>NC_140948.1:53741252-54061252 GCF_014529385.1 Adiantum capillus-veneris | reverse complement strand
CTCTCTCTCTCTCTCTCTCTCTCTCTCTCTCTCTCTCTCTCTCTTCCTCCGCCCCCTGCCACTGCTCTCTCCACCCCCTCTTCCCTTTCTCTATCTCTCCGCCCCCCACCAAACCACCCCTCGAGTCCCTCCCATCCTGGAGAGAGAGAGAGAGAGAGAGAGAGGGGGGGGGGGGGGTGGGTAGAGAGTGCGATAGGGGGATGATGGAGAGAAGAGAGAGAGAGAGAGAGAGAGAGAGAGAGAGAGAGAGAGAGAGAAAGAGAGAGAGAGAGAGAAGAGGGGGCGACACAAATTGTGAGAGGGAGAGAGTGGGAGTGCATTGTTTTTTTTTAAGAAAAAGAGGGAAAGAGGAGGATTGGAGGGGTTAAAAACAAAAAAAAGAACCCTCCCAAGGCACTAGGGATATCGCTAGTGCAAGTGCTAGTGCCTCTTGGGAGGGTTCTTTTCTATTATATAAAGAACCCCCTCCACTTCCTTCCACTCCCCCTCTTTCCCTCTTTTAAAAAAAAAACAATGCACTCCCCCTCTCTCCCTCTCACAATTTGTGTCGCCCCCTCTTCTCTCTCTCTCTCTCTCTCTCTCTCTCTCTCCCCCCCCCCCCCCCCCCTCTCTCTCTCTCTCTCTCTCTCTCTCCCCCTCCCTCTCTTCGGCCCCTCCCTCTTTCTTCTGTCCATCATCCCCCTATCGCACTCTCTACCCACCCCCTACCTCTCTCTCTCTCTCTCTCTCTCTCTCTCTCTCTCTCTCTCTCTCTCTCTCTCTCTCTCTGCCCCTCCCTCTTCCCTCTCTTCAGCCCCCCCCCCCCCCCCCCCCCCTCTTCTCCCTTCCATTTCTCTCTACCCCTCCCGCCTTGTATCTCTCTCCCCATCCCCTCCTGTGTGTGTGTGTGTGTGTGTGTGGTAGCTGATGCTCTTAGTTGAATGCTTGACATCAACTCTCTTCTCTTCTTGGAACTTAAAAGTGAGATTTTGGAATCTCTAAAAGGTATACGTGAGCATGATGATGCATACTCCAAGGTGTTGAGCCATGCCAAATAAAGGGATCCTTCTCACTCTAATAAAAGTAGCGTGCCTATTTCTCATGGCACCTGGTTCTCCTCTTTCAAGTGAAAAACTGAATAAATGGATAAATTTTTTCATTAATGATGGGTACCTACTTCACAAGGGGAGAGTTTTTGTATTGATGGACATAGACATTCGGTGCCAAATTCTCTATGAATGACATGACAGTCCTAGTGTAGGACACCCATGCAAATAGAAAACTTATGCACTCACATGACAATAATTTTAATGGCTAGGCTTACATGGGTATGTTCAAGACTATGTCTTGCAGTGCCAAAAATGTCAAGTTAATAAAGGAGAGAGTCTGAAGGCCCATACTATGAGGTCTCTTGCATCTTTTGGAGATTCCCAATGGTAAATGGGAGAGTATCTCTATGGATTTCATTGTCGTTCTGTCAACCACCATCGAGGTCATGGCTCGGTACGGGTGATTGTAGATAGGTTGACTAAACCTTGTAAGTTTATTCCGACCAAGTCCACTATTAAAACTCAAGAACTAGCCAAATTGTTTGTTGACAATCTGTACATGTTATATGGATTGTTGAGCAACATTGCGAGTGATCGTGATCCCAAGTTTAACATACACTTTTGGAGGTCTGTATTTAAATGGCAAGGAACGCAACTCAATACCAATACTGCAAATCATCCAAAAACATATGTGTAGACTAAACATGTTAATCAAGTGCTACAGTAGGATATGCTACAAACACACGTTAGCAAGAAGAAATTCAGTTGGGAAGACTATCTCCTTATTTTGGATTTTCCCTATGAAAGTTCAAAGCATGTTACGACTAGGTTTAGTCCTTTCATGTATGTATGGTTTTCAACCTAGATCACGAGTTATGATGGGGTTGGCTATCGAGAAAATTCAACAAGCCAAGGAGTTTATTTGAGACCACATGGATATGTTGAACATTGCTCATCAAAATGCTCGAGAAGTCCAAGATATCTACAAGGAGTATTTTGATGAGAAAAGTAAAAAAATCACCTTCATGGAAGAATAAGAGGTATTCTTACGTGCTCTCAAGCATTCCAAAAGTCTAAAAATTGGTCCTTACACCTAAGTTATCACCTAGATTTTGTGGACCTATTAAAATACTTAAGTGAATTGGCAAGTTGTCCTATAAACTTTCTTTACTTGTGCACTCTGGTATTCATCTGGTTTTTCATGTAAGTCCTTTATGTAAGTGCTTGCATAGGGATGACAATGTAATTGATTGCCAAGTTTTGGTCAATTTCATTGAACCTCCAACCCAAGCACATGAGCCTGAACAAATTTTAGACTACCGCCTTTAACCCAAGTGCATGAGCATGAGCGCATTCTAGACTACCACCTCCAACATAGCGCATGATCCTGAGCGCATTCTAGACTATCATGATTTATGAACTTATCATCATGTACATCACAAAGCACTAGTTAAGTGGAAAGATTGACTTGAAGAAGGTGCCACTTGGGAAAACATTAGTTCTTGAGAAGAAATGTCCGACTTTCTTTTGAGAATGAAGACACTTATCCAAAGGGGGAGCAATGTGAGGCCTACGGTGGGCATGGTCCAGTGGGGAACTAGCACAGGGGCTATCTATAAGATTAGACAAGAAGGTTGGGTGGAGCATGTGATTTCTTGGCCCTAAGCTTCTCAGTATGAGCCGTTTGTTCAAAAGGGGAATGTGTGCTAATAACAAATATCTTCAAATTGTCTCAAGCAAAGCTTGGCATCTAGTGCCTTCTCTATCCAAGAGGGAGCTCTCATCAAAGCCCCCCCGGCTCTAACTTTATAAGGAGGCCTTCCCATAGTGAGTACTTGGTGGAGAGGGCATTACCACTTTAGAACACCACTACTGTTTCCAATTTCAACCACAACAACAACGAAAGGATCATTTTTAAATTCAAAGGAGTCCAAAGAAAAGTCTTTCAGAGAAAAATTTCTCTCTCTCTCTCTCTCTCTCTCTCTCTCTACATTACAATAGGTTTCCTTATATAAAAATTTCATCCACAGCACAACACCAAATATGCATGTCGTTATATTTCTTTATGGAGATGATTACGTTATTGTGGTTTTGTGAAGAGGTTAAAGGATTCTCCTCAATTGAGATCCCTCTAAAACACATTATAAAAGAAAAGGGATCGATATATTTAATGGTGATGGGTTTCATACTTGGCAGATTAGGCCCAAGGGATATTTGATGAATAAGTTTTATGGATCATAGTGCAACCTACCATTAGTGATCCCTCTTTGAGTGATGTGCACAAACATGGTCCATGAGTACACAAACCAAGCAGACTCTAGGGATTATCATCACATCCTTTGTGGTTGTTACCTGTTGTGTTTGAATTGCACTTGCTTTTGCCTGATCTACTTCAAGCTCATTTGAGTTTCTGTTGGTTGGAGATAGTTCATCTTTAACAAACTCTACTTTGGCATTGGTCTCCATTTGTACAATACTCAAGGACTTTGTGATGTATTTTGTCAGTGGCCATTACCGATCTTCATTCTTGGTTGTCTTTGAAGACTCCTTGTTTGAACTCCATGTTTCTAGAACTTTTTGGGCTAGTGACATTCCCAATATTATTTTTTTGGTACGTCTTTTAGTGTTGTCACATGAAATTAAGCTATGAGGGTCTGTGAACCTACTTGAATGGTGGTGGAAATGATTCCCTAGCATTCTACTCGTTTGTTTCTAGACATGCTAATGAGTTTTGGAGCATCTTCTAGGTGTGATTAGCCACATTTTTGCCAAGTGCAAAAAGACACAAGGTTCTTGTCTACCTGAAAGTCTAGCTTTGCTTTGATCGGATAGAGTTTCTTCATTTTGACCAATAATGTTGCACTTGATCTTCTTGGAATTTCTTTCTGTATTATCTGATATTACTATGGTGGTGTCTCCCGTTGAGCTTTTTTTGCATCTTTCTTGGCCTTAGACTCATAAATGATTACACACTAGTGGTAGTGGATGGAAGATCACTTGCAAAGTTAACACTATTTTTGACCTTTAGTAATCTTCAAGATCTGTCAAAGCGGGCAGGAGCCAAGAGGTGAATTGAGGGTGCACAACCACGGCTCAAAAAATGGGAGCCTTGGAACAGTAGTAAACAACAATCGATGCCAATGTAGGGTAGCATGGCAGAAGAAGTCAAGATAATTAAATTAAAATATTGTTTTGTGAATGGTACTTCCACCACCACTTTGTCAGTATAGGCTTCAAAAAAGAGAAGCATTAATAACTTCTTTGTCCACCCCCCCCCCCCCCCCCCCCCCCCCCCCCCACCCACCCCCAATACACACACACACAAAACTTGGGATCTGTAGAAAACCAGTGAGCTTCAAAAGAATATCAACTTCATTGATCAATTCAATTGATTTAGGCTCAGAGAAGTGCTATAGAATCCTCTTAATGAGAGCTATGCCCACGCACAAATAATGAACGCCAATCTTGCCAATATGCGAGGCTAGTAAGATTGCTTATTGTGTAAGGAGATGCAAAGACTAATTGAAAAAAAGAAAATAAATATAAAGGACACACAGAATTAACTCCCTCTCACTTAAACATCATGGGTAGTGGAGCATGCTCGTATCCCAAGTGATGATTAGGGAGTGGAATTTATTAATAATGCAAGAGATTAATTAAACTACTAATGAAAATCAAATGAAAAGATTAATTGGCCTAGGTGTGATCTTGTTGGCTCTGATACCACTTGTTGGGAAGCGTGTGCTACCCTAATCACCGATGGTTTTGCATTAAGCTATGGAGGATGGAGCCTTAGTTTGACCATGGTGTTAGGGTTAGGGTTAGAGAGATGGAGATTAGGGTTGATGAGTGACGCTTTCATGTGAGGGTTTGGATTATACAAGCTATCATATTTCCCTACTTGTTGTACTTTTTGCCTCAACTAGACTGGTTAGATCTTGCTTTGAATAGATTCAGGTCTATGTTTATTAAATTTTTGTGGGCCTCCTCAAGGAAAGCTTGGATAGCTTGGGATTTCATTGCATTGCTAGTTGATTTGAAAGGCTTAGGAATTTTGCATCTGAAGAATCACATGCTGGCCAAGAGAGCCACCCTCATTAAGAATATGCTGGCTGTCAGGACAATGGTAGGACCAATCCGGGGGCCAAGGGCCAGGACGGACATGCAGTCAAGGGGGTCCATATATTTAGAAGGCCAAGGGCCTATATAGGGCATGGCTGGGTGGTGATGAGCATGTTCATTCCCCATGTTCTTTCACTGGCCAAGAGAGCCACCCTCATTAAGAATATGCTAATTTCTGATACTGATTGCTTTAGTTCTTGATCACAATTTTAGTATATTTCGATGGCACATGGTATATGGAGTCATGGGATAAGCTGTTGTCTGCTGCTCCTCTTAAACTTTGTGGGCAAACAGGTAATATGCTGATGAAATCATGGTTTCATAGCTTTCAAATTGTAATATTAATTGGAGAAAGTTTTTTACATGTAGTCTTTGTGGTAGTCGATTTGCTCTTGGATTGTACATACAATAAAATAAGAGGATGTTACCCATGTTTGTTCTACCTAATTTGCACCCTTAGTGATAAAGATTTATTTTTTGCTTTCTTGTTTACTAATTTGTCTTGAAGCATGAAGTAGGACTAAAGCTTGAATGTCTGGCAAAAGCCGTCACCAAAAACCAATAGACTATCCATCTCAGTAAAAATGTAAATGATACAAGTGAAAACAATGCTCATGGTTTGTAATGTACTCAACATTTTTCAATAAAACTATTTCATTTACTTTGCAAATATTTAAGGTTCACATTTTGTTAAGTCATAAAGTGTTCCAATGGAACGATCGGATCGGAAATCGCACTCTAGAACTATTAATTATGGCCTTTATTCACTTGAAAACAATAGGGTGATATGGGAAACTTAAGCCTCAAGTGGTTTTTTTAAAGAACAAGATTTGACCCTCAAGAAAGAAGGAGTATTTTTAGGAAAGGAGGAGTATTTTTAGAAGAAAAGGAGTACTTTAAGAAAAGAAGAGTATTTTTAGAGAAGAAAGAGGAGTAAGTCAAGTTTAGAGCTTCTTTCTTGGAAGCCAAGCCTCTCCTAAAATTAGAAACTCAAAATCGTGTATTGAGATGCCTGTCTATAAACTAAAAATATTATTTTATTTATTTTCACAAACATAAACACACGTGAACTTATCTCTCTACTTTTTGCTACTCTTAGCTTGTGCTTTTGGCTCTTGGGAGCCTATATAAAGGCCCCTGCTCCCTCACTTACAACACACATACACACAAAAGTTCTTAGAAGTGAAAGCTCTCTTGCCATAACGCCAGAGTTACCTTCTTTCCCTCGACCTCTCACCCTCAACCCATCTCCATCTTTACCACCATCGTGTTGTTCCTCGGATTGTTGATTTCTCTTTCTATCTCTCTTACGATCTTCTCGGCAAGCAAGGAAACCATAACTCTGCTTTTCACGAAAATCTTTCCTCTTCTCTTTCATGATACGATGGCCCGAAAGTGAGTGACAAGAAGCTCCAAGGATGCTCCTGTCATTTCATCTCCAAGGAAGGTGCAAAAGAAGGTATCATCTACTTCAATCATAACTCAAGCAGAGGTATTGACTCCACAAGATGTTGAAGCAGTCCAACCTCCAACACGGGAGGTAATCGAACATGTCGCTAATTCGGTAAGACAAATTTATAATTTTGTATTGTTATTTAAATTGATTTAGGAAGTCAAGCATAGGGAATTTCTAAAACCGTCCAAGAAAAGGGATTCTATTAGAAGAAACAAGCATATGTTTTCATAGATTAGTGAAAGAATTGTTTGATAAATTGTCACTGTTTGTTAAATTGTTATTGTTTGATAAGTTGTTACTGGTTGATATGAAGAGTTGGTGATCATGTTTGAAGAATCATTTAAAGAGAAGAATTGTTGGAAGAATATCTTTTGTTCCTCGCCAGTAGTGAGATGCCTTGCGATTAGTGAGATGATTCCACGGTTAGCGGAGGTTAAGTTGAGGTTATCGGCTCTCTTTTGTTCCTCGTGGCTAGCGAGATGCCTGGCAGTTAGCAAGATGCTTCGCGGTAAGCGAGATACCTCGTAGTTAGCAAGATACCTTGCGGTTAGCGAGATGTCTGGCGGTTAGCGAGATGGAAAGGTTGCACAATTTGCGGTTAGCAAATAAATAAGTCCTTTGCAAAGGCTTTGTTGGTTAGACAAAAATAGTCCACGGGTAGTGGCAAAATCATAAGAAATTGAAAATTTTCTTTTTGTTGAAATATAGGATTGTCTTTAATTAGGCTTTGTTTGAATTTTTTTGGTATTGTTTGAAGGGCTGTATAAAAGAACTTGTGTTCAGAATTAATTAAGGAACACTGTTTGTATATGTAAAACAATGTGGTAGTAATTAGAAAACAAGAAGAACGGGTGAATGGTGTGGAAAGTGGGAAACTAGTATCCTAACGGATACTAGTCTACGGATGGGTGGACCCAATTAGTTTGGTACTTTTCACAAGATTACTAGTAGTTTAGACTATGTCTCATATCATATTTAGGGCTTTTGAATGGCGGCCGTGCCTCTTAAACATGGAAAAAAGGCATTGTTTATGGATTCTATATATGTCAATGGGATTATCTCTATGTTATAGAAAATAGCTTCCATTAGAATCCTTGATTTATCAACATGGCATGTGGCATGTGGCATATGACCCTTACAACGACAATCACTATGGATAGATGACTTTCTCTCTTCTGTTCCTCATATCTCTGCTTTGTGGAAACATAGTAGGATGTTGTCAACGGAACTTGAGAATAAAAGAAGGCCATCTTCAAGTTGCCCCAATCTTCTTGGGGTTGGGGACCTCACAATTGGTATCAGAGCTTAGGTTAAAATGATTTAATTGGCTACTTCAAGCTTCCTCATGGGTATGGTTTTCTATATCCATTAACCTCGCTCACGAAGATATAACAACATGTCAGTTGATGTGGTGTGGTTGAAACTTCTATTGTATTTTTTCATTGAGAATTTTTCCTAGATACCTATATGACATTTTTATGTTTTTATGAATAAAAAGATTGAGTTCTTGTTCTTTAAAAAAATTGTATAACTGGTTAATTCATGTGAGTTATTTTTGGTGGATTGGATAAGCCATGACTGGTTACGTCATGTGACTGAGTTTTGATGGACTGGATAAGTCAAGATTGGTTATGTGATTGAGTTTTAATGAATCAGATAAGTAATGATTGGTTAAGTCATACGATTGAGCTTTTAGTGGACTGGATAAGTCTAAGTTTGGAAAATATCCTATTGATTTGAGTTATTATAAACAATTATGTACACTCAGGGGAATCCTCAAATCACTTCCACGTTGGAAAAATTTGAAAACGATGCTATTTACATGAAAATTCAAGAAAAGAAATTGTTGCTCAAACAAATGCAACCACCTTCTTTTAAAGGAGAGGGTGTTGATATTGAGAAAGATGCAGAAGTATGGATGATTGAAGCTATAGATGATTACTTCTCTGCTACTGCAAGGACCACACTTGCAAATCAAGCGATGCTAGGGATGTTAAGTCTCTCAGAGGAAGCAAAATTATGGTGGAAACAACATTGTCGTGACATGGGAGTGTTGGAGAACTCTCAGACTTGGTGGAAAATCAAACAAGCAGTGAAGAAAAGATACTTACCCCCTGTCCATAAAGCATTAAAGATGAATGAGTTCTTTAGCTTGAAACAATACAGCTTATCCCTCGAAGAGTACTACTCAAAGTTTGTAAGGCTTAGATGTTATGCACCGCCAATGACCATAGAGCAGTAGGTAGATCGCTTTTGTCAAGGTTTAAAAGAACCAATCAATTCGCAATTAGAAGCTTTGAAACCTATCACTATACAAGATGCTTTACTATGAGCTAAACTCTTAATCAAAGAACAAGGGATTACAAGAAGAATTGAATAAAATTAGAGATAACCACATAGAGCTTATGTTGCTAATGTGCAAGATCCTCCACCCTTGAATGCTCGATGCTTTGAATGTGGAGAGTTGGGATATTATCGGAACACTTGTCCACGGTTGACTAATGGAGTAGCAGTAGCAAGTGAAGCAGACTAAGGGCACCACTCTTTTAGACATAATGATGGTCGAGCTATTAATAAGAGTAGGAGTACCCTCACTTTTTCTCGGAATGAGGACATCTCGAATACGTAAGTTGGGGAGATTGTAATGTACCCAATATTTTTCAATAAAACTATTTCATTTACTTTACAAATATTTAAGGTGCGCATTTTGTTAAGTCATAAAGCATTCCAACGAAACGATCGGCGCGGAAATCGGACTCTTGAACTAAAAATTATGGCCTTTATTCAATTGAAAACAATAGGGTGATATAGAAAACTTAAGCCTCAAATCTATTTTTAAGAATAAGAGTTGACCCTCAAGAAAGAAGGAGGCTTTTAGGAAAGGAGGAGTATTTTTAGAAGAGAAGGAGTATTTTTAGAAAAGAAAAGTATTTTTAGAGAAGAAAGAGGAGTAAGTCAAGTTTAGAGCTTCTTTCTTAAGAGCCAACCCTCTCCTAAAATCAGAGACTCAAAATCGCGTATCGGGATGTGTGTCCACCCAAAAAATATTATTATATATTTCATTTTTTTAACGGACGTAAACGCGGGCAAACATATCTCTCTGCTTTTCGCTATTCTTAGCTTTTGGCTCTTGGGAGCCTATATAAAGGTCCCTCTTTCTTCACTTTTAACACACACACACACACACACATACACACATACACATACACACACACACACACACACATAATTTCTTAGAAGTGAAAGCTCTCTTGCCATAACATCAAAGTTACCTTCTTTCCCTCAACCTCTCACCCTCGACCCATCTCCATCTTTACCACCATCGTTTTGTCCCTCGGATTGTTGAGTTCTCTTTCTATTTCTCTTACAATCTTCTCGGCGGCAAGCAAGGAAACCATAACTCTGCTCTTCACGACAAAGCTTTCCTCTTCTCTTTTGTGATACGATAGCCCCAAAGTGAGTGACTCGAAGCTCCAAGGATGCTTCTGTCGTTCCACCTCCAAGGAAGGTGCAAAAGAAGGTATCATCTACTCCAATCATAAGTCAAGCGGAGATATTGACTCCCCAAGAAGTTGAAGCCTTCCAACCTCCAACACAGGAGGTAATTGAACATGTCGCTAATCCGGTAAGACGAATTTATGATTTTGATTGTTATTCATGTTGACCTAGGAAGTCAAGCGTAGGGAATCTCTTAAAGCATCCAAGAAACGTGATTCTATCAGAAGAAACAAGCATACGTTTCATAGATTAGTGAAAGAATTGTTTGATAAATTATCATTGTTTGTTAAATTTTTATTGTTTGATAAGTTGTTACTGGTTGATATGAAGAGTTTGTTGTGTTTAAAGAATCATTTAAAGAGAAGAATTGTTAGAAGAATATCTTTTGTTCCTTGCGGGGTAGTGAGATGCCTTGCAATTAGTGAGATGCCTCACAGTTAGCGAGATGATTTCACGATTAGCAGAGATTAAGCTGAGGTTATTGGTTTACTTTTGTTCCTCGCGGTTAGCGAGATGCTTGGAGGTTAGCGGGATGCCTTGCGGTTAGCGAGATGCCTTGTGGTTAGCGAGATGCCTCGTGGTTAGCGAGATGGAAAGGTTGTGCATTTCGTGGTTAGCAAATAAATAAATCCTTTGCAAAGGCTTTGTTGGTTAGACTGAAAATGTCTGCGGGTAGCGGCAAACTCATAAGAAATTGAAAATTTTATTTTTGTTGAAATATAGGACTATCTTCATTAGGACTTGTTCTAATTGTTTTGGTGTTGTTGAAGGGTTATATAAAAGAACCTGTGTCCGAAATTAATTAAGGAACATTGTTTGTATATGTAAAACAGTGTGGTAGTAATTAGAAAACAAAAAGAATGGGTGAGTGTGGTGTGGAAAGTGGGAGACTAGTATCCGTTACGGATGGGTGGACCCGATTAATCGAGTACTTTTCACAAGATTACTTGCTAGTTTAGACTATGTCTCATATCATATTCAGGGTTTATGAACGGTGGCTGTGCCTCTTAAACGTGGGAAAAAAGGCATTGTTTATGGATTCTACATATGTCAATGGGAATTCATGTCTATGTTATAGAAAATAGCTTCCATTAGAATCCTTGATTTATCGAGCTGGCATGTGGCATATGACTCTTAGAACCATGATCACTATGGATAGATGACTTCCTCTCTTCTGTTGCTCATCTCTCTGCTTCATGGAGAACGTAGTAGGGTGTTAACGGAACTTGAGAATAAAGGAAGGCCATCTATGAAGTCGCCCCAATCTTCTCAGGGTTGGGGACCTCACATGGTTCCTCAAGTACAAAACATGCTACTTATTTGCGTCTTTTTTTTTCTTGAATGAAGTGCAAAGCATGTTGTTGACCGATTGCAATGAGCCACTCTTTGTGTAACCGGTACTTCTTTGGACTCTTTGATAATATTGCCATGCTTCCTCGTATAAGAAAGATCAAAATTCCGTAGAAATCAGTGTTTTTTCTAGGTTTGTCATAAAAAACACAGCTGAGGTGAAGGCATGCTAATCGTGTAGAAACTCCACACTCACTGGGATTCATGTTGTATACATAGCACCACAAGCCATGAAAATTGGGCTTCATGGGAGAGAGTGCTAGGAAGCATATTCATGAGTGTGCTCCACAAGCCATGAAAATGATCTTATGATGCAAAAGTTGGATTTTATGCCCAAAATAGGAGTTTAGAAAAAAGTTTGAAGGCTTTCATCAGAGACTAATATGGGCTCAGTTTCTAACATTTGAATACATGGCTATTTTTGAAATGGTGTTTAGAGCTTGTCTATCAAGTTTGGTGGCAAATGGAGCGTTGGATTACAAACTAGGCTCATTAATTTAGGGGGTTTGAGTCACTAATTTAGGGGTTTTAGTCACTAAAATAGAAAAAATGATTGTTTGTTGGTCAAATCATATCCAAATCAAGTGAAACTTGATAGGTAGGTTGAAAACATTGTAGCTGTTGGAACCTAAACAATGAAAATTTTGGTCACATGGACTGAACTCATTTGTATGGGTCTCAACCCATCCTATGTCTCATTTATGTGTTTGTTTCATGGTGTGTACTGAAGGTTTCCGACATTCCAATGCATCCTCAAATGGTTTAGAAGATACCTCTCATAGATGTTGAGGTGTACATATATCTCTAGATTTACCATGTTTAGGGTTTTTTTGGCCTAACATTGATAAAAATGGGTCAACTCTAGCTGAGTTCCACTAGGCTAAATTGGATCTCTTTATCATGATGGACATGATGGTAAAGCTAGATTTAGATTCGGATATCATCTGCACAAAGTTCAATGCCTTTGGCTAGTCTAAAATCTTGACGTAAACTAATTATGTACATTCTGGCATGTTCTTCAAGCTCTTATGAATCCCTGGTTCAAATTGAGAGCACACTCGTAAATAATGCTTCCTAGCACTCTCTCCCATGTCCATAAGTAACACGGAACAAGGTGAGGGGATCTATGGACCTCATCTATCCTCCGTGTGTCCTGCATAGGTATTGAACCCACGCATTCCCCTTAAGGCCATGTGAGCTACCCATCTCCCTTGTGCTTAATCATGCAAACTCAACAAATTCTATCTCTAATAAAAGTGCTACACCCTTGATGTAGCAATGGATGCCCACAATTACATGCACCCCTCTCAATCACTCTAAGTCGTAGATCCCTTCCTCTTGACCCTATGTCACTTTTTAGATGAAGCTCTCTCTCTCTCTCTCTCTCTCTCTCTCTCTCTCTCTCTCCATGATATAATATAAATGAGATTCTTTGTGCCTATGGAAAGTATACATACCTGGGCCCAAACTTTACCATTGTTCTTAACACATGCCTTGGAAGACATATGGGTCAAAATACACATGATTTGTACTTTGTTTCACGTGTTTCTTGCTGATTTTGCATTTCCGTGTCTATGCAAATCCATGTAATGTGTCCCTATCATGCATTGATAGCCAATGCATGGCATTTTTGGCATAATATTTACAAAATGTCTCTTCAAAATCACGTGTCCTCTGGGTTTAGATCAAGAGACAACTTTAGTCTTTGTTCTTCTAAAGTTTGGAGGTACTTACAAAAACTTGAGAGCAAAAATTGCTTGTGACAAGATCTTTTGTGACGACTTTGTATTTTTGGGAGGATCCAAAATGCTTCCTTTAGTATCATCACAAGAGGAGAGGTGGGAAGTTGAAGTGGAGGAGGTGACAATTTGGGAAAATGTGGAAAGTAACGCATGCAAGCATCCATGCGCCGATTCCATGGGTTTAAGCAATGATCCAACTACCTTGAGCCCTAGCAATGATCCTCATATACGTTACCAAATACCTAGTGTTGGTAATGATGACATTCCTATGTGTGAAGATGTGGCTATCTGTAGACGGCTGAAACAGTTTCACTAGGTGGGAACGCTCTCTTATGAGACGGGCAGTGAATCAATCAATAATTACTACGGTAATTACCATGGTAAACCCAAGGCATATAAATAGGGCCCATTACATTGTAATCGGGTTAGCATAATCGTGAGCATAATCGGGTTAGCGTTTTCGTGGCATTTGTTGGCAATTGTACTTGAGTTGTCAATCATTGGCAGTTGTTGTCGGCTGTACTTTGTCTATCTTTTTGTTCATAAGCCACATCATATTGGGGATGAAAAAAATGTGAGCTTTCCATTTAGAGCTTTTTGTTAGAAATTTAGAGTTATTTTGATCGTGAGCTTCATTTTACTTTTTTTATCTCTGTAAGGTACTTTTCTTCCATAAAAATAGCTTTTGATTTCAAGATTCCATCCACTTTTTTTACGCATATAAGGTATTAATTTCCAATAACATTAATTCATGTAGCTACATGTTTATTTGTTTATGTTTGCAAAATTTTGATAGAGAGACATACCAATTTTATCCAAGAGAATTGAACCATATGCATGTCATACTACATATGGCGGTTTGATCTTGTAAGAGACAATTACAATCTCTTTGATCTCAATGATCTTCTTATTTGTGTTACAACAAGAAGATCATTGGATAATTTAACGACACAAAATTGAGTAGAATTTTGAAGGTTACTCTTCAAACATAAGTAGAATTTTTAAAATTTCAATACTTTGCGCTCTAAACTTTCTTTAATCGCTCAACATGCAATTGTAAAAAGATTCATTCTCTCAATATTTGTAGTATTCACATTGAGGGGAATTTATACCCATTTTTATCAATGATGAAGATTGAGCCATGATGTAAAGGCCATACCCATTAGTTAGGTATTTTGAGAATAAGCATGCCGAAGCTCTAAAAAATGATATTAGAAGTCACTATAGTATGAAAGACCATCTCGTATCTAAGAGATTTTCTAGAATTTGATAGCAATGGGTTTTCAATAGCTAGTTAGAGGTAAATCTAGGACCGATCAAGAGAGTTGGGGACCAACTAATTAAGTGTCAATACACAAGTAAAAAGAATTCTGCTAATTGAGAGTTTGTGGGGATTGAATGGGGATGGGCTTTTAATGTTAAGCTAGAAGGAACCCCTATGAATGAATAGGGATGGGCTTTTAATGTTTAGCTAAAAGCAACCCATATGAATGGCTACTATGAGAGTAAAGGGCCAATACAAAAGTAAAGAGTATTCTACTAATTGAGAGGCTGTCCAGATTGAATAGGGATGGGCTTTCAATGTTTATTTAGAAGAATCCCCTATGAATGGCTATGAGAGTAAGGAATCAACTTATAGGACCAAAGCTTTAGAGCTTCTAAGGCCTTGCACAGCTGCATAAGGCCTTGTGTAATTGCATATAAGATAAATGTAATGGTGCACGTGTGACAATGCATGGGGCACAATTATCTAAAAAATGACAAACATTGAAAGACCATAGCTAAAGGGGTGGGGTGCTAGCCTCGAGGACAAGTACAAGTCAGTGGGCCAAACTGTGTGTGATTGCTAAGGAGGCTAATAGGAATCGCTACGTTGAACAAATCACTCAGTTCGTTAACATTAGACACATTCTCTAAACATTAATTTGTAAATTTTAATTAAACCCTCTACTAGTAGTTCTTAAGAAGAACCCTACTTATTTATAAAACTACTCATAGAGTCATACAATACTATAGGAAGTCACGTACCCTTCGATCTTACTTAGTTATATTTAAGTGGCATTCAATGATATCACAAAGGTTGCAAAATGGTATTATATTATGTGTTTTTTGGCAATCTGATGCTTCACATTGGCTAGATTTTTTGGGATTCCACCCACACACCTCCCATACACCCACACCTCCATGTCACACAAGTTGAACCATAGCAAGCATACTTAAAGCCACTCTCTTTTACTGCCTAGTACACATCGACGTCCCTATGTCACACTATTTGAAGCATAGCATGCAGGCTTAAAGCCCCTCTCTTTTACTTCTAGGCCAACCCCCCTTGGACCTTGGCTAGGTATTGATTATCTTAAAACAATTAACACTAGCACTCTCGAGTGTTTTTTTTTTTAACAGAAGCCTATGGTACTGCAATCTCTCTTTCTCTACCTCCCTCTCTCTCTCTCTCTCACACACACACACACTCACACACACACACACACACGTATGAAGTTTATACACAAATATTGTTATGATCATAGTAAAGCGCACATGTGTGCGTGCGCGCGCATGTGTGTGCATTGCACGTGCACACACACACACACACACACACACACACACACACACACACACACACACACACACACACACAAATCCACGTGACAATAGGACAATGATGATGGTAGAGAAAGAAATAGACTAGAGGCAAACTAGAGGCAAGGGGAAGCTCGCCGGAGAAGCATCCGTAGTGAAGAGGGAAACAACGGGTCTTGGACACATTGGTGAGGCTTTTGCGCTCATATTCATGTGCTTCTTTGAATTATGCTTCCATCTAACCTAGATTATGTATGTTTTGTATGTTCGCCTGCATGACAAGGTATCGCTTCCAAGATCGACAATGACAGCGTGTCTTTTAATGGAAACGTTGTCGTTCAAACTTCTCTCTCTCTCTCTCTCTCTCTCTCTCTCTCTCTATCGCTTAAGTGGTATAGCTTTTCTATCACCCAAATGTGGTAAATTGGCTATGCCATTTTCCTCTTGAATAACAGGTCTTAAGTTCAAGTTAATTAGATAGTTAAGGTCTCTTGGAATAGTTTCCTACGGCAAAACGATGCTCTCTCTCTCTCTCTCTCTCTCTCTCTCTCTCCCCTTGATTTCAATGCATAGTTGATGAAGATATTGTTGCATGCGCTAAAGTGCTCTTAATGAGTCCTAGAAGAGCGCCAATAACTTTCTCTTAATGAAGCCCCAACCTTCAGATAGGGCAACTCTCATTCGCTTGCCCTTCACCCTTCCATAAAAGGGAGGACAGAGTCGCAGACAATCTCTCTCTCTCTCTCTCTCTCTCTCTCTCTCTCTCTCTCTCTCTCTCTCTCTCTCTCTCTCTCCATATACGGTCCGTGACTATCCGACATATCTACTCACCATCATAGCTTCTCCATGTGGCATTGTCTTTTTGCGTTCGGGTTTCGGATTTCTTGTTAAGTGCTCTGCGCAACTAGAGAGAGACTGATCATTGCGTGTGGGTGCCACTGTATGTGCGCCACAACATGACGACTCGACGAGAGAGGTAGAGCAGCTCATAGCTGGAGAGGCACGGCCAGAAAATAGAGGACGCATTAATGACTCTCTCTCTCTCTCTCTCTCTCTCTCTAGAGGCGGCCTAGTCGAGGTGGAGAGAGAGAGAGAGAGCTACGACTATCGCTAAAGACTAATTCGCTATCACTATTGCACCATACTGCAAACCATTTTGAAAACAAAAGAATTTGTTAAACATCAGAGGTAAACGTCAAACCATTGTTCTTTATGCACAACAGAAAAAGGCATGCGAGTTTATAGCCTGGAGTTGGAAGAAAAGAGCACGACAGATGTTTGTAGACATTTGTAGCCTAGGCTCGACATGAGCGAATTATGGAGACACTCGAAAAAGACTGCTTGCATCAATGGCAAGCTCGCCATCACCATCGTATGTTGAAAAGGCAACCAAGAAAACCCTGTATCCCTTCAGGCTGTCCTGCGCGCGTCTGATCTCTCTTTTTTTTTTTTCTTTAAGCACATCTCAAGCATATCAATTGATTGATCTCAGAAGAACAAGTATGAATAAGTTCTACTCAAAACTTCGTCTTGCTAACCACATGCTGGAAGATGGTAGACAATTCGCGCAAGAAGGGTCAGACCTTCACCAGCATGATGCTTGACGTCCCTTTGAACTCAAAGAAGTAATCTTCAATCCTTCAATATAACCAAAATCTCCTCATCTCAGAAGATTACAAACTCTTCATCCCCAGGCTTGAGTTGACTGACGCCGTACTCCGGTAACAAGACAGTGTCACCTTCTCTCACAACAACGTTGACTAGAATGGTGCTCCCATCCTAGGCCCTCCCACCAGGCCCCACTACCACGACTTTCTCAGAAATCACCTTGGAGGCTGCAGTCTCGGGTAGTAAAACCCCGCACCGACAACGATCTTCTGCACGAGAACTCTATTGAGTAGAGGAATCAACTTCTTCGCCATCGCATACAGCCCCTCTCTCTCTCTCTCTCTCTCTCTCTCTCTCTCTCTCTCTCTCTCTCTCTCTCTCTCTCTCTCTCTCTCTCTCTCACGCGCGCGCCAGATCCCTGATATTGAATCCTTATCATACTCGGAGAAGGTGAGGAAATTAGTGGTGACTCGGGGAGCTCGCTGACCGTCCGCACGCGCGGCGCAGACGATCACCGAGCTAACGTTATGGGCTTTAATTCTATTGCTTAGTAGAGTCATTTTTCTTACAATTGTAAGCCCACACAATTTCAAAAATTGAGATTAAGAGCTAATAAACCATCTGCGTGCTCTCATGGGCTCTTCTTTTTATCAGCAAAAAGGGTCTTTTTCTTAGATATTTTTCTTAAGCCAAAAATTAAGGATGGTCGCCTATGTGTGCGGCATATCGTGCTAGAAAGATACATGTTTGGCTAATTTAACCTCTTCTTGTTGATGTCTTCAAGAGCTCACAATCCCTCTGCGTGCCCGTTGACGGAATGTGACCTCTTGAAGACATGAACATAATTTTGACTTTGCACTATTTATATCTATTTCCATTGTAATAAGCCCCATAATTTTTATTAAAAAAACAGTTTCACTATTTGTGTCCTCTTGTAGTAAACCCGGTAACAACAATATTGTTTTTACTCATTATGTCTTTGAGAGCTCGTAGCTCGTCCACGCGCGAGCTCTTTCCCTATAATTTTATGGTTGATATATTAGATAATGTTGGTCAGTTTGCCTGCGTGAGCTCTTCTCTTACAATTATAAGGTTGATATGTTAGATAATGATAGCCCGTCTCGGTGTGTGAGCTCTTCTCTAGTTACAATTATAAGCGTAATATGTTAGATAATGTTGGTCAGTTTGCGTGCGTGAGCTCTTCTCTTACAATTTTAAGGTTGATATGTTAGATAATGATAGCCCGTCTCGGTGTGTGAGCTCTTCTCTTACAATTATAAGCGTAATATGTTAGATAATGATTTGACCAAAGTTAGGACAATCCTATTGTTTTTTACTTTAAAACCTTCAAGAAAGGTATTGCTACGTGCGAGTGGAAGGATTTGAAGTTGGATAATAGGTTTGGAACCCAAGATAGTGAGAAGCAATTGAGTATGGAGTTGGTGATACACAACTGATAGACAAATGAATCTGATTAAGCTGCATAATAGCAAAGAATATAGCACAATCATGGTAGGTTTGGACACACCCACTAAATGAGTAGCCACTGACATCATGAATGAGCACAAATGCAGAGGCTCCTAGCTAACATACTTTCATTGTAATCAAAGCCTTTATTATTATATCTTGACTCATAGAATCAAAACATTTTGACCCAAGTCTTTACTATTATTTCTTGCTCAACAGTTATGCAATATATTTTTGAGGTCTCTTGGAAGTGCTCCTACAATGTAAAAATTGTTATTTCTATAAGAGCACTTGTTATATAGAGACCACTTGATTTGTAATTGTTTAAATGATTTTAGGATTGTTTTTACCAAACTTCTCTACACTTGCCTATAACAAGGCTATTCTTATGCTTGCCCAATATGTGCATTTCAACTATAACCAATTACCCTTTCCTAAACAATGTGATGAGAGGTATGAGGTCTATATTGTATCAAATTACGTTGATAACATGTGTTACACTCTCGAGGGATCCATTATATTAACACCAACTTGCTATAGTATCTTCTCTAAATTGTTTGAAATTTGAAAAACAGAAAACCCTTTCTATAAAATTTACTTGGTAGATTAACATGAATTTACAGTGGACCCGCCAAGGTCACACTAGGTAATGCTTTAAATTAGGTGTGACACTAGATAGTGCTCCTATATATAGGTGTACCTTTTTTTTATGCCTCTAGTACCTTAGGAGAATTTTGTTGTTATTACAATGTTGTTTTTTAGAATGCATTACATGTGTAGGGTATGCACTAGGAGGTATTTATTTTTTTGAGCTAAGATAGCATATGTACAATGTATTTTTAAATGTATAAATATCCTCTAGAGTGTTGTAGGCCCCACTCATGACCTTTATATACACTCAACATTTAGTAAAATTTTCTTCTATTTATTTTGATTTTGTTGTATGTAAAGAGGAGATTGCTCAACCCCCAAACTGTGCACACTTGCCAATATATAGTCAAACCCTACACTCAACCCCCAAGGGAACGTGCTTGATGATAGTACATTTCTACTATATTTTTGTGCAACATAGCTTCACAATTTTTATTTATTCAAGGCTTGGGCTGCTGTTATATCACATGGAAAAATACGAAGCTTGTTGATATCACATGTACTAAGATTTTACAAAAGCATTTCTAAGATTTTACTTTCCAAACCATGTTCTCTATGCACTCTTTTTAATCCATATGGTTTAAGAAAAATATATGTTGTTTAATGGTTTTGATCATATCAGATAGGTAAAGTCTTTCTCTACGTCCTAAAATAGGCTAAAATAGACTACTATCAATTTGGTACCTCCCTAGGATAATGGTGTCAAAAGTGCCTAATCTCCTTATTGAAATGAATGTTGAGTCACATATGAGAGATGGAATAAAATGAACAATTAAAAGTAGTAAACAATAAAGGGGCTCCCATTTTTTTTAATGGTTGTGATTTTTTCTCGCTGTGTTCACCACTTTGTAGGAAACTTGAATTAATTGAGTAGATTTATTAAGGGTATGTAGCATCAAGGCAAGTCTCCACCTATTATGTATGGGTAAGACTACACACCACTTTGTAGGAAACTTGAATTAATTGAGTAGATTTATTAAGGGTATGTAGCATCAAGGCAAGTCTCCACCTATTATGTATGGGTAAGACTTGTTGTTGAGAGGAGAGAGCTCACATTTGTGCATCTTGCTAGAGGGGAGTCAAGAGAAATAAAGAGTGTAGATAGAGATGAAGGTAGAAACACCACAAAATATTGCATGCACATTATCTCTTATAGTGAACAAAACTTGCTCCCATATCTCAATTTTGGGTCCTATCTCCAAAGCCACTAAATTCCCTTTATGTAATAGTTCCTAACAATTTGGCTTTATTTAGTACACTCACAACCTAGTGCATAGCATGGAGAACATAGAGTGAATTTCCATGGTATATAAGAAGGGATAGCTTGGTTGTGAATGACACAATAGAGGTGATTTTTGTATGATCAAAGTTGACTATAAAAAGTTTTGTTATAGGAATAATAATAAAGATTAGATTAGCTTTTTTGACTTGAATCTTATTGTATCTGTGTATAGTGATTACCACTTCATTGAGTGCTTTTTTTAAAAGGTATCATAAGAACTTCTTTGCCGTGAAATTTTCTATTTTGAATAGCATTCCTTATGAATGCAGCTAATTGACTATACATGGTCTAAATTAATGGATTCTACAAAGGTGTGCTTTTTTCGCAAGTGAAATCTCAAAAATTAATGGGTGCTATAATGGAAAATAAGCATCACACAAAAAAGCTCTAAATTCTCCTAAAAAGCTCTAAATTAGAAGCTTGCAAAAAATAAGTACTCCATCATACTCATTGTAATCTTTCATCTGTAATTCCAATCACAGCAGTATATTCCAGTTACACTTACTCTGTACTCAGTAATCTGAATCTGAATCTGAATGTGAATATCATTCTCAGTACATAGTTTGGTTCTTATTCCAGTAGATGTATTCTAGTTCAGTTTCTATTCTTTTTCCAGTCTACTGTCTGAACTAATACATCACCAGTAGCTGAAATCTTCTAGCACTGGAATTAGCTATCTCAAGAGATCAGCTCCAATTCCATTTTGGCAATCACGGTGGCTAGAGTTGAAGCTCATTGACAAAAACACTCTTCTCCCAGTTGGAAGTTCTCAGCTACAGCAATGGCACCCAAAACCAGTCGTGGCCGGAAATCCACCATCCGTGTTGATCCTATTCCTGAGGAGTCGGGAAGAGAATCTGACCCTAAGCAAGAGAGGGTGACTGACACTGAGGCTCATGAGGAGCATAGTCAGGCTGATGAGACGCAGGACTCACAGCATTCCAGTCACTCTAGACGCAAACGGACAGAAAGGGAAGCACGAAAGGCCAAAAGTTCTCGGTCCAGGGAGGGGGATGAGGGTACCAAAGGTAGTAAAGGCAGTCACCACACTTCTAGCAGACAGGCTAGAGAGGACACTGACACAGAGACAGAAATAGATATTGATTGGGATGCCGATACTGACGACTATAAGATACTGACGACTATAAGAAGACTCCCAAGAGCCATTTAGAATCTAAGAAGAGAAGCGATAGAACCAGTGGTAATCGGAATGATTACACATCTTCCCTGAGAAGTTATTTTCCAGTATTCAAAGGAGGCAAGAAGGATGATCTAGATGTTCACATACAGGCTTTTGAGCAGTATGCCAAGCTGAAGAATATTGATGAGGATGATTGGGGGGAATACTTTCCGCAAACCATGAAGGAGGCAGCGAGAAAGTGGTACTACCATTACCCCGCTTGTCAGCTTAGATCCTATAACAAACTACTTAAAGCCTTCAGACTGGAGAATTCCAACAACAGAGGTGATGAAGATATCCTCTGTGAACTGGATAAGATCAAGCAGCAAAATCTGTCAGTCCAAAGTTATGTGGAAAAAATCAAGGAGCTAACCACGCAGTTACAGGAACCGCTGTCCGAGAAGCGATTGCGTGCATGGTTTTTGAATGGCTTTCGAAGCAAAAAGCTTAGGGAGCAAGAGGTACCAGCTCCAACCAAGAAATTCAATGATCTGGTACAACGGACACTGAAGCTGGAACAGCATGCCAAGAAGGAAAAGAGCCATAAAAAGAGAAGATCCAGTAGCAGTAGCTCTGCTACTGAGAGTTTTGATTCCAGTGAAGTGTCCAGCAACTCTGAAAGAAGCCCTAACGAACGGTCCAAGGATAAGTCAAAGAAGGGATCCTGGACTAAGAAGATTGAAGAGATGGCTAGGCAGATTGTCGAGATTAGCCACACCAGACAATCAGTTCGGAAAATGGAGACTTGGTGTTCGAAATGCAAATCCAAGGACCATATTTCCAACAAGTGCCCACAGTGTACTTATTGTAAGGCCTTTGGTCATTTATGGAATATTTGTGGTATCAAGATTCATCACTTTAAGAAGGGCAAAGACCTGTTAGTGGTAGCCTATAATGAACCAATGAAAGTAGAACCCGCCAAAGCTTCTCAGGAGGAGAGACCAGGTACTAGTGGTACTGATCAAGGACGCGGCCGATTCCAAGCGGGTACAGGCCGAGGCAGAGGGCGTTGTAATTTCCAGAGCCGGAGTTTGAATTGCTACACTTGTGGGAAGTACAGGCATTTTGCGGCTCAATGCCCAGCCGCACTTGCACCTACTGCTACTGAGGCTAAGGCACCAGAGCTAGTCCCAGTACGAGCAGTCACAAGAAGCAAAGGCGTGGTAATTGAAGAAATTCTAGATACTTCAGAAAAACCAGTCAGCTGATAGCAACAAATGGGCTCAACAAAGAGAGATTTGGAAGGCCAAGGGTAAAGAGAAGGTGGTAGATGAATGGTAGGGCAGAGAGAACTAGCGGCTAAAATCACAGAGGATTTAGCCAAGAAGCTGTCAGAGCAGCCAGAAAGTTTTGAAGCCTGAGTCATTCAGAAGATACCAGTCCAATCAACTGAGAAAGATCAGCATAACTGAGACCATGCTGGCTGCAGTACAAGGTCTGATTGGTGAACTGGGAGTTGATGGAAGGATTGGGAGCACTGCAAGGGAGGAATGGCAGTGTGAAGATACAGCCAGTTCTTCGAGCTCTGACAACCAGTCTGATCAAGAGAAAGAAGGAATCCATGTTAAGATCTGTGGTAGAATTCAGAAGCTTACTGTGGAGCTGGAAGATATCAGAAAAACCTTGCTTGAAGTGGAAAACTTCATCAGATAGCGAAGGAAAGCTGAAGCAGAGGCCAGAACAGTGGATCTGACGGCCGTCTGAGATGATGAAGTACCGCTCATTCAGGTGGACTACAAGGTTCAAAAGCAATGGGAACCTCTTTCAAGTGTTATCTTGGATGGAGGAGCAGGAGTCAATATAATGGGAGTCCATCTCCAGCAGAGGATGGGCATCACGAATCTAAAGCCAACACCCTTTAAAGTGCAAATGGCAGATCACAGAGTAGTACAAGCTACGGGCATGATTGAAAATATGCAGATAAGAGTAGGTAGGGCAAAATTTAAAGCCAGCTTCTTAGTTATGGATGTGCAAGGGGCATATGGGATGCTGCTAGGGCGCCCATGGTTGAGAACATCACATGTTGTTCATGACTATGCCAATCAAACCTTAACCATAGAAGGGGCCAGTGACAAAATTCAGATCCAAACGATTAATACTAGGAGCTGGAGAAAAGAGCTGAGGCCGAAGGAATTATGCCAGAAGTACAAGGCAAAGAAGATTGAACAAATGTTAACAGCTCTGAACATATTTCCTTTAGCAGAGATTGACTTGAATGCGGTTTTACGGAATAAAGAGCAGGCCGACAAGCAGAAAAAGCAATTCCCAGATCAGTTTACTGAAATCAACACAGGGGAAAGATCAGTTTAGTTAACTGGGAGGCTGGAGGAATCAGCTGAAACTGGCTTGGTAGAGGAGCCAGTACATTTTGAAGAGCACACAGTGGATCAGAATGCTGATTCAGAACTGAATGGGCCATCCTGGGATTATGCTGAGGAATCAACTAAGTGAAAAGGAGGCGGGCCTAATTGGTTGCTTCCAGACGACCAAGAAATTGAAGAATGGAACCTAGGCTCGGAGGATAGTCCTAGGATGATCAAGGTTAATAAGCATCTCAATCCTATAATGAAGGAAAAGGCACGCAGGATGTTCCAGAACTACAAAGACGTATTTTCCTGGGAACACACAGACCTGAAAGGGGTGGATCTTGAAGTATGCCAACACAGGATACCGTTCAAGCCAGATGCTCGGCCAGTACGACTGCAAAGATACCGAATGAACCCCAACTATGCTAAGAAGGTCAAGGAGGAGATTGAAAATCTTCTCAAGGCTGGGTTCATCACAGAAGTGGCCAGTAGCGATTGGATGTTTCCCATAGTCGTAGTTCCCAAGAAGAATGGGAAATTGAGAGTCTGTGTTGACTATAGGAAACTCAACGCCCAAACTATCAAAGATCCATTTCCATTGCCTTTTACTGACATGTTGCTTGATGAGATCGACAGATATGAAATGTATAGCTTTATGGATGGTTACAGTGGCTATAACCAGTTATTACAGATCGCTCCTGAAGATAGAGCGAAGACCACTTTCACTGAGTGGGGAGCTTTCATGTATCTGGTGATGCCTTTCGGCCTGTGCAATGCACCAGCTACTTTTCAGCGGTGTATGATGGAAATGTTTAATGAGTTCCTTCATCGGTTCCTCGCCATCTTTATGGATGACTTTACTGTATATTTAGATGAGGAACAACACTTACTATTCCTAGAAATGGTTTTCAAACGCTGTCAGGAGAAGCGGATTTGTTTGAATCCATTTAAATCCGTTTTCCTAGTCTTGCTTTGTTTGTTGCCACCCTCTTGGGATATCTTTTGCACAACTGTTAGTAACTTTGGTCCTAATGGTACGCTAAAGTACAATGATGTTACTAGTGCACTTTTGTCAGAGGAGATGCGTTGGAAGACCATGACTAGCTCGCATCATGGTGAAGCTCATTATGTGCAAAGGGATGATAAGCAACGTAAGAGCCGTTCTTCGCAACATGAGTCCAAAAAAGAGGGCAATAGAGATGCATCAAAGGGTAGATCAAAGTCTCGTGGTCGCCGCAATGTTCAATGCCATTATTGTGATAAGTTTGGTCACATAAAGAAGGATTGTTATGCTTGGAAGCGTGACAAAGAGAAGGGCAAAGGTAAAGGCAAAGATCATGATGATAAGGAAGAGAAACCAAAGAGTTCAGTTAAGATTGAAGAACTGAACATAGTTTAGGATGACAGTGATACACAAAACATTAATATGCTGACTAAAAAAAATGATGTCTTTTATGATGCATAGGAAACTCTATCTTTGCAGAGTTCTATGCCAACTTAACTCCTTGTTAGTGGTGAAGTATCCCATACATGGATTCTTGATTTGGGTGCTTCGTTGCATGTCACACCTCATAGGCATTGGCTTACTACATACGAGGAAACCATTGGCTCTATTACACTTGGTGGCAGTTACTCTTGTGACATTGTTGGCGTAGGAGATATTTCCATGGTTATGGCAAATGGGGTGAAGTTTATCATCCATAACGTGCCTCATGTTCCAACCTTGACACGCAATATGATTTCGACTGGATGTTTTGATGAATTGGGTTACAAAGTCACTTTTCATCAGTAGTCTTGGCATGTTGCAAAGGGTCATCTTATTATAGCCCATGGTTCTAAAGTCGGTTCACTTTTTCCTCTTTATATATTTGATAAAAACAGTGTTCTTTCTGTAACTAAGCTACCAACCGTTGCTTTGTGGCATAGCCGGTTAGGACATATGTCAAAGAATGGAATGGAGACACTCTCTCATTTGGGCTACTTACTGTCTTTGTCGTGAGCACTGTCAATATGGAAAGCAAACACGGACACATTGTAACATTCTTTTGACAAAGAGAGAAAACCCTTAGAGCTTGTGCACAGTGATTTATGTGGGTCTAGGCCTTCTAAATCTCATGGTGGTGTGTCCTATTATGTTACATTGGATGCAACACCCAAAAAATTAGGACTCTACCCTAAACTGTCCCACACCGGCTCATGAGCAATTAGGGTAGTGTCCAACATGTTTTTGTGACATCCCATATTGTGTTATGAAGATAAAATTTTTTTGGTTAGGTGATTAAGTTTCCTTTTTCCCTAACGTTTCTCAGCCAGGCCCCCCCTTACCTTGCGCAATATTTCACAACTCTATTTAACTCCAAAAAAATTGGGACTCGATCCTAAATTGTCCCTCGTCGATGTGGGAGTAGTCAGGGTACTGTCTAGCACGTTTTTGTAAAATTTCTGAACAACAAGAATATTGCCTATTGGCAGATCTTGTCGATAGATAGAAGTCATCCAGATTATATGCCAAGCACTGAGTTGAACAGTGAGAGGCTTAGATGGCTAGAGTTTTGGACAATAAGAAAATCAAAGATATTTAGCTCGAGACATTGAGAAGGTTGTAATGATAAGAAGTTGAGGGAACGCAATTAAGGAGGAAAATGTGCTACCATATACATGTGGTAGTGATGTGTGTGTGAACACACTAGGATTGCTGGGGCATTTTTTCCCTCTTTAAGAGGTTTTTTCCCCCGTGCATTGTATATAAGTCCATCACTCTAGGGCTATCTATCTTTCCATTGCACACTAAGTAACACACTCTCCGTTGTGTGCCTTGAGCTTCCTTCATCTTCTCCAAGCTATGTGTGTTTCTCTGCAACCCTAATTCTAACAATTGGTATCAGAGCAGGTTATGTCCTCCCAAGCTTAGTTGCCAGCTACTCCAGCACACGCCTGCTCACTTTCTCCGATTACAGTAGGTTTTGGCAAGTGTTCGCAGGTTGACAAATATCTCGGGTGAGTTTGTAGAGCTCAGTCTATTCAGATTTCTGATTCGAGCTCATTTTGGCCTCCGTTTCCACTACAGGTAGGTCTGCACATGTAATTTTGTCATTTTGTGCAAAATTTATGTCAGTGCCATTTTCTACATAACATGTGCCTTACAGTCTTCTACGATTTGTGCTATATAGCACGTGTTGTTCCTGCTCTGTTTCTCCTATTTTTTGGCAGTTTTCACATTAGGTACAATATTTACTATGGCTAACAACAACACAGATGTCTTCAAGATGTTTGCTACTGAGGACAGGTTGGATGGGGACAATTACCCTATGTGGGCTTATATGATGCAACATGTTCTTGTGCCAAAGGGCGTCTGGAATATTGTCCAGGGCATTGATGTACATCCTGGCTCTGACGATGTAGGCGATGTTGAGGATGTTGCAGGTCTTGCTGCAAGGATTGCTACTATTAGAGTTGTTTTGCCTACGGCAAAACAAGCTCGTTGGGATGTAAAGGATGCACAGGCTCATGCAATGATTGTGTTGTCTGTGAAGCACACCATTGTTCCTCACATCCGTTCAATAAAATCTGCAAAACAGGCTTGGGATATTCTAGCAGGTCTTTATGCAAGCCGCAATGAGGCTAAAATTGGTTTGCTGCGTAAAGAGCTGGAGTGGAAGATTATGCATGAGGAAGATGATATGGACACTTTTCTTGCTGGTGTCAATGAGAAACTTATTTCTACAGGTGAAGTCATTTCAAACAGTTTCCTTGTGCAAATTGTTCTTGATGCCTTACCTGATTCTTACTAGACTTTTGCTAATAGTTGGAGACTTATGACCCAAGGAAATCCAGAAGTTGTCAAGTTTGATGCATTATGCACATTACTGTTGCAAGAGTCACTTTCCAAAAAAAAAAAGACTAGACAGCATGCAGTTGAACAGGCTTTTATTGCTTCTCAGAGAAAGGGTGGTAACAGCAATACAACCATTTCTTATGGTTCTGCTGCTGCTACGAGTGGCAAAAAATTTGTTCCTAATGCTTTTGCTGGAAGCAATTCGTCTGGAAATTCTGGTGATAAGGGCAAAAAGAAAATGCGTTGCCATTATTGTAAAGCTAATGATCACTTGATCAAGTTGTGTCCTAAGTTGAAGGCCAAAGAGGCTAAGAAGAAAGAGGGTGGTTCCACTGCAAATGCTGGTTTCACTACAAATGCAGCCATTGTTGAGTCTTCTGTGAAAGGAGACTGTGTTGTTGATGTTGATGCAGAATGGGCTTTTAGTGCAAAGTGCACTTACAATCCTACTGTCCATGATGCATACTTGTTAGTTGCTACATATTCACATGTGTGGTATTTCGATAGTGGTGCTACAAAGCACATTACCTCACATTGTGAATTGTTCACCTCTCTCGAGTCTATCCCTCATGGGAATTTAGTCACTTGTGCCAAGAATGCCTCTTATCCGGTTTAGGGAGTTGGAAAGATTGTGCTTACCGCTGCTATTGGCAGTTCTTTCACTTGTTGTTAAGTATGGAGCTTGATTTACCCCTTGTAATTTTTTGTGGTAAAAATGCACATTTGTAAGGACCCCATTATGAGGAGAAGCCATCGTGCGTGAAGGAAAATCACTCACCGGAAACCAAAAATTTCACGGCCAACCTCGGCCAAAATTTTTGCCGGAATATTATGGCCGGACGGCGACCGGGAAAGTGGTCGGAAAACGATCGATCGGTTGGCTGGTGGCCGGTGGTCGAAAGTCAATGGCCGGTGGCCAGTGGCCAAATTCAAAAGCGGACTCGTCTTCTCAAGGGCAGCCACACATGGGCAGATTGGAGGGTCCGATATGGACTTATCTACACAAGGGCGGCTACACATGGCTGCCCCTCATGAGAGAGGGCAGCCCTTTTGGCCTATAAAAGGAGGCCATTTCTACACACATTTCATAGTGTGAAGTTGATGCAACAAGGTGAGTGTGAGGTGGTGAGAGTGAAGCAAGGCGGGAGCACTATTAAGGGTATAATTCATTTGTAAACTACTTCTTGTTTTGAAGTACTAAGGCCATTGAGTGGCTGCTTTCCCATGGACGTAGCCCACATTGGGTTAACCACGTATATGTGTGTACTCTCTCTCTCTCTACTCTATAATCTCTTGTGTGAAATCTATCTCTCTCCATTAAGTAACCTACTCAAATATCTATTTAGCTACGTCATATTTCCCAACAACTGGTATCAGAGCAAGGTTTGCTCGTAGCTAAATTATCTCAAGGAAAGGATTCCCTTAATTGAGTGGGAGTTATGGCGGAGGAAGGGAAGCTCAAGATTGAGAAGTTCAACAGCAAAAACTACCAACATTGGAAGATGCAGATTGAAGACTATCTCTACCAGAAGGACCTCTATTTGCCACTAGGCGGTCTTGCAAAGAAGCCCGCAACAATGGCAGATGAAGCATGGATTGTCCTTGATCGAAAGACAATGGGAACAATCCGGTTAAGTTTGTCGTCAATGGTGGCCTTCAACGTTTCAGAGATTAAGACCATGGAGGGCTTGATGAAGTCACTTGATGACTTCTACGAGAAACCATCGGCATCCAATAAGGTATTTCTCATGAAGCGCTTGTTCAATCTAAAGATGGCAGAGAATGGTTCAGTTGCAGAACACCTAAATGACTTTAACACAAACATAAGTCAACTTCGATCGGTGAAAATCAATTTCGATGACGAAGTGCGAGCTCTCCTTATACCATCATCTCTACCGGATAGTTGGGACAACCTTGTGATGGCTGTAAGTAATTCTATCTCTGGCACAAATACTCTTAAGTTTGATGATGTTGTGGGTGTTCTCCTAAGCGAGGACATACGAAGGAGAAGCATAGGAGAATCATCAAGTGCTGCACTGTCAGTGGAAACAAGAGGAAGGCCTAAGGAGAGGTTCAAAAACCAAAAGAGTCATGATTGCTCAAGACGGAGCAAGTCACACACAAAGTTAGTTCTTGAATGTTGAAACTGTGGCAAGAAGGGCCACGTCAAGAAGGATTGATGGTCCAAGAAGAATAAGGAGACTGAGTCTCAAGACAGCAAGCCAACATCAGAGGCCAATGTGGCAGGTAAAGTAGAGCAAGATGCTCTAATTCTCTCATTAGATAATGTGTCTAATTCCTGCATAGTAGATTCTGGGGCTTCATTTTATGCGACACCACACAAGCAACGTTTCCAAGATTACACCAAAGGTAATTTTGGGTATGTATACTTGGGAGATGATGAAGCTTGTGAGATTGTCGGAGGCAAAGGTACAGTTTCTGTCAAAACTGCTAACGAAAATGAATGGAAGCTTAAAGATGTTAGGCATGTTCCTTCTCTTCGGAAAAAATTGATCTCTACAGGACAATTGGACGATGAAGGTCACAACATTGCATTTGGAAACAAACGGTGGAAGATCTCAAAGGGATCTTTGGTGGTTACTAAGGGAGAAAAGGTCGGTACACTTTACTTGTGTACTATCAACACACACCCTTCAGCTTGTGCAGCAACTATAGAAGTTGACAGTGCGGTGTGGCACTACCGGCTTGGGCATATGAGTGCCAAAGGAATGCAAATCCTTCAAAAGAAGAAGCTTTTACCAGGTTTGAAAGAAGTGGACTTAGAGTTCTGTGAAGATTGTGTTTATGGTAAACAAAAGAGGGTAAAATTTCAAAAATCAAGAAATGAAAGAAAAAATAAAAAACTTGCATTGGTTCATTCTGATGTTTGGGGTCCTGCAAGTACACCATCACTTGGTGGCTCATTGTACTATGTAACATTCATAGATGATGCGACTAGAAAAACATGGGTTTATGTCATGAAGAATAAGTCCGATGTATTTTCCATATTTCAAAGGTGGAAATCCTTTGTGGAGAATGAAATAGGTACCAAGGTTAAATGCCTCAGATCCGACAATGGAGGCGAATATTGCAGCCAAGCTTTTGAAAGCTTTTGTGTTAGCAATGGCAATTGGAGGCAAAGGACAACCCCAAGGACACCTCAACAAAATGGTATTTTGGAAAGGATGAACAGGACAATCATGGAGGGAGCACGAAGCATGCGGCTACATGCAGGCCTACCGCTTGAGCTTTGGGCGAAAGCTATAAGTACGTCTGTGTACTTAATCAACCGGTCACCCTCTATGGCATTGGATGGAGAAGTTCCAGAAGAGGCATGGACAGGTAAACCGGTGAATTATGCATTTCTCAAAGTGTTTGGGTGTGAGGCTTTCATGTACATAGATGGAAGCCTAAGATCAAAGCTAGATGCAAAGTCCAAAAAGTGTTTCTTCATTGGCTATGGAGAAGGTGACTTTGGGTATCGCCTATGGAATCTTGCAGATGGTAAAATCTTAAGGAGTAGGGATGTAATTTTTAACGAACGAACAAAATATGTACAAAGATTACTTGGAAAGAAAACAAACAAAAGAAACAGGTGATGAGTACATGGAGCTTGAGGACGGTGAAGACTCAAGGACTGCAAACGGTGACAATGTGCAACAACGTCAATCAAATGAGGAGCCTCAACCTATTCCTTGAAGGTCTTCAAGAGCAAGTAGACCTCTAGAAAGGTTTGTTCCTTCCTTCAAATATCTCTTGATCTCAGATTCTGGAGATCCGGAATCATACGAAGAAGCTATGCAACACGAATCCAAAGAAGAATGGACAAAAAGCATGCAAGCGGAGATGGACTCACTACATTGCAACCAAACATGGGAGTTGGTTGAGTTGCCTAAAGGTAAGCGGGCACTTCAAAACAAATGTGTACAAGCTGAAGGAAGAAGAAGGTGGGAAGAAAAGGTACAAGTCTAGGCTTGTGGTAAAAGGGTTTTCTCAAAAGAAAGGTATTGACTTCAATGAAATATTTTCTCCTATTGTAAGAATGAACTCAATTAGGCTTGTCTTAAGCCTTGTGGCTTCTCATGATCTAAATCTTGAGCAAAGGGATGTAAATACGGCATTCCCTCACGGTGACTTAGAGGAGGAAATCTACATGCTTCAACAAAAGGGGTATGAAGTAAAAGGTAAGGAGAAAATGGTTTGCAGATTAAAGAAAAGCTTATATGGATTAAAGCAAGAATCAAAACAATGGTACTTGAAGTTCAATCGATGGATGTTGGATCATGGATTCACAAGATGCAACTCGGATCACTGTGTCTACACGAAGAATTTGGGAGATGGGAAATTCATCATCCTAATGTTGTATGTTGATGACAAGTTGATTGCAAGTGCTAACATGCAGGACATCAAAGACCTAAAAGAGGAGCTGTCTAAATCTTTTTCAATGAAAGATTTAGGTGATGCAAAGAGGATACTTGGTATGAAAATATCAAAGGGCAGGACGAAGAAGACAATAAAGCTATCTCAAGAGGATTACATCAAGAAGGTACTACAAAGGTTTGCAATGCAAAATTCAAAACCACTTTCTACACCTTTGGCTGGTCACTTCAAACTAACGAAGGATATGTATCCAAAGACACAAGAGGCGATAGCCTATATGTCTAAAGTTCCATATGCTGCAGCGGTAGGTTCTCTAATGTATGCTATGGTCTGGACAAGGCCAGACATTGCACATGCAGTGGGAGTTGTGAGTAGGTTCATGGACAACCCAGGTAAAGAGCATTGGCAAGCTGTGAAGTGGATACTTAGGTATCTAAAAAGGACAACAACAAATGCTTTCTTTTTGGGAGGAATTGATATTTTTTTTTAAGGGTATGCTGATGCAGATATGGCACGTGACAAAGATACTCGAAGGAGCACTACGGGCTATGTCTTCACGGTTGGAGGCACAACAGTAAGCTGGGCTTCAAAGCTACAGAAAGTGGTCTCACTTTCTACCACGGAAGCAGAGTATGTAGCAATGACGGAGGCAAGCAAAGAAATTTTGTGGCTTCAGAGATTCTTAGAAGAGCTTGGTTTCAAACAAAACAATTGTGTCTTGTACAGTGATAGCCAAAGCGCTATCCATCTTGCAAAGAAATCAGCCTTAGTTTTGATGAAATCGTTGCATTTGGGCTTTTGTACCGTGGGCTGTATAAGCTCACTTTGTATGACAAGTGTGGACAAAATTTTGCAAATGCAGTTGCAGATTCAAGGGCTATTTCAGATGTAAAACTTTGACATGCACGTTTTGGTCATTTGAATTTTGCCAGTTTGCTGCGTTTGCAGAAATTTGATATGGTTGCTTCTTTGCCGCCTCTTGAAGCACTTGTCAAACATGTTTGTGAAGGCTGTATTTTGGGTAAAATGCAATGTTCTAAGTTTCCAAAGGATGGTTCAGTTCAGGCCACATGCAGGTTGCAGCTTGTGCATATTGATGTTTGTGGGCCCATGCAAACTCCGTCCTTGGTCAATGACCTTTACTTCGTGACTTTCATTGATAATTACTCCAGGCTTGCATGGGTATTTCCACTTAAAGCGAAGTCCGAAGTTTTTATGTGCTTCAAACAATTTTTGGCTATGGCTGAAAATGTCTCGAAATGTACTATGGGCACCCTCCGTTCCGATCGAGGGGGGGAGTATATGTCTCATGAATTCAATGCATTTCTGGCTAGTCGTGGGATAAAACACCAATGTACAGTGCCTTATACACCTCAACAAAATGGTGTTGCTGAGAGAAAAAACAGGTCACTTACGGAAGTGGCACGATGTATGGTCAAAAGTCAAGCTTTGCCGCATTCTTTTTGGCTTGAGGCCATCATGTGTGCCACTTATGTACTAAACAGGAGTCCTACAAAAGCTTTGCAGTCTATTACTCCATATGAAGCATGGCATGATAGAAAGCCTTCTATTGAGCACATGCGTGTTTTTGGTTGTTTGGCATATGCTTTGGTGCCACAAACACAGTGTAGAAAATTGCATGATAAGGCTGTCAAATGTATTTTTTTTGGTTATAGTGCTGAAAGCAAAGGTTACAGGTTATATCATCCGCAAACAAAGCGTATTGTGGTTTCACGGGATGTATTGTTTGTGGAAGATTCTGTTCAGCCCTTGCTGTCATGTACTAGAGACAGTAATGTAAGCTCACATGACATTTATGACCCTTTGTTGCCTCTTTTCAGTGGTGGAAATATGAATGTAAGTTCCAATGAGGCAAATGTACAACCCATGGGGGTTTTTGAAAATGTTACAGATCAGCCTATTACTGATGCAGATGTACATGATGTACATGATGAGGAAAGGGTTGAAAATGAGTAGGCTAGAGGCATGCCAAAATGGCTGGTGCACACTTTGCATGACGGTAAATTGGATGCACCTTTGTCTAGTCGTACTCATTCAGGCTCTCGCCATGCATCTTATGCATCAGATTGTTATGCTTTGGCTGTGTCTAACTTATATGGTGCTGAGGAACCTCTGTCTTTTGATGAAGCACAAAATTCAAAAAATTGGATGGCTGCCATGCAATCAGAATATGATGCACTTATAGAAAATGACACATGGACTTTATGTGATTTGCCTCCTGGCAAAAGGCCATTGGTACGAAGTGGGTTTACAAGTTGAAACGCAAGCCGGATGGTGAGATCAATTGCCATAAGGCTTGACTTGTTGCAAAGGGTTATGCACAACAAAAAGGCATAGATTATGAAGAGACTTTGCTCCCACTTGTCGTATGACTACTGTGCGTTTTCTATGTGCATTGGCAGCTCATTTTGGTTGGGATGTACATCAATTAGACATTGTTACTGCTTTCTTGAGTGGTGATATACTTGAGGAAGTTTATGTAACGTAGCCTCGCGGTTTTGTCATAAAAGGACAAGAGGACAAAGTGTGCAGATGTAGAAGGCTTTGTATGGGTTGAAGCAATCTCCTTGTGCTTGTATGAGAAAGTTGACACTCATTTGGTCAAACGAGGCTTTCGTAACAGTCCAACAGAAAGCACATTGTATGTAAAGCGTGAGGGTGATATACTTCTCATTGTGGTTCTTTATGTAGATGATTTGCTGATCACTAGACCAAATGAGAGACATATTGCTGAATTTAAGGCTGATTTGAATGCTACTTTCAAGATGAAAGATTTGGGGTTGTTGCATCATTATTTGGGCATACCGTTTAAGCAGTGTGATGGTGGAATTTCCTTGTGTCAGAAAAGTTACATAGAGGCATTACTATGTAAGTTTGGACTTGAGGATTGCAAACCTATTGCCACTCCCATGGAAACAGGTTTGAAGTTGAGTTTACATGATGCTGGCAATCCTGCTGATGTCATTCTTTACCAACCTGCTGTTGGCTGCCTCATTTTTGTATGCAACACGAGGCGAGATTGTCAGGACACCGGCAAGGCCGGACAAGACAAGGGCAGGGCTGGGCTAGGCGGTGTGGAACGGGGAGTCCAAGTAGGGAAAAGGGCCAAGGGATTGCCTATAAAAAGGGTGGTTGGATGGTGGACTCTCATACCCTAGTTTCCCTTGTCTTACAGTGGTATTAGAGCTACGGGAGGAGGAGGCATGGAGGAGGAGCCATGGAGGAGGGGGGAGGAAGGTTGCATGAGCCAAGGTCCTCTAACTCTTAGCTAAAAATGGGCCAAGATGCCATTCACATTAGTTCTCATCGGTTTATCGATTGAACACTAATTGCTGTAAGAGCTAGGAGCCATACACAGGCTGGCCAAGAGCCATTATCAGATCTTGGGTAAGACCCAACTATTGGCATTCCTTGGGTGATTGTTCTTAGGATCGAACAGATTTGCTTAGTGGAGTACACATCGAACATATCTGCGTTAATGGACGAGCAAGAGTCTTATCATTTCGGAGGATTAGGGTGTCATTTTTGCACTATATGTTTCTAGTGCGATGCTCAAGTTGATTTTTTTATACTCTTGCACTTACATCAGCTGATCTATACCATGGAGTCTAGAGGTAGCAAACAGTTAAGACAGCATGGCTATTGATACGAGCTAGGCATCTCACTTGTGTGGATTTCTTGTTCTCGCTATAGCACTACGAGTGTCTATGGCATCACAGTTTTGGGGTACAACCTAGCAGGTGCTTACTAAAGCACCCCATACGCATTGAGGATCACAATTTGATCTTTTATACTTTCAAGGAAAAAATTCATAGCAATCTACCACGTGGTAGCGGAAAAATTCAACTTTTTAAGTTGATTTTGATCATTCTGTACATGGTTAACTAGGTTGGTTACCGTTACCTGCTAGTTGCGCATTTCTACAAAGGGTCTTACCAAGGCGTTTGACTATGTAGCTTCTACCCAACGGGTTGGGATTGCGAAGGCAACACCTAGGGTTTCTAGTGCAATGTAGCTTGATTTTTCACACATAGACAACGTGTTCCTCTGTATTTGAATACGGGTAAGTGAACATTCTGTTCACTCTCCAAGTACGCATCTATTGATTTGGTGTTATTCCAATTTTTAGTATGCATTGCTTGGTTTTTTGCAAGTCGTTTAAATACGCTTGAATATTTCAAGGCCATGCCAAGGGCATGTCAAAACAAGTATTTTGGGTCGTAGTGTCCAATATACATTATGTTGTTATGAATCCACTTGTAGGATTCGATTTGGAACATGTTGTCACATGGGATACAACATGGTCTAGGGACTCAAGGAGTTCGATTTAGCCGGTGTGGAGCAAGGATAATGAGGGTCCCTCTCACTCCCATCGTAGAGTGTTTGCAATTATCTCCACTCACAAGTACATCTTGTACTTAAAGACTGTTCTTTTTTAGACATTCTTACATGAGACATATTCCACATGTGGAGGATATGAGTCTCTGGGACTGACACTGGTGCCCACTATTTCAAAAATGTGTCACGACAAACTCCCTAGGTGCTGGTCACATCTGTTTTCTAGACCATTTTTAGCACGATGTATTAGGAGCAATTTCAGTGGCCAGAAATTGTTGGACACTTAGAATGACTTGTTCAGCTACAAGTATTGCTAACAACATTACAGATGGTTGTTTATACATATAGCAAGGCTCTAAGTTTTTAATGAAAAAGTTTCATTGTTTGTACCTAGAAGTGATCATTGTTTCACCTTCTATTGTGGTTAAAACATTTCAGCAAGGCTTGAAATTGATTACCACTGAAAGTATTTAGATCCTGTTTGAAACTATTTACATTTCTCTTTACTGTGTGCTACGCACACACATTTGCCATAAGTATTGGCAAGGATAATCAGGGATATATAGGTTCGGATCTTTTTTTTGCTAAATGCATGCACACTAGGTGTTATGGGCCCTAGTGTTTAGCAAAGGCTGATTTGGAACGGCATGCATATTCCTCAAGTTGTTGCTTATGAAGCATTTTGCACTCTAAGTGCAGTATCTCTATGAGATTACTTTTTAGGTCTACCAATCACCAATAGAGGTCATCGCTCGGTTTGGATGCTTGTAGATTTTTCAAGTTAGCCACGAGGGTTATTCATTCCATTTTGATTCTTCAGCAATGTGGTACGATATTGTTATCCCGTTTACCAGCCATTTGGACAGTTTGGCTGTAAACTGTGGGGAAAACAACACCTCAGTACTGTCACTTATCCAAGGGGATATGCAGATTACAAAGTGTAATCTTGTGCTACAGGATATGCAAGTGCGTACGTTAGCACCACGGATCCAAGTAGTAAGCATTTATTGCTCTTCTTGGAGTTACTTACTATCAGTTAATGCATGTTGCGACTCGGTAGTCTCTTCATGTATAAAGTCAGGTTCTCAACCTTGACACTCGTTAGGGTGGGGTTGTTTACTGATGAAATTTGAGAACAAATCAAGGACTAACACTTGGCTGATAATTTAGGTCAGCAAGTTACTTTCAAAGAAAGTGAAAAGCGATACTCTTTCAGGTATATCTTTGTCGTGATAACTTGTTTAGCATGCTCATGTGCGTTCTAAATGGAGTCTACACACTAGATGGTTGCAATGGACAACAATGTGTAAAATCAAGATGTTACTCTTGGTTTCATTGAACTTCCTGCAAAATCGTGTTCCGGTCAACCAAACAGTTGGATCCATGAAGGATTCCACTTGAGAAAACATTAGTGTTCTTAAGAAGAACCTTCCCACTTTTGTTTTCGAGGACGAAAACTCTTCTAAAGGGGGGGAGTAATGTCACGACACCAGCAAGGCCGGACAAGACAAGGGCAGGGCCGGGCTAGGCGGTGTGGAACGGGGAGTCCAACTAGGGCAAAGGGCCAGGGGCTTGCCTATAAAAAGGGTGGTTGGGTGGTGGACTCTCATACCCTAGTTTGAGTAATGTCAGGACACCGGCAAGGCCGGACAAGACAAGGGCAGGGCCGGGCTAGGCGGTGTGGAACGAGGAGTCCAACTAGGGCAAAAGTCCAGGGGCTTGCCTATAAAAAGGGTGGTTGGGTGGTGGACTCTCATACCCTAGTTTCCCTTGTCTTACATAGATATTCAATTTGCAGTCTCACAGGTCAGCAGATTTATGCATAGCCTAGGGTCTAAGCATTGGCAGGTTGTCAAGAGGATTTTTCGCTACCTTAGTGGCACTTTATATCTTGGCTTGTTTTATCCCAAGAGGGGATCATTGTCGCCAGATTTACATGCTTTTTCGGACTCAGATTGGGCTGGTTGTTTTGACACGCGAGTGTCCACAAGTGGTTTTTTGTTTCATGCTTGGAAGTTCATGTATATCATGGTTGAGGACACTACCAACACTATCTACACTGACAGTCAGAGCCCATTGGCAGTTGCGAGGAACCCAGTTTTTTATGCTCGCACAAAGAACATTGAGTTGCATTACCATTATGTCAGGGAGAGGCTCTCAGTAGGAGAGATTAGCTTGGCTTATGTGCCAACACAGGACAACCTTGCAAATCTTTTCGCAAAGGCATTGTCTCATGAGAAGCTTGAAGCTTTTCACAAAGCTTTGGTCTTATTCCCCTTTGTGGACTGATCATGTCCTTAGGGCATGGCACTTCCCTTTACTCATGTGCCAGCTCTCATTCACCGCATCACTCCAGGGGGGATTTGTTACCATATACATGTGGTAGTGATGTGTGTGAACACACTAGGACTGCCAGGGCATTTTTTCCCTCTTTAGGAGGTTTTTACCCCCGTGCATTGTATATACGCCCATCACTCTATGGCTATCTATCTTTCCATTGCACACTAAGTAACACACTCTCTATTGTGTGCCTTGAGCTTCCTTCGTCTTCTCCAAGCAGTGTGCGTTTCTTTGCAACCCTAATTCCAACAAAATGGCACATAGACGTGTAGTCCATTAACATTGTTGAATGAAATTGAATGCCAAGAATGAGTTGAGAGAGGTGAAGTTAATTCAAGCTGGGGGAAAAAAGAATTTAGGACTATGTCAAATATGCTCAAGCAAGCCTGCCGACCTATTGAAGGGAACCGACAAGCTGGGGGAAAAAAGAATTTAGGACTATGTCAAATATGCTCAAGCAAGCTTGCCGACCTATTTGAAGGGAACTGATTACGTGGGTGGACGGGGAATAATCATGAAAATTTAATGTTAGGATAAAAGATTGTGTTTTGAGATGGTTACATGCAACATCAAAACATGCAACACAATTGTGCAAGGGTGAACTCAAATAGTTTTGGAGAACGGGACATGCTATTTTGGACGATATCGTAGCATTGGAAACTTGGTTGTCATGGTGGGATGTAAGAGTGCCACACTGGGGAAGCAAATTTTTTGCTCAAGATGATTCAGGTACTTTTGTCCCAAGAACAAGTCTTTCCAAGTCTAAACATGCAAGTATGAATGCTTCAATTGGTTATAAAAAAGACATTGGTCTTTATGAAGTGACATGTCCAGATATGTCACTAGCAATTCTTCAAAGTGTGTGTTATAATGCCTACTTGAAGGGCATGCAATCATCCACAAGACCGATGATGGTAGGCCTGGAAACTAGTGTCTGTGTCCGCATCAAATAGAAAACATCTTGATGCATCTCAATCAACAGTTCTAGAAATCCAAATACCAAGTCCAGAGATGAATAGAGATACATTATGGGAAAAGAGTGTGCAAAAATTGCGGTCAATCTTTCTTGACCCTGATGAAACTCTTGAAGATTTCCATAGACCAAAGTTTTTTAATGTCACTACAGTTGTTTACATTGTATCACATAGCAAGCAAAAATTTAATGCTTCAATCACTCCTAGTCTTAGAAGGTGCCTCAAATAGTTTGGGCAATTAGGCGCACAGAGGTTGGCAAAAAAATGACATGTTTTGGTGTTCTTCTTGGAGATAAAGTACGTTGTGGTAGTTTCATAAACAAAAATTTAGATAATGTGAAAAATGGTGTTCCTGCCCCTTGGTTTTGGGGAAGGAGAAAATATCCAGCTGTGGATGCCAAACCAGGAGGAATTGTGGAGGGGTTTGTATGGTTTTGCAATGATAGTAACACTTATGCATGGAATATTGATGAGATATTATTGGACCTCCTGGCCTAGCCTCAAGAATGTGGATTGTGGAAGAGGGGGAGGTTGAGATGCTGCAAAAAAATGGATTTGTGCTACAAGGAAACAATGCGGCGGCAACACATCAAAATCTCCGCCCTAGTGGGCAATGTGGAACATGGCATAGTTCTTTCCGTTCTAGATTCAGAGATGGAAATCATGTCATATGGAGGTCAAAATTAACCAAAGACTTCAATGAGAGGATAGCATTGGGCATGCAGGCACATCTAGTGAGAGAGGTTATATTGGTACCTAATGTGTCGCATGTTTTTCATGCTAGCACTCCTGGATGAGTTTGAATACTTATGATGTGACCATTGCAGACTTCTCTCAATATACTTGTGAGGATTTCCAAAAACAAGATATCAAAAACCTCACATACGTGCCTTGCAACGCATGTACTTTGTGTATTTTTGAGTCCTTCGGTTGAATTCTACACCTCATGAGTTTGTGCATCAGGCAACATTCACAAAAGTAGAGATTTTATAGGGATTTTGGGGGGGGAGAGTTTCAACATAGCATTTGCTATTTGAGCAAAGGTTTACGATCATTGATGAATTGGCTATTTTTTTGGATTCCCTGCAATTGTCGTTGCAAGATGGGTGCCTATTATACTTGCGTTGTTTTGATAGCTTATGTTACTTGATCAATCAGGAATTTATATTGTCTCAACGATCACCTTCTATTGATTGACCATTTTGTTGGACTACCTGCACTTGACGTTATGGCATGGCTTAATACAAAAAAAACTGTTGTGTTACAATTCTCTTTACTTTTGCTCAAAAAAATACCACACTTAGTTTTTTCAGCTCGTTTTTAGGAGTGGCTCCACTTCTTCTTGAAAACTGTCTATAGCAATCCACGTAGGTGCAATGACTATAAGCAATTTTCATAATTTTTAGGAAAGACGGGGCTCTGTTTTCCTTTCAAAAAACTTTTTATATTTTTTGCTTTTTGAGCCATTTGTCAAGACCTTGAGTACTTCAAGAGGATAAAATTCTAATGTGGAAGCAAGGATTCTAATGATTTTATATCACCTAACTTGAGTTTGTTCTATACTCATGCTGAATGAGAGATTTGAGAGAGAAGAAGTTTCTAACATTGTAGTCCTGAACAATCCCAAGAGATCTCAAAGAGATATGCAGCACCGAGTCTTAAACTCAAGACTTGTTATTTAACGCGGGCGCGTGCACGCAAGAGAGAGAGAGAGAGAGAGAGAGAGAGAGAGAGAGAGAGAGAGAGAGAGAGAGAGAGAGAGAGAGAGAGAGAGAGAGAGAGAGAGAGAGAGAGAGAGAGAGAGAGAGAGAGAGAGAGAGAGAGAGAGAGAGAGAGAGAGAGAGAGAGAGAGAGAGAGGCATTTTCATTAGCATTGGCCTCATGATCCCAAGTAAGTGTGAAAGAAGAGATCAAATATGTCCTTCCTTTACAAAGGGTAAGAAAATACAAGGTATATGAGTCTTACCAAATGGCAAGCTAATATTTCTGATGAAGGCAAAAACCGAGCAACTTGCCCCCAAACATAGAACCATGCAAGGAAAAGTAAACACACACACACACACACACACACACACACACACACACACACACACACACAAAACTCAAAAATATATTGCAGTTGAGCGATGAATCATTATATGCTTGAGAGATGAGTCATTATGTCTAAAGGAGAGAGAAAGAGAGAGAATAGGAGAGAGGGACAATGTTAATTGAGAGAGCACAGATTGTGGAGATGCACATTGCATAGGAGGAAGGGAGAGTGTGATCACACGACTAATGCTCGATAATTGTACTCATTTCATTCAAATCTTCAATACATTCATGTCACACACACTACATACACAAATTAACCTTTTTTTTTAAAAGTGCTGGAATATATATAAAGAAAAAGAAAAAAGTACAACCTTGCCTCAGAGGTAGGGAGAGAGGCATCCCAAAACAGAGAAAAATTACAATTGTAGACATGAATCTGTCATAATGATTCTTTTCCTGGAATAGAACTTCAACATAAGTTCTTTCTAGCAGATCTTCACTATAGTTGAATATAGCCGAGACGTGCAAGAATCTTTCCAAAAGATTAAGGATGCTATATCCATCTCTAAGCAAAGGCAAAAGGCTGATGCTGCTGATAAGCACAGAAGAGCCCTAACCTTTAAACAAAATGACTGGGTCTTGCTTAAATTTCCCAAAGGCTCGATTAAGGCACACGACGGGCAAGAATCCTACGGGATACCAAAAGTACTATGCTAAATTAGCAAAAAGACTGACAGAGACCGGTCTAATAGCCTTACCAATATTCTAGCTTTTACCCCCCCTGGTACTTCCCCAAATTAAATGATCAATGTAACATGAGAAAATCATTTGGGAGTATTAGATATTATTTTTTATGACATTACCTCTCTCTTATCATAGTCATCCTCAACTATGAGGTAGAGAAAATAAAGCCTAGTCATTAGTTTGTTTGCTAGCGGGTAGAGGATCCCTATTTTACCCTACGACACCATTCCAGAATGGATGACTAGTCCATTTGGTGATTGAAAGCCTTAGCTACCCCAAGCATGTCTGCACATTAGTCCGTATCAATCTTCCATAGCAGAGTGACAAGCTCTACTTGGTGTTCGACAGACGTTGTCTCCACAAACATGATCCTAAGCATGCATACTTATTAACATTTGTGCACAATAAAGAAAAATAGAGTCTTATAAGACAAAAACTTTGTTCATTTATACACATTTACATTTGCTTACTCTAGGGAATCATTGTAAGCATTGACAAGGTTTAGGTTATCCTTTAGTTGTATGCCTTGCACCCATCAAGCATCTTCAAACGGAAAATCTTTAACCTTGATAAGATATCGTCGGATAGTCTTACCGCCTCGTAATACCTTGTCTTCGTGTCAGAGAATGGACTCGGGCTGCAACACCTCTTCTTGGTCCTCGATCTTGGGTGGGTCTTCAATGATTGCTTCTTGAGGTGGCTCTCCTTTGTAAGGCTTTAATAGGCTCACGTAGAAAGCATTGTGCATGAGCCAATGGTTGGGCAACTTGAGTTGATAGGTCAACTCATTGATTGGCCTACGAATCTAAAATGGGCAAACAGGGATCCAAAGGGGGACAATCTGCAAAAGAGTAATGTGCTTCAATGGGGCTTAAAAGACCCAAAGTTCAAACCCAATAAGACTTCCAAAGGCTAAAGTTCCTAATTTTAATTGTATTGTCCAAAGGCCAAAGTAGGGGAAATATTGGATGGTCATGGGAAGACTAAAAAGTCTTCCCACATCCCTAGGAAGGAAGGGGCGAGCCCTTTTAGTAGGGGATGAGAGAGAAACACACACACACACACACACACACACACACACACACACACACTCCAAAGCTCCCCCTTTACACAAAGGGAATACTAGACAAATGTTAGGCTCCTAGCCCATTTTCTCCCAATCTCCCCTCAAATCCTTTTGGATGGCCATAGAGGTGGACCAATGAGAATTAGGCTAGAGTAAATTTAGTCTAATCAATTTAAAAACGCTTGATAAAAAAAACAATAGAAATTAAGCCCCTAGAAGACTATTGGACAGTCTACCAAGGGGTCCAATGACCATCCAGCAGCCCGATGGCTTGCTTGATTCCTATTGGCCAAAACAAAACAAGGTCCAATGAGAGTTTAGATGAATTATTTTATTACCTAAAGTTCTCACAAAAGGGGAAAGGGGGACACATGTCACAAGGCTATTAATTATGCTTCTAATTTGTGATTGGCTAAGCTTTGCAGAAGCCAATGAGAGGCCAACATGAGCAAAAAGCAAGAGGGGTCGACCAAGAGAGAGAAAGCTTGGTATTTTTAGTCTTACACATTTTGCTACACACACACACACACACACACACACACAAGTTATGTGTTGAGCAAGAACTCCATCTCCTTCTCCAAGCATTGAGAAGTAGAGGCCTACACCAACAACTCTTGGCTATGGAACGCAAATTCAACCAAGAGCCAAGCTTCAATGGCATGCTCATCTCCTCTACCATGCTAATTACTAAGCTAAGCTATGATATTAGAGTGATTATGCGAGGAGAATACTTCTTTCTCGTAAGATAAATCTTCTTCCTCTCAATCTATCTTCATTCCCTGCTAGCTCTCACCATTTTTGAAGGTGTGTGAGGTCTTGAGACTGAGGCTAGGGACACTAGGTGTCTTTTTCAAGCATAATTTGGTGCATGAAGCTTCCATCTTCATTGAACCAACGAGTTTTGTCAAGGAACACAAAAATTGTATTGTACAAAAGTCTCCTTTGATGGGAGAAGCTATAATACAAAGCCTTTATGGAGGGTGTCATAATAATCAATATCTAATTCTCCTAAATGATTTTCTCATGTTAAACTGATCATTTAATATGGGGAAGTGCCAGGGGAGAAAAAAGCTAGAATATTGGTTAAGCTAGCAGACCGGCCACAGTAGGGATCCAAAGGAGGGAAAATAGGGATCCAAAGGGGGGGCCATCTGCAAAAGAGCCATGTGCAACAATGGGCTAAAAAGACCCTAAGGTTCAGCCCATTAAGACTTCCAAAATGCTAAGGTTCCAAAATTCAAAGGTTGTGTCCAAAGGTCAACCATAGGGGAATTGGATGCTTTGTGTGTGTACAAAAAAGTCTTTACAATCCCTACTTAGGAGGGGGCGAGCCTTGCATGTAGGGATGAGAGAGAAAGTCACACACACACACACACACACACACACACACACACACACAAGCTCCCTTTACACAAAGGGAATGAGGGACACATGTCAGCTCCCTAGGCCAGATGCCCACAAGGTGTACCCAATTCCTATTGGATGGCCTTGGAGGTGGACCAATGAGAATTAGGCTAGAGTAAATCTAGTTTAATTAATTTAAAAACACTTAATAAAAGAACCAATGAGAATTAAATCCTCTAGAAGACTATTGGACAGTCTCCCAAGGGGTCCAATGAGCATTCAACAGCCCAATGGCTTGCCTGATTCCTATTGGCCAGGAGGCAAAGGGGCCCAATGAGAGTTTAGTTGAATTATTAAATTACCTAAAGCTCTCACAAAAGGGCAAAGGAGGACACATGTCAGAAGGCTATCACTTATGCTGCTGAATTGTCATTGGCTAGCCCTAGGGAGGTCCAATGAGAGGACAACAAGAGCAAATAGCAAGAGGGCTCGCCCAAGAGAGAGAGGGGGCTGATTTTTGCAAGGTATTATCACACACACACTCTCACAAAGTCTATGTGAGAAGCAAGAAAAAGACTATCTCTTCCCAAGCTTTAATGGAGAGCTCATCACCTACTCCAAGCTTGTGAGATAGAAGCCTACATCAACACACTCTTGGAATGTGGATGCAAATCCAACCAAGAGCCAAGCTCCAATACATGCTCATCTCCTCTACCAAGCTAATTACTAAGCTAAGCTATGCTAATATGAGTGATTATGTGAGGAGATGTACATCTTTCTCGTAAGAATACTCCTTCTTCCTCTCAATCTACTCTCATACCCTGCTAGCTCTCACCATCTTCGAAGGTGTGTGAGGTCTTGGGTCTGAGACCGGGGGTAATTGATGTTGTGTTTGCTAAGTGTTTTGCTTAGTGCATGAAGCTTTCATCTTCATTGCACTAGCTAGTCTTGAAGGAACACAAAGAATTGTATTGTACAATGTCTCTTTTGATGGGAGAAACCATAATACAAAGCCTTTTGGAGGGGGGACCAGCTCCATGTAAATCCGGTCCTCAACTGTTGTCAATAGCTTAATTTCTCTCTCTTTTGAAAGTATTGTTCATGCTATCTAACTAGGTGTTATGCTTTTTGTTGCTCTCTCCACCCAAGCACCCTTGTAATTCTCATTAGGAATCTATTCTAATGAAATGCCCACTATGTTCATGCTAATTTCCGTTACACACAAGTTTTTAGGCCATTAAATGTTACAAAGGGGGGACTGGCTCCATGTAAATCCGGTCCTCAACTGTTGTCAATTGTTCTATTTCTCTCTCTTTTCAATTATTGTCAATGCCAAATTATCTAGGTGTAAATTGCTATGTTGCTTTCTCAAATTAAGTACTCTCTCTATGCTCATTAGGAACTTATTCTTAATGAAAAGCTCACTATGTTATCAATTTCCGCTACACACAAGTTATTAGTGCATTAAATGTTACAATATGAATAACGTATATTAGTGGGAGTTGGTCCCCCACCTTCTGAATACTCACATAGGCATGGCCATTATCATGGTCAATATTGACTTTAATGTGATAATATCCATGCAAGCCATCAATATAATGGTAAACACCCAACAAAATATACCATCGATAATAATGGTTCTTGTTTACCAAAACATACTCAATGTGAAATCATAAATCACAAAACAAAAAAATATAAACCACTTTCAATAAGTCTCATTTTACCATACCGAACAACTTCAAAGTCTTCAATGATGTGAACAACATCATCAGCATGTAAATGCCCTCTCCAAACCTGTGTCATGTATGAGGAATCCAAAATTAACCATTGGGGAAATGCATAGTGCCATGTGATGTGTCCATGGTCTAAACTGAAAAGAACTCTAGAGCTATGGCCTACCTTAGCACAACCTCTCTCTATATTCAAACCATTGTCAATGGTAGAGCAATAGGAAAAATAAATTGATATATTGATCTTGGCCATGAGATCCTATTTAGCATATAGGCTCTAAAATGGTATAAACATATGTACACACCTAGGTATATACACACATATAAACATACTTGCATGCATGCATAGATACATTCAAAAGTGAAAATAGAGAAATGAGAGAGCTATAATGTGAGTGTTTCTATGTGTGCTCATGAGTGAGCTTGATGTCAAAAGCATCCGTTCACACACAAGCACAATTGTGCCCCACAATCCCACCAATATTAGAGCGACTACGCTTGCAATCACTATTGCCCGCCTTCCAGCTCTCTCTCTCTCTCTCTCTCTCTCTCTCTCTCTCTCTCTCTCTCTCTCTCTCTCTCTCTCTCTCTCTCTCTCTCTCTCTCTATAGCCTGTTTGTCGTTCGCCTGGTGGCTATTTATCTCTCACAGGGCTCACCAATATTCCCTGCAGCTCCTGACTCACCACCGAATTCTCTTTCACTGCCACTTGGCATGCCTGAATTTTCTTCCCCATAATAGAGTAATATAGACTAGCTTGCGCATGTTTTTTTTTAGCACACTAAGATTATCCATCGATCATGTTCGCTACATGGTGCTTTTAATGTGAAATATTTGTTGTAAATTTTTCTCTATTTTAAGGGACATCTTTGTAATTCAAGAAAGGGTTAATTTCCAGCCAATGAAGTGCGAGGTCGGATAACGATGGCTCTAAGCACCGTACAAGGCTTGCATCTCTAGGCCATGCAATTTCCTCTCACCCCTTTCTGTCGCGGCCTTCCCCTGCTCGTCGTTTTTTCCACTTACTTTCTGCTGACCACTTCCAAGTCTCCCCCTTGAGGGGAGCAAAGCTCAATGGCCTTGCATGAGGCTTTACTCAATGGAATCTCTACTCTAGCTGAATCTCCCACCAAAGGGCTCCAAAACACAGATTTGATTAACCAAGTGTCTGCCATTAGTTCCCCTTTCATGAGGAGGATTGGCTCACACACAGTTGGTACATAATCATGGTCTGTCTCAGCTCAGAGTAATATGAAGAAGGTTACATACCTCTTGCCAAGGCCAACATCCAACAAAAACTGCAGTTGCAATAGCCGCCTGATGGCCACTATCAAGCTGGTGCTCCTCTAATGTCCTATGCGGAGTCTGTGTGGGGACCAGGTAGATTCCTCAACCCCCTCTTCAATTCTCAAGTGCAAATTGATCAAGGTATGAATACTATACCGCCTAATTTTAGTAATAATGTTTGGAATGTGCAAGAAGGGGGTATGCAACAAATTCAACATCCACAAGGGTATTAGCCTCACAATCATATTCTTAATAATGGAGCTCCATCATATGGTAATGCTCTTGGAAGTATTATTAAACCGGGCCCCCAACCTTTAACACAGGTATCCAACATAATACCTCTTGTGAAAGGAATAGTGCTAGTGAAATGAAAGCTGATCTAGAAGCTTGGCACAAATATCTCACTGATAGAGTGGTTATAGGGCTCTATCACGGTCCTTGACCATCTCTGGAAGCCTTTGCTAATTGGGAAAATAGGAATCTGTTTCCTCAGCAAATTCAATACCTGTCCAATAACTATTACTTAAAAAAAAAAGGATGCTGACAGTGCTTTACAAGTAATCACTGAGGGTCAATGGCTAATAAAAAATACTCCCATCTCATTTTTTAAATGGTACAAGGGCTTCAACCCAAAGGGTGAAAAGCCTTTGAAAGCCCCTATATGGGTGGATTTTCCTGACCTTCCAGTTGAATATTATCCATGGCTAGTAATATGGGGGAGTGGTTGGCAAAGTGGATCGACCCTAAATGGGACCCACAACGGCTTATTGAAGTTGACCTGAACAAAACCCCTAAAATGTCAGTTCCCATTAAGGATTGCTCTAGACACATCTTACATGAGTAAAAAATCCTATATAGAAACCTCCCAAATTCTTGCTTTCACCGCTTTTAGCAAGGACATCTGATCAAAGACTACCCTTCTAGGATGCAAGCCAAATCTCAAGCCCAGCCTACTAATGTCACCAAAACTGACCAGCAAAAGGCTTTTCAACCAGTCAATCGAAGAAACACCACTAGGACCCAGAGAAGAAAGGCTCGTCAGAATCCTAATTCTAATTATTTTGATGTGTTGCTTGAAGATGTATTCTCTCCTTTTATTGGTTTAATTAATGAAGAGATGGAACTAGCAGGACATAATCATGGAGAAAAGAGTACATAGGCAGAAACATCTTTGACATCAAGGGGGTCAAGTCCCTCCAGAGAGCCCCAATGAGAAATCAAGAGGAATATCAGACTCTGATAGTGATATTGAATGCATTAAAAGTACCCAAGCAACTAAAACTATTGAAGCCCAAAATGATCTAGAACAGTTCACCCAAGAGTTGGAAGCACAGGATGCACATACCAGAGCTAATATATCTCCTTCCCCAACTCCTTCAATGGACATTATAATGACCAAGCAAAAAAAGAATCACTACCCAATATGCAAATGTTAAAAGAAAAAAGAAAAGTAGAGAAATCTGCCGACCCTAATAGAGCTTCTGTGTCCATGGCTAAACCTCAAAAAATATATTTAAAAATGAAGTGCCTTAATCTTTCAGGTATCTCCTTCAACTGTAAGGGTCTGACTGACACTACAAGACCCATCGTAATCAAAAGGTGGATTCAAGACTTGTCTATTCTCCCTAATTTTATATGTTTATAGGAACTAAAGGTTAAAGGGAATGACCTTGACAACAATCTTAAAAGACTTGGGATTGGATATCAATGGCAAAGTACTAATCATCATGCAGGAAAAGGTGGAGCAGCTATTGGGGTTTCTAGCAAATGGATAAATCTGATCTCAAAGGTGCACCATTGTACAAAAGGCTATTGGGTGGCAATGACCTTTGCATAACCCATCAGTTATACTGTCATAAGTCTGTATGCTTCTAATTCCATTACAAAGAGAGCTTTTTGTTGGCAGGAGATGAGAAATCTCTCCAGCAACATAGTAATAGCAGGAGACTTTAATATGGTTGAGAACATGCTGACAGAGCAAACTCACAGGGATAGGTAATTTTTGGCAATGAAAAAATACAATGGGTGAATATGGTTGATACTTTAAACCTGATATGTCTCAGAAGATTCTGGCTACACTTGGAGCAATAAATAGTTAGGAGCATGCTACAGATATGCTAGAATTGACAGGGTATATATGGTATCAAATGTGTTGCAAGAACATCGGCTGGTCAAATGCAGGTCAAACTCCTCCATTCTCCTTTCTGATCATAAACCTGTACTGTTTGATTTTCTGAGAGTTGAAAATGCTTTTAATTTTGAGTGGCCCATCTTGATCAGACTTTATTTGGCATATCAAGTGTCAGAAAGCAGTCCAAGAAAGTATTGAAAAGAATTTTGCTTCCTATAACTCTCCTGCCAAAGCTTGGGAAGTCTTTGTCAAAGAAATTCAAACTGCTTTGACCAGATATAAAAGACTAGCTAAAGACATTGGGGCAAAAAGAAGAATGATGATAAATGGTGAGATTCTTCAGATTGAAGAATCTCTCTCCAAAGTTGACCCTCCCCCTGCTAGACTACTAGAACTGAAAGATTCATTCAAACAGGAAGAGCTCCTTGAGGCTAAACATGCACTTGCTTTCACCAGAGAATTTTGGGTAGGCAAAATTGATAGGCCTACTAAGGCCATGTATGCCTTACTAAAGAAGAAGAAACCGAAAGATTTTATTCCCTGTTTGAAAGATAAAGCTGGAAATCTGGCTAAGTCTCATAAAGATAATATACAAATTGTCAAAGGGTTCTTTACAAATATTTTCTCTGGTCTCCCAAAGAGAGAAAGGGAAAATCAAGAAGCAAGAGCGCAAATAGATCAGATAAAAAGGAAGACTGTGGCTCCTAAAATAGCACACTTCCTAGACCCATCTCTATTAGGGAGATTAAAGAAACTATTTGTAACCTCATGACAATCAAACCTCCTGGGATTGATGGTATCCCAAATGAATTTTATATTGAATAGATAGATTTTGCCACTCCATACCTTCTTTTGGTGTGGCAAGAAGCTTTATAGAAAAGGGGCTCTTCCTGCTTGTATAAACACTAGTGTAGTGAAGCTAATACATAAAAAGTCTAGCAGGGAGGATCTTCGCAATTGGAGACCCATTGCATGTCTGACTTCCATTTATAAAGTGTTTGCCCTGTCTTTAGCTAGGAGACTTAGCCCTTTAATGACTAACATTATTCTTCAAGAACAAAAGGGGTTCATAAGAGGAAGATTTGTTCTAGATGCAATAATTTCCTTGTGGGAAGGAATGGAGCAAGCTGTAGAAAATGAACAGGACTTCTATTTCTTCAAAGTTGATTTTGATAAAGCCTATGACAGAATGGAATGGGATTTTATTTTGCAGTCTATGCATGACATGGGACTAGGCAGAAGGTTTATCAAATTTGTGCATGTATTATTTGGAAATGCTTATGCCAAAAAAATTTGTCAATGGTGAACTAACAGATGTAATTGCTTTAACGAGGTCTATTAGGCAAGGATGTCCTCTGGATCCTCTGCTCTTTGTCATAGCTTTTGATGCTCTTGGCTGGCTGGTCAAAAGGGAAATGCAAGGAGGCAAGTTGAAAGGTATAAGAATTACTGGTTCACAAAGGGACCCGTGCCTGCAAATGTTTGTAGGTGATACAAACGCTCTCCTTAATGCAGATAAAGAATCAACCAATGCTTTCTTGGAATGCCTCAAACTCTTTTGTGTGTATCCATTATAAATTATCATAAAATTGGCTTTAAGTCATCAAATGGCACTTTTCCCAATGTTGTTTCTTCTACAGGCTACCAAATGATACGAGATGGGCAAATTTTCAGGTTATTGGGTATCTTTATGGGATTTAAGGTCTCAATGAATCAGAGATGGGACTGGGTTGTTGATAAATTTAGGAAAAAAATAATTTATGTGGCACTCCTACCAACCCACATTATCATCAAGGACATTTGTCTTAAACCACTATCTGTTGCCTGCAGTGATTTACTTTGTTTCTTGATGGAAACCCTCCCATTCTCAAATTAAGCAGATCATCTCATTGGCTAGAAGATTCCTGTGGGGAGGTACACCTGATGTAGGGAAAATATCCAAAGTTTCTTGGAAAACATGATGTTTGCACAAAGCAAGGGGTGGACTTGGTATTCTCGACTTGGAAAAAATGTCAGACAAGATGGCAAAATGGATAGTAAGGGTAGTAGAAAGTGATGTTTTTTGGTCTTGCCTCATCGTAAGGCACATACCTAATTTTTGTTGCAGGTTTATAAGTCATGGAACAATCTCACATTCTAGGATCTGATCACCTTGCCTTGGAAAATTAAACCTGTTGGTCCATTTGTCTCTGCCAAAATGTGGAATGCTTGGTTTAGAATCAAAGAGCCTGGTATCTTCCCCAACAACAAAATTGGGACTTCTATGATGCAAGACTCAATTTGAATTGGAGTGTGTGCCAAAAAGTTTGGGAGAACACTATCTAGTAAAGCTCACTAGTGCTTCAAACATGGAATTAGAACCTGGGGAGATCTTCAAGTGAATGGAACCTGGGTCACACCAGATCAACTCACTAACCATTTTAATTTAACTATTGGTTGTTTAAATGAAATTTTGTGTAGGTTAAAAGACCTCCATGCTCTTCAAGCTCAAGCTAGTTTGATTCACTACAAAAACACTTTTATGGCAGATATTGCAAGGAGAGCTTACAGAAACTTTTCAAACATCTCAAATTTTGATGAGGAGCTCAGGAGAAAGCTTAATAAAAGTGGAAGCTCAATTGGGGAGAAAAGCAATGGATCTACAGATTTAAATGCCTATGGGGATTTGCAATCCCAGCAAACATAGCTTTCTGGTCTGGCTTATTTTGCACCAAGGTGTGTGGACATCTCAGAAAGCTTTAAAGGCCAAAAAGGGAGATGGCAAGTGCATCAGATGTGGAGCTTCTGAAGACATCATTCATCTCTTTGTGGAGTGTCCAGCTAATTCAAAAAATATTGAAGTGCTTAGTAGATGTTGTAACGAACTATATCCTTAAAAATTCTCTGCCTAGGAGCTCCTTATAAGTGATTGTATCAGATTAGATATTTCTTTATGGAATATGTGGAGATTTGCCTAGCACTGTTTCAAATAAAGAAGGAAGAGAATGCTCTGGCATTTGCCTATCAACTCAAAGAAAATTCTCTTTCACGTCTGACTAAAATGGAGGATGTATATCACTGGCCCCTATATTCTATTCAAAGGAGCCATAAATGGCCTTGAGTAGCAGGGGACTTTTTTATCTTTCCTCTATCACCTCAAAAGGTGATTTTCCTATGGAGTATGTACAGTGTTGCCTATTCCACTAAGGGTAAGTACTTCTCCCATTGGGACTTTTAATCTACTTCTGTGACATATGCGTTTAGTAGATCAAGAATGGTTAGGTTAGCTATTTCACTTTGGACATCCGTTTGAGGATGATAGGCCGAAGAGAAGTTTAGCCTTGTACCTAAATTCTCAAAGAGACCCTTCCAAAAATTACTGGTCATTCTAGGATCTCTATCTAACACTATGGACACTGGCAAGCCGTGGTACTTGAAGATTTGTGATATAAAGAGGGTTTCCATTTGATGGGCCTTGATAGTCTTTTGGACAGGTATGAAATGTGCTTATTTGCTAAACTTGTCTACTATCAGCCATATTCCTGTATTCCCATGGATAGACTTGGGCAATCCAAAGAAAAAATCCATGGATATGCTTTCCCATGGTGAATTAGGGATTGGCAAATGTTGAAGCAATCCAGGTTGCTTCCATCTATCAAACTTCGTCTTTTGGCATACCACGCATTTTGAAACATACTCTTGTATGTTTGGTTTCATGGTAGGCCAATAGAAATATGTTTCTATCCCTTTTAGGGTAGACTGAATCCCTCTATGCCCCGCATAAGGAGGAGCATGAGATTCATACATTACTTTCTCATCTAGTGAGTTAGTAACACATAGTCTATTGCCATAGAGAAGATAACCATCTTGTAGGGTAAATGATTCTTCCTTCTTCCCTAGTGCAAGGGCTGAAATCACATCTCTAAAATCAGGATCGATAGCGTACTCATCTACCATAGAAGATAGATCATTGTGAGTTGCTATGGATACCGCATTCACTCTCGGTCGTCTTGAGAGTGCATCGGCTACTTGATTATGCTTGCTAGCAACGTGAGCAATATGAAAATGAAATTGCAAAAGGAAATTTTCCCACCTCATTTGTTTGTCGAAGAGCTTGGTCTACGTCATGAAGTACTTAAGGCTTTGGTGATTCGTTCGGAGAATGAAAGGAGTCCCCAATAAATAGTGCTTCCACAAATCTAGAGCATGAATAACTGTTAAGAGTTCCTTTTCATATATGCCTAGAGCTTTCTCAACAGGGTCGAGCCTTCAACTTTCATAGGCTATGGCGTGCCCTTCTTGGGAGAAAAACAGCTCCAAGGCAATCACCACGAGTTTCACATTGGACCTCAAATGGCTTTGAGAGATCTGGTAGTGTAAGCACAGGTTGAGAGATAAGCTTTTCTTTAAGCTTTTCGAAAGCATTGTTCTCCTTGGTGGACCATATATACCTAACATGTAATGGTCTCGCGATTTATGAGAACTTTTCTATGAAGCGTCTATAGTATGCACACATACCTATAAAGCTTCTTAATTCATGCAGATTCCTTAGATTAGGCCATCCTTTTCTTACGTCTAACTTTGATGGATCCATTTGGATGCCATCTTGAGAGATAATGTGACCTAAATACTAAATCTCTTGTAAGAAAAAATGACTTTTCTTTCGATTTATATAAAGCTTATTCTCTTGTAAAACTTGAAATATTACCTGGAGGTGTTGCTTTTGTTCGTCTAAAGAATTGGAATAGATGATTATATCATCAAAGAAGACTCTAGTAAAGGTTTGGTGAGGCCCGAATAGCTTCTCCATCAAGCGGTTAAATGTCGCTGGTGCATTGGTCAAGCCAAAAGGCATGACAATGTACTCGTAAAGACCAAACGTAGTCCGAAATGCGGTCTTTACAATGTCTTGATCAACTATCCTTATTGATGGTAGCCACTTTTTAGGTCAATCCTACTGAAGTAGGTTGACCCCTGTAGCTTATCAAATAGGTCTTCTATCCGTGGAACAGGAAACCTATTCTTGATAGTGATCCTATTTAGTGCTTGATAGTCGACACACATACGATATGTGCCGTCTTTCTTTTGCACTAATAACACTGGTGAACAAAATGGAGATGAGCTAGGCCTAACCATGCCTTTCTCAACCAACTCATGCACTTGGCACATAATCTCCTCTTGTTGAGCTTGAGAAACTCGATAAGGAGGTTTATTAGGCGGTGAGCTTCCTGGGAGAAGTTCAATTGCATGGTAGTTCACAAGGGATGTTGTCAATAAAAACACTTGGAACTCCTTGAGGAAATTGGATAACTCTTGTTCCTTTTGATTGTTTATATTTTCTTTTACTAAAGCATTAGGTTCATTTTGAGAATCTTTACCAAAAGGCATGTACATGGAAATAGAGCTCTTTATTGACTTATGGAAAGCTTGCTTATGTACAAGGGGTATAGTACTACCCAACTCCTTAGCATCTATGTACATATCTTTTTCGCTGAACCTAAAGTAGATTTTCGTTTCAGGGAATTTAACATTGGCAGCCATGCGATCACACCATGATGTCCCTAGGATTACATCCTCATGCTTGAGAGGAGAGATGAAGAAATCCTCCTTATCCACATAGCTTTGGACATGGAGCCTCAATTTCCCAATTAAGGGAGTGATTGAGGCTTCTTGCCCCTTGAAAGCACCATCGGCAGGTAGGACATCTCCCATCTCATAGGCTTGGATGCCTAGCTTGGTGGCCAACTCTATGGATATGAAATTGTGAGTAGACCGGGTCAAAGAGAATAAAAGGATCATGTTCTCTTACCTTTCCCCAAGCATGGCATAGAGGAGATCCTTTGTGATGAGCATCCTCTTCTTCAATTTTGACCAAGGTAGCTCTAGGAGGCTCATTATGTGTATTCTTGTGGGGGCAAGCATGATAGGCATGCCCTTACTCCCCACACTTGAAACAACGGTTATCTTTCCGATAACGCTCTAGCTCTTCAGGATAGAGTTTATTTTTGCCTTTATAAACTCCCTTATCTTTAGCTTTGTTGTTGTTGGCGTTGCCTTTGGGAGACTTTTGGACGTTGTCCTTCCTCTTAGGCTCATTACAGTCCTTGTTTTCTGTGGGCTTAAGATTTCTCTTAGCCCCTTGTTGGAAGTTGATTCTTGAAGCCACCATGGTATGGTGTATGACCGTAGATATGGTGCGTGGCCTTTGGGAGTTAACATACTCCGCCATATCCTCAGTTAAACCCGCACAAAATTGTTGTTTTTGCTCTCCAAAATCCATCTTTTTGAAGACAGTGGTTTTGAGATGTAAATCCCAAAACTTGTCTACATATTTGTGAATAGGTTCGTAGGGAGAGAGCTTCAAGCTTCGCCATTCGGTGAGTACTTTGTCTTTGGCATCGATAGCCAAAAAACTGTTTCATGATGGAAGCCCTTAAAGATTTCCATGTTCGTGGAGCTTCACCATTTGCTCATAGGCTAGACCACCATTGCGTGGCGGACTTTTGAAAATGCATAGCTACATGATGTAGCTTAGAGGGCTCCGTGAAGCCCTCATCTCCAAACGCCGCATCGAATTGTTGGATAAAGGCCAAGACTTTGTCCGTAGCACCAAAGGTGCCATCGTAGGTAAGGAAAGAGACGTTCTTTCCTCCCTCTTTGAACTTTTTGAGCTTGGATGACCTCTTTCAGGAGGCGTAGGATTTCCTATGGCCTCTTCTTTTAGGTGGTTCAAGAGCTGCACCATCACTTTCTTCAGAAGAGGAAGAGTACGAGGAGGATGGAGAAGAGGGTGACCTCTTTCTCACCTTTTTCTTCTCTTGTTCCTCCTTGTCTGTAACATCACTTTCTTCCGAAGAGGAAGAGGATGAAGAAGATGGAGAAGAGGGTGACCTCTTTCTTGCCTTTTTCTTCTCTTGTTTTCTTTCTTCCCTCTTTTGAATTATGGTGTAGAGAAGTATGCGATGGCCTTCTCCGTTTAGGGGGTGTTGGAGAGCATTTTGCCTGCTGTCTTCATGGAGCCATCACCGGCGAGGTGACGGAGACTCACTTCTTTCTCGTTCTTTTGGTGGGGGCTCTACCGTTGAAACTTGGGTTCTCCTTTAGGAGGGAGATGCATGATCAAGTAGTAAATTTTTGAGCCCTTCGTACGGGTCCTCCTCTTTTTTTCTTATCGGAGAGAGTCCTCTTTTGGAAGTTTCACAAGGAGATTTCCTAGGTACTCTCTCTTCTTGGTGGGGAGTTTGGAGAATACCATGGGTGCGCAATTGCTGTAACACTTCACCTTGGAGGGATGGGTTGCCCAGGGCTTGTTGAAGCTTAGAAACAAGATAGTTTACAAGCATAGGGGCATCATTAGTTGCTCTTTCATTAGCAAAATCAAAGCTATCAACATTCATTTCAATCTCTTTTCCATTGTTAGTCATACTAGAAAATTTTAGGTGTAAATTTTTACTTGTACTTTCGCACTGCAAGCCCTAGTTGCTACTCGTCTTTACCTTCAAAGATAAGGACTCAAACTTCTATACCCATGGCTTGGATATTATTCATTGCAAGGAATAGAAAAGAGGGTTCAATAGAGCCAAGACATCACCGATTCTTGTCAAGCTTCTGATAGCTCAATAATGGTTAAGCCATAAGCAAGCCCCGTAGGACTCCATTATTAAGACCATAGCTCTGGACGGTATCCCTGTTAACTGCATAAAGCAAGCTTGCTTCAAGGATGAAAAATGCCTATTCTACTTACTCTTTTGCAATTAATAACACCAACCATTTGTAGCAAGCTTGAGGACCTCTCTTCTTGAGAAAGAAAATAGAAACCAATAGCTCTGATACCAATGTAACATTTAATGCACTAATAACTTGTGCGTAGCAGAAATTGATAACATAGTGAGCTTTTCATTAAGAATAAGTTCCTAATGAGCATAGAGAGAGTACTTAATTTGAGAAAGAAACATAGCAATTTACACCTAGCTAATTTGGCATTGACAATAATTGAAAAGAGAGAGAAATAGAACAATTGACAACAGTTGAGACCGGATTTACATGGAGCCGGTTCCCCCCTCCATAAAGGCTTTGTATTATAGCTTCTCCCATCAAAGGAGACTTTTGTACATTACAATTTTTGTGTTCCTTGACAAAACTTGTTGGTGCAATGAAGATGGAAGCTTCATGCACCAAATTATGCTTGAAAAACACACCTAATGTCCTAGTCTCAGTCCTAAGACCTCACACACACTCAAAAATGGTGAGAGCTAGCAGGGAATGAGGATAGATTGAGAGGAAGAAGATGTAACTTACAAGAAAGAAGTAATGTCCTCACATAATCACTCTAACAGCATAGCTTAGCTTAGTAATTAGCATGGTAGAGGACATGAGCATGCCATTGAAGCTTGGCTCTTGGTTGGATTTGCATTCCATAGCCAAGAGTTGTTGGTGTAGGCCTCTACTTCTCAATGCTTGGAGAAGGAGATGGAGTTCTTGCTCAATACATAACTTGTGTGTGTGTGTGTGTGTGTGTGTGTGTGTGTGTGTGTGTGTGTGGGTGTGTGTAGCAAAATGTGTAAGACTAAAAATACCAAGCTTTCTCTCTCTTGGTCGATCCCTCTTGCTTTCTGCTCATGTTGGCCTCTCATTGGCTCCTGCACAGCTTAGCCAATCACAAATTAGAAGCATATTTGATAGCCTTGTGACATATGTCCCCCTTTCCCCTTTTGTGAGAGCTTTAGGTAATAAAACATTGGACCTTTTTTTCTTTTGGCCAATAGGAATCAGGTAAGCCATGGGGCTGCTGGATGCTCATTGGACCCCTTGGTAGACACTCCAATAGTCCTCTAGGGAGCTTAATTTCTATTGGTTCTTTTATCAAGCATTTTTAAACTGATTAGACTAAATGCAATGTAGCCTAATTCTCATTTGGTCCACCTTTATGGCCATCCAATAGGATTTGAGGGGAGATTGGGAGCAACCGGGCTAGGAGCCTGACATGTGTCCAGTATTCCCTTTGTGTAAAGGGGGAGCTTTGGAGTGTGTGTGTGTGTGTGTGTGTGTGTGTGTGTGTTTCTCTCTCATCCCCTACTAAAAGGGCTCGCCCCCTCCTTCCTCGGGATGTGGGAAGACTTTTTAGTCTTCCCATGACCATCCAATATTTCCCCTACTTTGGCCTTTGGACAATACAATTAAAAAGAGGAACTTTAGCCTATGAAAGTCTTAATGGGGTTGAACCAGCTCTTTTAAGCCCCATTGAAGCACATTGCTTTTTTGCGAACTGTCCCCCTTTGGATCCCTATTTTCCCTCCTTGGGATCCCTGACAGAGACCGGTCTGGTGGCCTTACCAATATTCTAGCTTTTACTCCCCTGGTATTTCCCCATATTAAATGATCAGTTTAACATGAGAAAATAATTTGGGAGTATTAGATATTAGTTTTATGACACATATGATGACATTTATCCTGACTAGAGAATAGAGATGTATGTGTTGGGTCGCCCTCCTCGACGCCTTGGACAAAGTGTGCACCGCATTGTATTGTGGATAGTGCGGACACCAAGTGATGCTTCCAGGACCTTATTTTATTGATGGTGATGGTCATTTATGTAGCTTGGCATACATTGAGTGTTGAAATTTATGTAGCTTGACAGTCATCTGAGAATGTACTCCTCTATCCCTCTCTCTCTCTACAGACAAACTCCTTGCTTGATTTTAATTATGGTTTGAGGAAGAACTATTAATTATGGTTCAATTACTCCTTGCTTGATTTTGATTCTGGTGATGAAAAACTATTAATTATGGTTCAATTATTCCTTGCTTGATTTGGATTATGGTTTGAGGAAAAACTATTGAGTATGGTTCAATTGCGTAGATGATGATGTTATAGTGCAAGATGTTGTAGAGTTTGATTTCATTGAGTTCTATTTTTTAGCAAGTGAACCAAAGTATACTCTTGATTTACCATGTACATGTAACTCTCCCTCATACACACCACCGCTCTAAACAATAGCAAAGAGCTTTCATTACTTTGGTCTTCTATAGTCAGTCTCTCTCTCTCTCTCTCTCTCTCTTTTTGTGGAGAGAGAGAGAGAGAGAGAGAGAGAGAGAGAGAGAGAGAGAGGTGGTGTGGTGAGGAATGCCAACAAGGGAGAAAAAGAGAGAATGTGATGTCTGTCATGGGGAGATATATAAAGATAGCCACACACACACACACACACACACACACACACACACACACATTTACACGTAGGTACGTACACACATACTCATATGTTTGAACTTGAGAAACTATATAATATTGTCTTGTTGGTGAAAATCGAACGAGATTCATCGGAGATGTGAGTACGTATACACATTCTCAGATCAGGGCTTCACAAACTATATAGGAATGACCCCTTGGTAAGAGCGAACGAGACCTGCAAGAGGTAGGTCGCGTGAGCTTGTTGAGTAGATAAAGAACTTAAAAAGAAGTGTGGAAATGTGTCTTGGCGACAGGATATACAGGAATTTTGGCTGTGGGTCTGTAAAAATGTGAACGTGCACCCTAAGCTTCTCTTTCGCTCTTTGTTTCCCTCCAAACCTACACTCCTCCTGTCGGCTATGGCGGCCTCGTTCTCCTTCCTGTCTGTCCGTTAACTCTCTCTCTCTCTCTCTCTCTCTCTCTCTCTCTCTCTCTGTTTCTCTGTCGCCGCAATGGGGTTGTCTTCCGCGCGCACCAGCAAAGGCAAAGCTCCCGCAGAGCTGCTCTCGCTGCTCGAACATCATCTTCCCAAGCGTGCCCGCTCTCTTCTCTCTCCACTTTCCGACGATGATCGAGAAGTCCTAACCTACATGCTGGCTTTCGGGCTTCACCTGCAAATGCTCGCAGGAGTCATCTTCCCGGCCCAGAAGCTGCAGCAGAAATCTTCCTCCTCTGCAAAGGTAGGCCTCAAACATGAACTCAATTTTACTTCCCACTCCTTTCAGTTTCTGTCTTCGAAGAGAACTCGCTCGCGGCCTGGGAAACCGCCGTCGCTGGTAGCGCACAAGACCAGCTGTAGTTGCGACTGCTTTTCCTGCTATTCTAGCTTCTGGAGCAGGTGGGCTGCTTCTTCTAATAGAGACCTCCTGAGCACAATTATTGAGATGGCAGAGATGGGAGAAGAGGAAGATGATCGCAAGCCTCAAAGGGGCAAGGAGAATACGAAGAAGCAGGCGAAGAAGCATGTTCTGGGCAAGGGTAAGAAATGCAAGGGCAAATACGGGAAGCTGCAAGGCACACAAGACACATCAAAACACTCTTTGTCGTCTCGGAGTAAGTCAGAAATGGATGATTGCACCACAGCTACTCCAGAAGGGGATTTCTTATCTGTGTCTACATCTGTGGATGCATCATACGATGCTCTGAGGAGTTATGAGTGTATGGATGAAGCTCAGATTGCCAATCTTTCCCTTGGTGATGGTGCTATGCTTACAAAAACTAAGGACCCATTTTACACAGCTTCAGATGCAAATGATATGTTGGCAAGGGGTGTAGCATTGATGGGAAAGACATCAAGAAATGCATTTTCTTCTTGTGGAGATACACATGCTGTGGCCCGATTTGAGCAAGATAAGATGTCCACAGTGATGGAAAACGAGGTAGTTGGAAGCTGCCCTGCTCTAGCTATGCCGGGAGACATTTTGCAGAGCAAGAGCATCTCAAGGCTGCATTGTGCAGCAAAGCGCAGAAGTAATCAAATTATGCCACTCGACGTGGAAGGCACATTCATCGCGAAAGACGACGTTGAGGAACTTGGTCAGTTGTGTGACAACAGTGAAGGATGTTTGTCTCCTAGGGTAGTGGTGGGTGCGAACGCTAGAGATAAGGGAGTCTTTTCTCAGGTTTTTCCTTCCACTTTGTGTGACATTGCTTCACGCCTATGGGATCTCGTGTCTTTGGGGCCTCGGAGCCATGCTATAGAGTATCATTGAGTGCCTTTGGGCTCCAGAAAGGTAAGGTGAATGCGTCAGTTTAGCTTCATTAGCAAACTTGGGTTTTGCTCAGTGTCAGCTATTATATCTTGCCGGTGCCTGGAAGTCCCAGCATTCTGGAGTTGACGGTATCAACTGCCTTTCTCAGCAGTTATGGGCTCATGAAAAGGTCAGCCTTGGAGGGAAAATGTGGCATGGAGATTGTGTTCAGATAGCTGATAATAGGATGTAGCTTTCTTCCCTTGTACATTGACCTTCATGAAATCCACATGATAATGCACCATGTTGAGTGTGTAAGGCCAGGCTTTTTCCTTCTTTTTTTGCGCTGGGGGGGGGGGGGGGGGGGTTACCGAATCGTTGTTCTCTGAATTTGTCTTTTTGACATACTTCAACCAAGGGGTTATTATGAATCTTTGTTCTGAATTACTCTTTTTGACATACTTCATGCCAGGGGATATGTTTCTAAAGTTTTCTTTTAATTTAGTACATTGATGGTTTTTCTCGATTGTTAACCGGTTGTGCAAGGTATATATAGCATCTTGGCTATGTAGTGAAATTTTTCACACTTATTTTGATGCTACAATCCTTCAGTTTTTCAGTTAACAATTATTTGCCTGAATTTTAAGGTTTTCAATAGTGGAGACTGTATGAAGAGGATCGTAATGTATCATGATATTCACCCGGTATTTGATGCATGGCCATGTATATGTCCGTACGATGTTCTCGTCAGAGAAGATGCATGCCGACTTTGGGCATGCTAAACATGCCCTAGAGAATAAGGGAGAAAGTAGTACAAATTGTGTGTGTGCGCGCGTGTCACAAAAAGAAAAGTGTGCACGCATATGCGCTTGCATTATTGATAAGGGTACCACTAGAGGTAGAAATGAGTATATTGAGTAGCAATTTGAGGAGATGAAATATGGCCTGAATTGCTTGGTGTAGGGGTAATATCATCATGGTGTTGTAATTATACATAGAATTTTCATGGGGGCAAAAATAAGCCAGTACTAATTTTTTTCATGTCCTACGGGTTGCGAGAGCACATGCCCGGTGCATAAGATAAAGCCTGCAATCCACCTTTTAGCATTACAACGGCACATGGAAGTTGGAACTATACTTGCCATGACAAGAGAGAGCTAGAATGGTTGGTACTGGCCTACTCGTTTGTTTGTCCTACCGTGGCTTGCAACATTGATTTGTAACATATGGAAACCATACTCTCAAAAAGACAAGGAATGACTTGTGAGGAGTCACCACCCTTGGGGAACTCCCACCTTGCCCATGGATGCTTGCAACACAATTGGATAGATTCAATGACCACTGTGAGAATGACCATCAGTCCACCATGATCCACATACGGACCCGAGCATCCACTCACTCGCACCATTACCATCCAAACCACCAAGCAGGACAAGGTTTGTTGAACAACAATTCTCATTCCTACAAAGGAAAAAAGGGTGTCACTAAGGGCCCCTAGCTGTACTCTACGCATGTAGCAAGGTGGCTTGCCATGCTCGGCGCCTTCGAAGAAGACACGAACACCTCCGATCCCTGTCAGTTGCTCGGAGCACTCCTTGGCTCATGCATACTTGCATGAGCCGGTGGCAGCATCCCTTGTTTCTAGGGTTCATCATGCAAGGACTCTTGTGTTTTCAAATTGTGAAATCCTCATTGATTTTTCAACATGTGCTTTTACTCTAGACTTGTGCTTGTAAATTGTGAAATCCTCTCTCTCTCTCTCTCTCTCTCTCTCACACACACACACACACACACACACACACACACACACACACACACTTGGTCACTTTACATGTCTGTGATTGCTTTATCCAGCTACAATCTATTGGTTGCCATTGCATGTTTTCTTTATAGAAACTCTCACTATTTTGGCATTCGACTTATACTTGTAGCTGCTTCAACTTGCTAAAATTCAACTGTTTATTATAGTTGGCTTATAGTATGCATAATGGAGCTGATAGTTATATTGTTTTGTTGGTGATGACCTTGAATTTTTACCTTTTACTCAATGAGGGGTGCCTTTCTCATCCCTTGCTCTAGCATGTCCCCTTTGCTCGATCGACTGGCACAGACCTTGCAATCCTTCGAGCCTATGCTTGGTGTACCTCGGTGACATGTGTGCTCATTAGTAGAATGCAGTGCATCTATTATCGTGTCAGTAATGAGTCTCCCCAACACACATAAAGGTATGGTTTCTTGCCTGGCTTATGGTATGGCTTGTCACTTTGTTACTTTACTACTTTGTCCTTTACATGCCATAGCCTAGTTAGGTGGCTTTTGATTAGAGTTCCTTGGACTGGCTTGATAGGGGATCCATATGCTTGGCATCCTAGATTTGTGATTTAGAGTATCCTGCCTCTTGTACAAGTGTCTGAAATGACCTTTCTGTTACCATATACACGTGGTAGTGATGTGTGTGAACACACTAGGACCGCCGGGGCATTTTTTCCCTCTTTAGGAGTTTTTCCCCTCGACCATTGTATGTACGCCCATCACTCTAGGGCTATCAATTTTTCCATTGCACACTAAGTAACACACTCTCTATTGTGTGCCTTGAGCTTCCTTCGTCTTCTCCAGGCTGTGTGCGCTTCTTTGCAACCCTAATTCCAACAATTGGTATCAGAGCAGGTTACGTCCTCCTGGGCTTAGTCGCCACTTGCTCCAGCACACGCCTGCTCACTTTCTTCGATTATAGTGAGGTTTGGCGAGCTTTCGCTGGTCGACAAATATTTTGGGTAAGCTCGTAGAGTTTAGTCTGCTCAGATTTTTGATTCGGGCTCATTTCGGCCTCCGTTTCCACTACAGGCAGGTTTGCACAGGCAATTTTGTCATTTTGTGCAGAGTTTCTGTCAGTGCCAATTTCTGCATAACAGGTGCCTTACAGTCTTCTACGGTTTGTGCTATATAGCACGTATTGTTCCCGCTCCATTTCTCCTATTTTCGGGCAGTTTTCACATCAGGTGCAGCATTTACCATGGCTGACAACAACACAGATGTCTTCAAGATGTTTGTTGCTGAGGACAGGTTGGATGGGGACAATTACCCTATGTGGGCTTATATGATGCAACACGTTCTTGTGTCAAAGGGCGTCTAGAATATTGTGCATGGCATTGATGTACGTCTTGGTTCTGAGTATGTAGGCGATGTTGAGGATGTTGCAGGACTTGCTGCAAGGATTGCTGCTATTAGAGTTGTTTTGCCTACGGCAGAACAAGCTCGTTGGGATGTAAAGGATGCGCAGGCTCATGCATTGATTGCGTTGTCTGTGAAGCGCACCATTGTCCCTCACATCCGTTCAGCAAAATCTGCAAAACAGGCTTGGGATATTTTGGCTGGTCTTTATGCAAGTCGCAATGAGGCTAAAATTGCTTTGCTGCATAAAGAGCTGGAGTCGAAGATTATGCATGAGGAAGATGATATGGACACTTTCCTTGCTAGTGTCAAGGATATCAATGAGCAACTTATTTCTGCAGGTGAAGTCATTTCAGACAGTTCCCTTGCGCAGACTGTTCTTGATGCCTTACCAGATTCTTACCAGACTTTTGCTAGTACTTGGAGACTTATGACCCAAGGAAATCCCTGAAGTTGTCAAGTTTGATGCATTATGCACATTGCTGTTGCAAGAGTCACTTTCTAGAAAAAACACGACTAGGCAGCGTGCAGTTGAACATGCTTTTATTGCTTCTCAGAGAAAGGGTGGTAACAGCAATACAGCCACTTCTTATGGTTTTGTTGCGAGTGGAAAAAATTCTGTTCCTAATGCTTCTACTGGCAACAATTCGTCTGGAAATTCTGGTTATAAGGGCAAAAAGAAAATGCGTTGCCATTATTGTAAAGCTAATGATCACTTGATCAAGTCGTGTTCTAATTTGAAGGCCAAAGAGGCTAAGAAGAAAGAGGGCGGTCTGCAAATGCTGGTTCCACTACAAATGCAGCCATTGTTGAGTCTTCTGTGAAAGGAGACTGTGTTGCTGATGTTGATGCAGAATTGGCTTTCAGCGTAGAGTGCACTTAAAATCCTGCTGTCCATGATGCATGCTTGTCAGTTGTTGTAGATTCACATGTGTGGTATTTCGATAGTGGTGCTACAAAGCACATTACCTCACATCGTGAATTGTCACCTCTCTCGAGTCTGTCCCTCATGGGAATTCAGTCACTTGTGCCAGCAATGCCTCTTATCTGGTTCAGGCAGTTGGAAAGATTGTGCTTATTACTGCTGCAAATGGCAGTTCCTTCACACTTGTTGATGCACTTTATGTACCTTGGATCAAGAAGAATCTCTTATCTGTATCCGCACTTGCTAGACTTGGACTTGTAGTCAAGTTTATGGATGACAAAATGTACAGTTCATGATCTCCATTTTGGTGGTGAAATTGTTGCATCTGGCCTTTTGTGCCGTGGGTTGTATAAGCTCCCTGTGTATGACAAGTGTGGAATTTTTTTTGCAAATGCTGTTGCAGATTCAAGGGCTATTTCAGATGCAAAACTTTTGCATGCACGTTTTCGTCATCTGAATTTTGCCAGTTTGCTGCGTTTGCAGAAATATGATATGGTTGCTTCTTTGCCGCCTATTGAAGCACCTGTCAAACATGTTTGTGAAGGCTGTATTTTGGGTAAGATGCAGCGTTCTAAGTTTCCAAAGGATGGTTCAGTTCAGGCCACATGCAGGTTGCAGCTTGTGCATAATGATGTTTGTGGACCCATGCAAACTCCGTCTTTGGGCAATTACCTTTACTTCATGACTTTCATTGATGATTACTCCAGGCATGCATGGGTATTTCCGCTTAAAGCGAAGTCCGAAGTTTTTATGTGCTTCAAACAATTTCTAGCTATGGTTGAAAATGTCTCGAAATGTACTATGGGCACCCTCCGTTCCGATCGAGGAGGGGAGTATATGTCTCATGAATTCAATGCATTTCTGGCTAGTCGTGGGATAAAATACCAATGTACAATGCCTTATACACCTCAACAAAATGGTGTTGCTGAGAGGAAAATCAGGTCACTTACGGAAATGGCACGATGTATGGTCAAAAGTCAAGCTTTGCCACATTTTTTTGGCTTGAGGCCATCATGTGTGCCACTTATGTACTAAACAAGTGTCCTACGAATGCTTTGCAGTCTATTACTCCATATGAAGCATGGCATGATAGAAAGCCTTCTATTGAGCACATGCGTGTTTTTGGCTGTTTGGCATATGCTTTGGTGCCACAAAGCTTTGGTGCCACAAACACAGCGCAGAAAATTGGATGATAAGGCTGTCAAATGTATTTTTGTTGGTTATAGTGTGAAAGCAAAGGTTACAGGTTGTATCATCCGCAAATAAAATGTATTCTGGTTTCAAGGGATGTAGTGTTTTGTGGAAAATTCTATTCAGCCCTTGCTGTCATGTACTAGAGACAGTAATGTAAGCTCAGAGGACATTTATGACACTTTGTTGCCTCTTTTCAGTGTGAAAATACGAATGTAAGTTCCAATGAGGCAAATGTACAGCCTATGAGGGTTTCTGAAAATGTTACAGATCAGCCTATTACTGATGCAGATGTACATGATGTACTTGATGAGGAAAGGGCTGAAAATGAGTAGGCGAGAGGTATGCCAAAATGGCTGGTGCACACTTTGCACGACAGTAAATTGGATGCACCTTTGTCTAATTGTACTATTTTAGGCTCTCGCCATGCATCTTATGCATCAGATTGTTATGCTTTGTCTGTGTCTAGCTTACATGATGTTGAGGAGTCTCTGTCTTTTGATGAAGCACATAATTCAAAAAATTGGATGGCTGCCATGTAAGCAGAATATGATGCACTTATAGAAAATGACACATGGACTTTATGTGATTTGCCTCTTGGCAAAAAGGTCATTGGTACAAAGTGGGTTTACGAGTTGAAACGAAACCCGATGGTGAGATCGATTGCCATAAGGCTCGACTTGTTGCAAAGGGTTATGCACAACAAAAAGGCATAGATTATGAAGAGACTTTTGCTCCCACTTGTCGTATGACTACTGTGTGTTTTCTATGTGCATTGGCAGCTCATTTTGGTTGGGATGTACATCAATCAGACATTGTTACTGCTTTCTTGAATGGTGACATATTTGAGAAAGTTTATGTAACGCAGCCTCGTGGTTTTGTCATAAAAGGACAAGAGGACAAAGTGTGCAAATGTAAGAAGGCTTTGTATGGGTTGAAGCAATCTCCTCGTTCTTGGTATGAGGAAGCTGACACTCACTTGGTCAAACGAGGCTTTCATAACAGTCCAACATAAAGCACATTGTATGTAAAGCGTGAGGGTGATGTACTTCTCATTGTGGTTCTTTATGTCGATGATTTGTTGATCACTGGACCAAATGAGAGACATATTGCTAAATTTAAGGCTGATTTGAATGCTTGTTTCAAGATGAAAGATTTGGGGCTGTTGCATCATTACTTGGGTATACAGTTTAAGCAGTGTGATGGTGGTATTGCCTTGTGTCAGAAAAGTTACATAGAGACATTGCTATGTAAGTTTGGACTTGAGGATTGCAAACCTATTGCCACTCCCATGGAAACAGATTTGAAGTTGAGTCTACATGATGCTGGCGGTCCTGCTGATGTCACTCTTTATCAAACTGTTGTTGGTTGCCTCATTTATGTATGCAACACGAGGCCGGATATTCAGTTTGCAGTCTCACAGGTCAGCAGATTTATGCATAGCCTAGGGTCTAAGCATTGGCAGACTGTCAAGAGGATTTTCCGCTACCTTAGTGGCACTTTACATCTTGGCTTGTTTTATCCCAAGGGGGGATCATTGCCGCTAGAATTACATGCTTTTTCAAACTCAGATTGGGCTGGTTGTCTTGACACACGAGTGTCCACAAGTGGTTTTTGTTTCATGCTTGGTAGTTCACGTATATCATGGTTGAACAAGAAGCAACCTACTGTGGCCACTTCGAGTTGTGAGGCTGAGTACAGGGCAGTCTTCACAGCTACGGTTGAGTGTGTATGGCTCAGATGCGTTATGGCTAACTTGGGTGTTGGACAAGACACTGCTAACACTATCTACACTGACAGTCAAAGCGTATTGGCAGTTGCGAGGAACTCAGTTTTTCATGCTTGCACAAAGCACATTGAGGTGCATTAGCACTATGTCAGGGAGAGGCTGTCAGCAGGATAGATCAGCTTGGCTTATGTGCCAACACAGGACAACCTTGTAGATCTTTTTTACACAAAGGCATTATCTCGTGAGAAGCTTGAAGCTTTTCGCAAAGCTTTGGGCTTACTCCCCTTGTGGACTGATCATGTCCTCAGGGCATGGCACTTCCCTTTACTCATGTGCTAGCTCTCGTTCGTCGCATCACTCCAGGGAACACACTAGGACCGTCGGGGCATTTTTTCCCTCTTTAGGAGGTTTTTCCCCCCGAGCATTGTATATACGCCCATTACTCTGGGGCTATCAATTTTTCCATTGCACACTAAGTAACACACTATCTATTGTGTGCCTTGAGCTTCCTTTGTCTTCTCCAAACTGTGTGCGTTTCTCTGCAACCCTAATTCCAACACTTTCATGGATGGCAGCAACTGAATTGAATTGGATGTGATGGCCTTTTGCCTTCTCTTGCCTATCACCTCCTTACTTAAGGTGAGGGATTCTTCATCCCTCACTTAGATTTGGTTACAATGTTTGCTTTATGTGTGTGTGTGTGTGTGTGTGTGTGTGTGTCTATGTGTGTGTGTGTGTGTCTATGTGTGTGTGTGTGTGTGTGTGTGTGTGTGTGAGAGAGAGAGAGAGAGAGAGAGAGAGAGAGAGAGAGAGAGAGAGAGAGAGAGAGAGAGAGAGAGAGAGAGAGAGAGAGAGAGAGAGAGAGAGAACTAATATGTAATATTTTTTTCTGAGGATGTATGGGCTTTTTTCCTCTGTTGCTATGAAACTGTTGAGAAAGCCTCTACTTCACATGTTTTCTATTAGCTCACTTTGTTTATTTTACCCTAAATGTTGAGAAATTTTGTGTTGTGCTACATGTGATGGCTAACTAGGTTAGGTTAGGTTTTCTTTTCTAGCCTACCTTGAAAGCTGAAAACGCTTCATAACATACATTTTTCTTAAATCTGATTACTGTTGCACGTGTATCTCACCCTTTGGATCAGATGTAATACTTTGGTTTGGACTTAGACTTGAAGGCTTAAATCTAGTTAATGCTTAGTTTATACTTATTTCAACATCCCCTCGTGGGAGTGGATGCAGTTTTTTGGTCTTAAGTGCACTTGTTGCTGACTGATAAAATACCCTATTGCTTTGTTTACTTTCATACATTAAAATCTACATTTATTTAGTAATAGTCTCTACTTTGATATATGACATTTTTTCATCATGATTGCTTTGCTTGCATATTATACCTAGCTTGGTTCTGGTGGTTGCCTCTCACTTGTATTTACTCACTTACCTGATGGTTAACTATAGCCTGCTAGGCTCAAATTTAGCTTTAATGAAACTTTCATGTTCCCAATCTGATGGTTTATTACGTCATTTTGCCTTTGATGTTGCTTTGGTGGAACTTTCATGATGTGTATCTAGGTGGAACTTTCATATGGCATTTATTGATTTATTTAATATTTAGGCTTATGATGGCTAATATCACTGCTTGCTCATGGGTCTTTTACTATTATAACATGCATTTGTATCTATTGGCACTAATGTGTGAACAGTCTGCTGATTGTTGACATGCAGATGGCTTGAACAATTTGCTGGTTGTTGTTAGACAGTCACTTGCTGATCATAATGCTCATAAATTCTTTTTTTGACTTAAATTTGCATTGATATCTGTTGACATCAATAGCTTGTTGTATTGACCCCATGTTTTTGAAAAACCTAGTTGTTCTCATCCTCCTAAGTTTCTACTCGAGGAAGAGCTTTGTTGCAAAGAAACTAGGGAATTTGCTTTACTTGATTTCATTATGTACTAAAAAAACTTGCAGTTACCTTCTATTGTTGTTCTTGATGGAAGTAGCTCATATACTTCTAGTTTATGCTAGTTTATTGCTCACGCATTTATTTGGCATGAATTTAGAGATTGTTTGGTAGTGTTGTGGCATTCATGACATATATGCTTGACTTAATCCTTATTGGTTTTTGCTGGTCTCAACAAGGTTGTAATGCTAATAAGAAACTTGATTTGTATATGAAAAACTGAGATTTGTGGCTTTAGCTATTGTTTGGCCTCTCTTTCCTAACTAATTACTGATTTGTTTGACCTTGCTGGATTTTGTCACTTGCTGGATTTTGACCTTCCTACCGTTCTAACTCTGATCTTCTCTAGTGATCTTAAAAGTTTTTGATACTAAGCTCTGATATGGTCTACCTAAGGCTGAGCTCATCTGGAAACTGGATTTTGCATGATCATTTACTCTGATATGGTCTACCTAAGGTTATGCTCATCTGAAATGATTTGGCTGTTGTATGCAATACTCATCTCGTGAATGATGTGCTTTTTGCTGGCTTTGAAAGAGTATTGACTCATGGACTACTGTAATATGGAGAAGCCTTGTTGGATTTTTTTCTAGCCATGGTAATGAAGATTAGGCTACTAACTTGGTTTAGGAGTAAGGGTTGCTAACACGGTTATTCTTCATGTTTTGTCTCTGTCTAATCCATGTCTTTCTTTTGGACTAAGGCTACCACAACTTTCAAATGCGCTACTTTGTTTGGCTAAGTATGCTCTAATTCATTGCTGATACTAAATTTCTTTGAAAAAATCGACTAAACTTTGGCTTTGCTAGCGTAAGTAAGGATTTAATTATTGCTTCACTTAGCAGGACTTGTCCTTAGTAAATGGCTCCGATGGCATATGTTGCTTTCTACAGTCTAAAATATGCAAGATTTATACCAAATGGATTTGGTCACAAAACATGGATTCTTAAATCACTTTGAAAATTTGCATACAAGTTCTAGTTGGCTTATGAATGGTTGGGCTTATGGATGGTTAGACACATTTGAACTCTTTGATAAAGTAAAAGATTACTTTAAAGTTGTCAGACCTAAGGTAGGATTGGGGTGGGCACGGCCCAATCTATGCATGCATAGTTCATGGGGCTCCTAAAAAAGGGACCATTGGTCTATTTAGGGCAAGGTTGGGTGGAGACAAGCATGCCGTAGTTCCTCTATTCTCATATTGGTATCAGAGCTTGGAGGGGAGGGGAAACACGAAGGGGAGACATGGAAGTTGTGTCCTTGCATGTCTATGCATGGTATCTCTCTCTCTCTCTCTCTCTCTCTCTCTCTCTCTCTCTCTCTCTCTCTCTCTCTCTCTCTCTCTCTCTCTCTCTCTCTCTCTCTCTCTCTCTCTCTCTCTCTCTCTCTCTCTCTCGTATGGCGGGCTCAACAAAGGAGGATAAGTTGAAGGTCAAAAGCGACGTGGGGTTCGACCACTGCCAAATTCCGTGCATAAGATCTCTTTGTGCTCGCACTGCAGTGGGGAGCAAAACCCGTTATTGTAGAATCGGTAGCAGCAGAGGGTGCTATCATCTCCACCCTCCTTCATTTTGTCGGCGGTCTATGTGGGTACCCTTCCTTGCTGAGAGCCAAGTCCCATGTTATGGCCATACAAGGGTTTGCGGTCATGGAAGGCAGTATGCTCAAACTCATCACCTTGGAGCGCCAATAGCGAGCGATTGAGGCCAAGGAGGTACGGCAACATATTTTTTGCGTGCCCTACAAATTTCAAAAATGATTCCCTTGAAGTGAAAACAACATCTATGCAACTTTATCTCTGTATACATGCAAGTCGCACAAGGATGCAAAGTGGTTGCAAGGGCGCAACAAGAATAGGAGGGCTATCAACTTTTAGATCTGAAGCTTACCTTAGACTCCACAAGAATAAAAGCACGTTCGAGTTTGACATGAGAATTTGAAGAAAGTAATCAACATTGGGCAAGGCCCAACAAGAATATCATACATAGTTATTCTGGTAATCCCAGAAGCACAGCTTCGACCTATGCATGGCATCAAATAGAGCACAACGATTGCAATCATAAGGTTTGAGATTTCTTGTTTTTGAAGTTTTCATAGATTTATGTATAAATTTTTATTGCAGGAGCATGTCATTATGTTAATCTCAGCTATGGTGCCCTGAGAGACTACATACGGGTTCCAGTATGACCATGGTCATCCCGTTCGCGTCCACTAAAGCTATTTTCTACCACAATTTGGACTAAGGAGCATATAAGACCTAGGGTAATTGAACGTAGGATCCACCTCCCTACCGCCCCTTATATAGGCCTAGATCCTAGCTCTTGCCCTAAGCGGATCCCCAGTCCGCACTGGTCCAGTCCAGGCCCTTGGCCTAGGTCCCTGACCCCCTAGGTTGGGCCTTGCCCCGTAGGACCCTTGTCCTGACATTACTCCCCCCTTAAGGAAGAGTTTTCGTCCTCGAAAACACAAGTAGTAATATCTTCTTAAGAGTACTGATGTTTTCTTTATTGACGTCCCATAAGTGAGCCATTTGTCTGTATGATCGATAATTGGTGCAGTGAGGAGGTTCAATGAAACCAAGAGCAACATCTTGATTTTCAACATTGTTGTCCATTTGCAACCACTTGGGTCTAAATGGTAACTCCATTTATAACTCACTTGAGTACTGTAAAGGAGTAACCACAACTAAGAGTCACTTGGGTCTAAATGCTAACTCCATTTATAACTCACTTGAGTACTGTAAAGGAGTAACCACAACTAAGAGTTGTCCAAAGGCATAACCAGTTTTCAGATATTTTGAAGGTACTGGAATAATGCAAGGAAACCTTGGCGTAACTTTCCATGCAGTTGTGAGCCAGATTTCCTACTCGCCTGAGTATCTTGAAAAGTTCATAGATACGGAGTGTCCTCGTGTAATAATTCTGAATAGTTTGGAACACAGAGAACTACATGTTCATCCCTAATGAAGGTTACTTGCCAACATACTTTGTCAACACACCTGGTAAGTCCTTGATGTATGAAAGTATTGACACAATCTCCAACCCCACCACAATAGGTGTTCAAAGTTGAAAACCGTACTTAAGCAAATTCTAGAATAGGGAGAAAATCATCTATTCAAAAATGCGTTGTGCTAACGTATGCTCTTAGCAGATCCTTTAGCACAAGATTACTCTTTGTAATTTGCCTATCCCCTTGGATAACTGACAGTACTGAGGTGTGTTTTCCTCACGGTTTATAAACAGTCGTCCCAGATGACTGGTAAACGGGGAATAATAGTAGTGTATAACATTGGTGAGGAATGAACAATGTCAACTTGAAAAAATCCACAAACGCCCAAACCGAGCCATGACCTCTATTGGTGATTAGTAGACCCAAAAGTAATCTCATAGAGGTAGTGCACATAGAGTGCAAAATGCTTCATAAGCAACAACCTGAGGAATATGCATGCCATTCCAAATCAGCCTTTACTAAACACTAGGGCCCATAACACCTAGTGTGCATGCATTTAGCAAAAACTAACCCGAACCTGTATATCCATAATGATTCTTGCCAATACTTATGGCAAATGTGATGCGCCTAGCACGCATTAAAAGGAATGTAAATAGTTCTAAAAAGAAACTAAATACTTTTAGTTGCAATCTTTCGCAAGCTTTGCTGAAACGTCTGAATCACAATAGAAGGTGAAACATTGATCACTTCTAGGTACAGACAATGAAACTTTTTCATTAACAACTTATAGCCTTGCTATATGTATAAACAACCATTTGTAATGTTGTTTAGCAGTACTTGTACCTTAACAAGTCATTCTAAGTATCCAAAAATTTCTGGCCACGAAATTGCTCCTGATACGTCGTGCTAAAAATGGTCTAGAAAACGGATTTGACCAGCACCTAGTTGGACTTTGTCATGACACATAATTGAAATAATGGCGCCAGTGTCAGTTCAGAGACTCATATTCTCCACATGTGGAATATGTCTCATGTGAGGATGTATAAAAAAGAACATCCGTCAAGTACAAGATGTACTTGTGTGTGGATGTAACTCTAAACACTCTGCCCGACAAGAGTGAGAGGGACCCTCATTCATTGCTCCCCACTAGCTAAACCAAACTCCTTGAGTTCCTAGAGCATGTTGTATCCCATGTGACAACATGTGCCAAACTGAACCCTACAAGTAGGTTCGTAACAGCATAAGGCAGAAAGATAGATTGGACACTGGGTCCAAAATACTTTGTGCCGACATGCCCTTGGCATGGCTCTGTAACATTTAAGCGTACTTATTCGTCTTGAAAAACCAAGCAAAGCATACTAAAAATGGAATATCACCAAATCAATAGATGCGTACCTGGAGATTTGAACGTAAAGTTCACTTACCCGTATTCAAATGGAGAGGAGCATGTCCCCTACCTGAAAAAAATAATAGCATTGCACTGAGAACCTTGGGTTTTGCCTTTGCAATCCAAGCCCTTGGATTTAGAATCTACGTAGTCAAACCCCTTGGTAAGACGCCTTGTAGAAACTGCTCAACGAGCAGATAACGGTAACCAACATAGTCAACCGTGTACACAATTATTGGAATCAACTTGAAAAGTGGGTTCGATCGCTACCGCATGGTAGATTGCAGAAGTATTTCCTTGAAAGTATAAATGGGAGAGATCAAATGTGATCCTCAATGCAGATCAACTGTGATCCTTAATGCCTATGGGGTGATGTAGCAATCACCCGCCGGGTCTTACCCCAAAACAGTATGTCCATAGACACTCCGTAGTGCTATAGAGAGAACAGGAGACCCACACAAGTGAACTGCCGAGCTGTTATGGACAGCCATGCTGTCACAACCGATTGCTACATCTCTGCTTTCTTGTAGAGATTAGCTGCTGTGAGTTGAAGATTAGCAAAAACTCAACTTGAGTGTCGCATTGAAAACATGTAGTGCAAAAATGACACCCTGAACATCCGTAATGACAAGACTCTTGCTTGTCCATTAATGTCGATGTGTACTTCCTTGGGTAGATCTTGAAAACAATCCCCCAAAGAATGCCAATAGTTGGGTCTTACCCTAGGTCTGACAATGGCTCTTAGCCTGTGTGGCTTATAGCCCTTATGCCAATAACAAATTAGTGTTCAATCGAGAAACCAATGAAGACTAATTGCAGTGGCGTCTTGGCCACTTACTTGTTGAGAGTTAGAGCACCTTGGCTCAGGTCTGCCAACTCACGAGCAAAAACATGTATCAAAAGCTTCTTAGCAAGTTTTCATTATTCTTAGAGAGAAAAAAGAAAGAGAGATAAGAAGAGCATGCTGGGCTAAGGAAATTTCCTTAAATTTTGAGATTGTGTGCCCAATCTGTGTGCTCTGATGCCTCTTATGCCTGACTTGCAACTTATCCTATAAGTATGCTACAAGCTGCCTGTATAACACTCTCATTGAGAGAGGAAACAGAAAACACAAGCCATAGCTTGACCCACTTACCATGTATGGGGTCGTGACTTTACAAAATGACTTAATATGGCGCGTGCCTGTGAAATAAGTTCTAGATTTAGGTTCCATTTAGTGGTATTGTGCGTTGACAGGAACCAAAAATTTAAACAATCCAGAACTTAGTTTGTCCGTGACAGAGTGTCTGGTGTGATAGCAGAAGCGTAATTTCGGAAGCGGTGAATTTATGCCACTTGGTTAGTATGCCTTGCATCTAGTTTAAGCCCTTGGCGAGAGTAATAGGCTCAAACGTGAGAGCCAAAACCATTAGTGCCTTTCACAGTCTAAACTGGTAGGGATTCTGTGAGCGGATATTCCCTATTGTGCTAGTTCCCCGAAGCCTTGCTTCATATAAAATTGCCAAAGAACTTTGCTTTGCACCACGAGAGTAATTGCCAAGTAAAGTGTAAATAGGAAAAAACTTAAACTTGGCTAACCTGGTCGTTGCTGTAACCAGTTGTCATGAACTTGGGAAGGAAAAACTAGTTCCAAAACGGCTTATAGACATATCTGCACAGACGCCGTCGTATATCCTATACACCTGTCTGGTACATAATGAAATAAATTGCAATAGAAAATAACCTGCAAACATATTTCCAATTTCCGTGCTAATTTTGTATGCGCATAGCATAGGCCGATCATGGAAGTCTTTGTATTTGCATGATACTTTTCAGTAGACCCACTTTGGATGCCACCATGACTTAGAGCTACAAATACTCTTGAGTCATATCTTTGCACAGAATGTCACAAGCTATGCTTATGTTTGGAGTGCTGAACGTGCAATCATGCATAAGAATCGTCCAAGACATGCCGTGCATGCTTGCTTGTGTCACAAAATGCTGGCGCGACAAAGCACCTTGTGCTTACCGTCTCAGTAATCCTACGAATCGACATGCTATGTTGCCAATATCTTGCATGTGGCATGACCATGCATGCCCAACGTTTTGCAGCTCTAGCAATTGTTTGCACTTGTGTCCAACTCGAAGTCTAAACAGGATTGACAAAAAAGTGTGTGTACCGTTCCTCAACCCCTTGGTCGATGCTCATAGTTCAATGCAAGCCTTGCTTGTCGTAAATGTCGTACAAACGAAAAAATAACAATGCATTTGTGCATGTGGAACCCCAAATTTGCCAATCTGTGCAAAGTCAAGCCGTGCTTGACTAGTCGTTGCAAACGGTTAAATTGCACAATTAGATAAGAACTAGTATGGCAGTACACGCCTTTTGCATGCTATAGAGAACACACACATGCTTAACAAGAAGGAAAATTCATACCTCATGAAGTACGTCTGTCGAATGTGCTGCTTTCCATTTGCATGTATTACTGGCACCTTTTCTATTGCAATTCTTTGGAGTCGGAGCAAAGGGCCATGGCCGTCGAGAAGGTGTTAAACCCATATTGACTGGCATGCAAATCACGTATCATAGATTGGCAAACCAAGTCATGATGAGTGATTGCATGAACGGCTGCGAATTACATGCAGGGTACCGCAACAGATATCTGCAAAAGAAGGTGAGGAGTTGCTCGCGGACTGCTGCGAAGAAGATGCATCATATGAGGGGGGGGGGGGGGGGGGGGGGGGGGGTGCCCGTGGTGGGTACGCTCCCTTAACCCATCTTTTGCTAAATGGCCGTCCCTTGGGCGGCCGCTTGTGGAGAATTAAAAAAAAAAAAAACGATTTACTGTTCACAACAGCGATGGCGGCTTTTCTGTCTATGCTGCAGGGCTTAGGAGAGGTCGAAGACGATGTGTTGCCTCCCGGCCAACGCCGCTGTGACGAATTTTCATCCCCTCTGCAGCGCGAATCCGTCGGGCCTGACCACGCTCGTTTTCGACCTATTCGACAGTGGGTCACCCCCTCCTAAGAGGTTCTGCACACGCGTGGTGTCTCGGCATCGGCCTCCCTGCTTAGCTGCCGTGCACACCATGGCTTGCATGAGCATGCATGTTCTGCTCGTCAAAATGAGAGAGTGCGAGAGAGGAAGAGAGAGAGAGAGAGAGAGAGAGAGAGAGAGAGAGAGAGAGAGAGAGAGAGAGAGAGAGAGAGAGAGAGAGAGAGAGAGAGAGAGAGAGAGAGAGAGAGAGAGAGAGAGAGAGAGAGAGAGAGAGAGAGAGAGAGAGAGAGAGAGAGAGAGAGAGAGAGAGAGAGAGAGAGGACATGCAATCCTACAATCACAGCAAATCAACCCTTCTCCTTCCCTCCTCCATAGCTTTCCTCTGCCCTAGCTCTGATACCAATATAAGACCTAGGGTAAATGAGCATAGGATCCTCCTCCCTACCGCCCCTTATATAGGCCTAGCTCCTAGCTCTTGCCCTAAGGGGATCCCCAGTCCGCACTGGTCCAGTCCAGGCCCTTGGCCTAGGTCCCTGAGCCCCTAGGTTGGGCCTTGACCCATAGGACCCTTGTCCTGACAGAGCAAGGCTCCATAGGGGATTACTCACGAGCATGGCTTGTACAAGATTCGATTGTTTAGGTTGTACGGACGTGAATGTCTAACAACGACACTAGTACCAAAAGTGGGCTACAAAGCATATCTTACTCTCAGCCGCCGTGACATTCAAAAGCAAGGACGGTGGGCTAGGTTTCAAAATTTCAAGTAGAATATTTGGCCCCAAAGCGGTCAAGAATCATTAACAAAAGTGGTAAATTATCCCAATTGCATTAAGGCAAGTACATGTAAGGCCTATAGCTTGTAAGAAAAAGGTGCTCGGCATGCACATGTAGGCAAGGCCCTGTGGTTGTTGGTGGAGGCAAACACACTCAACATGGCCGGTTATTTATTCCAGTTTAGGAAGCCGAAAGGAGTCTATCTTTATTCATCTCCCAGTTTTGGGTTTGAATATTTGCTAGGGCATGGTTCTTAGGCAAAGTGTTTCTGCACCTGCGTAAGTCAATGGTCATGATACAAGTTCCGACGTCGAGGGAACTTATTTAAGCAAGTCGGTAGGTACATCAAGTTTAAAGTTTACATTTGTGATTTTATTCACTTTTGCAGAATTTCCTATAATGACAACTTAGCAAGCAAAGGCTGCTTCCGTCAAGAAGAGTTTTTCACTCAAATGCAATTTGATAGCTAACTTTCACGGGATATCTCTTTCACTATCGGGAAATCCAAGGATTCTCCATAAGAAGTACGATTCAACAAGGTCGATTTTCTTTTGCCTTGACATCTATTGGTCATTCGAAGAAGATGTTAGCTATGAGCACGTGATAACTTATCTTTTTCATGTATTTATGAGAAGCAAGGCTTCAAGTTAGGGCATTTTCCATAGAAGTTTTCAAAGTTTGGAATATGCTATTAGCATATGAACTTGTGTAAACTTTGCAACATGTTTGCATGTTTTTTTCACTTGAGATTGGAATGCACCAAGCCAAGAGGGAATGCAAGGGACAACCGACAATGACAACTCTAAATTTATCAGTATACATGGCTATGAGACATATTCAAGCAACAACCAGTCCTCTCAGAGGGACGACAAGGTTAGAAGATTTCAAGTTATGCTTGTTTTTCTATAATTTGACCTAAATTTGGAAAACATTTTCCTATTGTGAAAAGCAAAGTGCTTTGACAGACTTAACAAGGAGCAAGGCTTCCTTTCCGTGCCGTAATACTACCCTTTGACTTAAGATCAAGGGTAATGGCACATTGGTTTGAAATATTGGCAATAAGAGGGTATAAGCTCATAGTTTATGTTTGGCAACGACAAACTATGATGTATCCATGATAACACACATTTTGCATGGCATGCATGGCATTTGCTCACATTGTTGAGACCATCATTGAAGCCAAGGGCTTATCACTTTATTTTTTTGATATGCATGCATGGCGTGCCGATATGGTAGGATTCATTCCACTGAATCATTGTTTACGCTTCCGCTATAAAATTGACTACTCTATTTAGGAAGAATTGAGGCTGATAGATTGGCTTGTGATCTTTGTATATGTCTGCAACGGCGGGCACTTTCCATCATTGGCTCTATGCACAAAGTGCATCCAACAAAAATGAAGCTTTATGTGGTGGCAAGAAGGTATGGCCTAGCTATTAAGCAACTAATTTATGAGAAAACATGAATAACCTAAGAGAGCTTCAAAATAGGGGATCTCTTGTTTAAACATAAGATTCTTTCATTAGCCAATTGTAAATAAGACTCCAAATTGAAAAGATATGTTGCTTAGTTGCAACACTGATTGTATCTCTAGGATGGTAATTTCAAGGGTGTGACCTTACTCATTATGTTGAATATAGGCTGGTTATACAACACGGTTGCAAAGGGACAACAATGTGGAAAATCAAGATGTGCTTCTTGATTTCATTGAACCTCCTACTGAATCGTGTTTTGATCAAAGGCACAGTTGGATCCATGAAGGATGCCAATATGGAAAGTATTAGTGTTTTTACAAAGATATTATCACTTTTGTTTTTGAGGACAAAAACGCTTCGGCTCTATCCTCATAAAATTAAGGGACCAATGGTCTGTTTAGGGCTCCTCTATCCTCATAAAAGTAAGGCTTGCAAGATCATGTGGATAATACTCTAAGAATATAGTCTTGGCTTGGAATCTTCAGCTCGATAAAAAGTGGGAATTATTTAAGATTTGCTCATATTTTTATACTTTAAAGTACTGCTTAGGACAATAGGTAGTCTACTAATTTTTAAGTATGACATGGATTACAATTGATAAGTTCTTTGGCACCTGTCATACGTAGCTAAGTCTAACAAAATCTATTGTCTTGACTATATGGATGCAGATGAGCCACATACGTATTGTCCCTCTTGACACGAGTAGGGGGGGGAGTAACCACATTCAATCACCAAAGATTTGCACTAGGAATATCCAGCTTTGGTGGCTTCTCCTTAGGCTCAACATCAACTTTTTTCTTCGTGCCTGTTAATGTTGGGGTAAAGGTGCTGTGCCTTTTCCCGGGACTGGACGTCCGTTGTCCGACCGCCCTCCCTATGTATATGAAGAATAATGAGCTCCTCACTCATACTACTTCCTGAGGTTGCTCCACCCACACTCTTCTGCTTCTCCCCTTCCCTGCACACACCACACTGCACCGCACGCACAAGCATCCCCGCACACGAGCACTCACAAGTGGTATAAGAGCTATTGCTTAGCATAAGTCCTTTGTCATTGCATTCATTCGTCACGCCATTTTGGCACTAAAACAAAGTCCAAATACGACAAAACTTCAGGAGGAGGTATAAGACACCTAGGGACACTATCCTACCAACTTTGGTTGCAATCCGATGAGGTACCAAAAAAACACAATACATCATGATCAAGGTCCTAAAAACTGCAATAGAACATACCAGAAAGATCTCCCTATGGTCTAGGAACACTCTCCTATGGTCACACGTAAAAAAAAAAACCATTAAAGCACTCAAAACAACCAGTTTAGCTCACTAATTTGTAATAAAAAACCACAGATGAATTGACAATGATTACACTTAAATTAAAGAACAATAGACAAGGAACACAATACAAGTTTTGGAATCAAAAGTAGATTACTAGAGCTCAAGATAGATTGATTACAAAGCACAGGAGAGTAGCCGCTGTGAGTCATACACTCCAAAACTCATAAACCTTGTGATAATGATAAGTGTATCCTTTCCCGCTTATAAAAAATAAGCTCTATACCTCGGGCTTTCTTGGCCAGTGACTCGCTTTACAAGGCTTATACTCATTTACAGACTTTATAGCCTAGATTTGGCATAAACTGACTTGGAAATCATCTGATTAAAATCAAAGACTCTTTTATAATTACAAGGCTTTCCGAAAAAATAATGATGGGACATCAAAATTTTAGGGCTCATGAAGAAGGTGTCGACTAGGAGGGCGCCCGTTTGGTCCAATTGCCAACAAATATGTCTACTTAGATTAAGAATGCAAGGTTATGTTGTGTTGGGCTTTTAAACAACTATTAGAAGCATGGGGTTACTATGATGGAAATGATCAAATTTGGGTACATAAACGTAAATTGTATTCTTCCCTGTCACCTACAGATCCATGCGAGTCAAAGCCTGTAACTCCAAAGCTGATTGAAGACTGTGGAAAGGGAAAGATCACGGAATACTACACATCTTTGGGAGCTAGTTTGGATTCCAAAGCAAGACCAATCTATTTTGCCTAGCTGAGGAAGGGGGAGTCACATGAAGCTTCTAGATCCTCATATAATGCTTCTGTCACAAACTGCTGACGTGTCAAACCCTAAAGAATGGAGCCAACTTACAAATGCCGGCCGAGGGACCTAAACCCTAAGAAGAACCAGTAACAGAAGAAGAAGTCCTACCAACTTATGAGGACCCCGTCCGATGGGGCCCCAAGTGCCATAAAGGACTAAAATAAAGCAGGACCCGCACACATATGCAAACTAATGACGTGGCATATTTTTAGAAATTGCATTGACATGATGACGTGGTGGGCTGTACAAATTTCCGCATTTTGCAAAGACTGCTGTACGAAATTCCGTGATTTATGCTGACAACTTTTTGGCATTGCTTTTGCACCAGATGATTTTAAGTTTGAAGGCTTTTTACTGTAAACTAATTTTGGGGCCTAGGGAAGGTGCAGAGTGTGGAGTACCGGCTCTTACTATGTCGATGCAATATAAAGAAATACCAAAAGGAGCGCCAAGGTTTGGGGCCAATATTCTCTGGGGTGGAATTCCGCCACTCCGTGGTGCATGTTGTCTCTCTCTTTCAGTTCAGTTGTTATTGAAGTGCTAAAAGTATGTTCAGTCTATTCTTTTCTATTGGCACGTGGTGCCCGTCTTGTGACAGTGGTATCAGAGTATCAGACGTGTGCTTTTCTGAAATCATACCGGTCCCACAAAAGAGCAGATAGAGCAAACCGGAGACTTTATTTGAGGAATCTTCGCCCTCCAACCCTGACTTATTATCCACTCCCACCCTTACTTCATCGCGCATTGGGCACACTCCCGTCTTCACCGCTCATGTCTTACAGGGCATAAGCCATTAAGATCACTTGCAAGAGAAGGATCCAAGATTTGTCTCGAGTTGCTATTTTTCTCAGAGACAGTCCCATGCAGATGTCTATAGCTACCAAGCCGCACACTTCCAAGGACTTGGCAAGCTTTCAAGAAATTTTTTTTGCCCGAAGTTATATGGTTTCTGACATCTTCCTTCAAAGTGCAACTTCTGGCAGAGTGGGGTATCCTAAAATGCTTCCCATGGAAACCCTAGCAGATTATAACTTGAAATTTCTTGACATCTCTCAGTAGATGTCTCTTCATGAGTAGATGACCTTGGAAATTGCTATCTCTTGGGACTACCATCACTGCCAAAGAAACACTGTTTGTCCAAGAGCTGATGGGCCATGCTGTGCTTGGCTATGACCTCATGGAAGGAACCTAACCCTAATTTTTGGTGCAGGTTTCAGGTTGGACGGTCAGTCGACTTTTTGAGCTCGACTGATGTTGAGATTTCTTTTTAAGTTTGAAATCTGTTTGAGAACTTGTTTGGTGATCCTGTTTGGAATGTGCTTGAAATGGATGGTATCTGTTTTGAACCTATCTTGGTGCCGATTTGAAATGTTTGACTCTGGTTTAAATACTAGTTTCATTGATTGGCGCTTTTACTCCTGGGTGGAGAAGTGAGAAAAAATATTTTGGTATTGTTTGAACCTTGGAACAACGCATGCCGATGCCTGGGGAGCATTTCGTTGTATGTTAGAAAACCTCCAAACGACGCAAGCCAATGCCTAGGGAGCGTTGGTTGTATGCTTGTAAAAATAATTGTTGTTGTGACTCCTGGTCCGGACCTGGATGTTTATGCTGGAGGAGTATTAAGAAGTATGAGTAGTGGTTACTCTCAGCACCTCCAAATGATGCAGGTTGCGGTCTGGGGGGCATTTGGTTGTAAAAGGCCTCTATATCTCCCGGTTCGGACCTTTTTAGGTTATGCAGGAGAAGTGATGAGGGAGTCGTCGAATATCTCCCAGCCCAAACCTTGTTAGGCTATGCGGGAGGAGTGTTCATCGACGACTGTATGTTTCTATGTCTTGTAACATGCATATGTAAGCATTTGTGTTGCATTGTGATGTGCCAATTACTGAGTATTCCTAATTGGATGAGATTGCCTGGCGATGTAATTTTAGTGCATCAAGACACCCGTGGAAGATTATTACGGTCTGGGTGTGATGGCTAATTTTACTACACAGGAATATCAAGAGTTCCAATTTGGATGAAAGGAGAAGCTAACTCCTTGATCAAAAGAGCCAAAAGGAGATGCGAACTCCTTAACAAAAAGAGCAAACCGATTGTCCCTCGGAATGACCCTCGGAAATTTTTGAGCTAGCTTGAGTTGTTTTGCAGATATGCTTTGTAATCGCGGACGATTACTCTCTTTCAAGAAGGGGAGATGTCACAAACTGCTGATGTGTCAAAGCCTAAAGAATGGAGCCTACTTACAAATGCCGGTCGAGGGGCCTAAACCCAAAGAAGAACAAGTAACAGAAGAAGAAGTCCTACCAACTTCATTAGGAAAAATGTGAACCCCAAAGGGGCCTTGTAAGAGCAACCAATCAAATTTCAATTAACAATAGGACATAAAAGGGGGGCGTGGATAACCCATATCTATGTACCTCAAAACTATATCATGTAACATATCTATGGAAAGAGCTTGATAATGCGCTCCAAATGCACTATTGTCCGACAAATTTGAAGTTAAAATGCTCAAGTTATGCCCATTCAAAGAAATGCTAAAACTGGTGGGACCGTGGCCACAGGCCCATTCTCATTGGTATAGAGAGCTTGATTCAAAGGCATCTTTGACCCTAAAGGGCCCTTTTGGGACTCATATTTTCCCTAATGTATGGGGACCCCGTCCGATGGGGCCCCAAGTGACATGAAGGACTAAAATAAAGCAGGACCTGCACACACACGCAAACTGATGACGTGGTAGATTTCTAAAAATTGCACTGGCATAATGACATGGCAAGCTATACGGATTTCCGCGTTTTGCATTGACTGCTGTACGAAATTCCGTGATTTATGCTGGCATCTTTTTGGCATTGCTTTTGCACCAGATGCTTTTGAGTTTGAAGGCTTTTCACTGTAAACTTCTTTTGCGGCCTAGGGCCTTTAAATATGAGTCCATGGGCTCATTCTCTCGCATGCTTCTTGGAGGAGGTGCAGAGTCTGGAGTACCGGCTTGTACTGTGTTGATGCAATATAAAGAAATAGCGAAAGGGGCGCCAAGGTTTGGGGCCAATACTCCCTGGGGTGGAATTCTGCCACTCCGTGTCACGTGTTGTCTCTCTCTTTCAGTTCAGTTGTTATTGAAGTGCTAAAAGTCTGTTCAGTCTGTTCTTTTCTATTGGCACGTGGTGCTCATCTTGTGACAGATAAAGGACTAAAATAAAGCAGGACCCGCGTACATGCAAACTGATGACGTGGTAGATTTCCAAAAATTGCATTGGCATGATGACATGGTAGGCTGTACGGATTTCTGTATTTTGCGCTGACTGCTATACAAAATTTTGTGACTTATGTTGCCAGCCTTTTGGCATTGCTTTTGTACCAGATGCTTTTGAATTTGAAGGCTTTTCACTATAAACTGCTTTTGGGGCCTAGGGCCTTTAAATATAAGGTCATGGGTTCATTCTCTTGCATGCTTCTTGGAGAAGGTGCAGAGTTTGGAGTACCGGCTTGTACTGTGTTGATGCAATATAAAGAAATACTGAAAGGGGCGCCAAGGTTGGGGCCACATTAGGAGAAAGTTGGACTCACTTTTGGACCCTTTAAGAAGTTCCATGTCGGCTTAGAGAGTGAAAATGAAAATGTTAAATTGTGCATTTATGTAATACTTTTTTGCACCAACAAAAAGCCAAAATGACATTCTTTGGTAGGTAGGCGCGGTCTTTATGATTCTTATCCTTCGTTCTCTTGTCAGGAATCCAACTAACCGTATGGCTAATGATTTGAAATGCCAACTTACAAGCGTTTCCTCCAGAAACATAAGCCACAGAACTCTATCAACTCTAAACATGAGAATATGGCCTTCCCTCTTAAAACTTGAGATATTTCATGAGTTTCGAGTGTCTGTCTGTTTCTCTATCAATTCTAGGAATGGAGATGCTTCTTTTTTTGATGAAAACACCAATTTGAACTTGCATTCTGGCAACCCCTTCATCTTCAACACTTACCCAAAGAAAGAACACACATCATCTTCATGTTGATGTATTGCAAGAGTACGCATCGTTGCAGAAACATAGGAGGAGTCTTTCTTATCTCAACGGGAGAAAGAACTTAGAAGGACAAAAAAGGAACATTATTTGGATTTGTGGACCGATGGGTCTATTTATCCAAAGGATCCTACGAAAAATGCGCCACCTCCCTTTGCTAATATCACTAACCTCTTACATTTCACAGGTGGTGGCAAGGATGGGCTATTGGGATACACCGAACATTTGGAAATGAGAGGATTGAATGTGGAAAGGCAAAGAAACCTCCTGGCGATGGAGAACATGCAGCTGAAGAAACTTAATAAAGCATGCTCTCGGAAGATTTCATCAAACAAATAGACAAACCAAAGCCCTGAGAAGAAGATCACAAGATTGCGAGAGAAAGACATCGTGCTTGGTAGTCGGAAAAGAAAAAGAAATCTGTGCAACATTGAGAACATGAAAATTGGTAGTGGTGGCCTGACAAAACAAATACGAGATTTAAGGTAACTCGAAGTTTGTTTCTGCTTTTGTATCTTCAATGTGCTTCACTAAGAAACGGATACACTTTCCTATACATGATCGTAACGCATGGTGCTTTTTTGGCAGGTCTTTGCTGCATCCAAACTCGAACGGTATAGGCTTCAATGCCGGAGTGCATTATAGCCGTCTAGTTCCAAAAGAAGTAGTTGAAGAGACGATAACTCAGAAAAAAATTTGTAAGTTGAAAGGGAGGCTCCTTACCTCCTTCATGAATGAGAATCAGCTGGAACCAATGGAAGTGCAAGCCAACTGCCTCCTCAAAGGTCCTTGGTTGCTTAAGCTCTACCTTTAAGCGTAGGTTACTCCTCAAGCTTGCAAGAAACCTGTCCTTATTCAACATGGTTGGAGGAATTTCAACCTCCAAAGATGTATGCCACTTTGTTCATAATGCATTATTTGCCTTCACAAAGTCTTCTATGGTCTGGCCCTCATCCTGTACCAAGCCTTGAATAGACTGCCATACCTTTTGTGGGTCTTCCACTTGTTGAAAGTGTGTAAGAAAAGCATGCCTTACCATTTCATAAGTCATAACTTGAGGAGGTTAAACTGATTGTAGATCCTTTTCGTAGCCTTCCAACCATTCCCTAGCATCTCCCTTCAAACATAAGTAGAAGATTCGTAGCACCAATGCTGGGGCTTGCTTGTCAGCAAGAAGGCAAGCAAACTCCATTCTCTCAATGTAACCTTTGGAACTTTCATTTGATTTCCCACTAAACTCTGGAAAGTTAAACGCCATGTCTTCTAAAATCTGTAAACTGAAGGTAACTTGAAGCGATTAAAATTTTACTCTACTCACCATTTTGTTTTATTTCAATGCAGCACATACTGTTCAACCATGGTCCATATTCTACCAAGACATATGTCTCACTATCAATATGTTCCAAACAAGGCATGGAAAAAACCCACTACATGGCAAGAACAGGCTACTTTAAGCACACTAGACATGGGGGAAGAAAGGATAAGGCCAATAGCCTATTAGAGTTACACCAATGGACTTATAGACGACTTATTCATAGAGCAAGCCAGAAGGAGCTTCTTAAGAGTTCAAAAATTACACGGTCTTTAGAACACATCTGTAAAGAGAAGAAACAAATGGCTTGGGGAAGTTCAAATACGAGGGAGCGCCATGCGAGGTGGCGATAATCACGAGTGAAGAGAGGAAAAAGATGGACCTGAGCCCGTCGTTTTTATCCTCCTCGATGTACCTCCTTCTTCCTCACTCTGTACCTCTTCGATGTGCAAGCTCCGTAGATGAGCTCGTTCCTCTGTTGATGGCAGCATCCCTGTTAGGAAATAAGACGTAGCTAAATAGATAATTGAGTAGATTACTTAATGGAGAGAGACAGATTTATATACACGAGATTATAGAGTAGAGAGAGAGAGAGAGAGAGTACACACGATATACGTGGTTCACCCAATGTGGGCTACGTCCACGAGAAAGCAGCCACTCAATGGATTTAGTACTTCAAAACAAGAAGTAGTTTACAAGGGGATTATACCCTTAATGGAGCTCCCGCCTTGCTTTACTCTCACCACCTCACACTCACCTTGTTGCATCAACTTCACACTATGAAATGTGTGTAGAAATGGCCTCTTTTTATAGGCCAAAAGGACTGCCCTCTCTTATGAGAGGCAGCCATGTGTAGCCGCCCTTGTGCGAATAAGTCCAAATCGGACCCTCCAATCCGCCCATGTGTGGCCGCCCTTGAGAAGAAAAGTCCGCTTTTGAATTCGGCCACCGGCCACCGGCCATTGACTTCCGATCACCGGCCACCGGCCATTGACTTCCGACCACTTTCCGGCCGCCGTCCGGCCATAATATTCCGGCGAAAAAAAGTCTCGGGGGCCTCCGTCCCCGAGGCCTTTAAAGTTGCCCTTGATTCTTGTCCGTGAAAATTTTGGTTTCCGGTGAGTGATTTTCCTTCACGCACGATGGCTTCTCCTCATAATGGGGGCCTTACAAATGTGCGCTTTTACCACAGAAAATTACAAGGGTAAATCAGGCTCCATACTTAACAATCCCCACGGGCATCAGGTGTCTTCTTTCCCTCATAAACAACCACTTGTTGTATGGATCTAAGATCTTCGGGTCTTCAACCCCTGCAGTCAAAGCCTGAGCTGTGTAGGACATGAAATAGGGGGCTCTTAGTGCTTGGCACCCATACCCAATGCCAAAGACGCATAGAGAAAACCGTTTCTCAATCAAAATTAGTCTTTCTGCATTCAATGGGAGGGGGTGTCCACCACACAATCTTGTAATAACTTTCATTGCAAACAGTGGGAACTTTGCATTGTCCTCGGAGTATTCCTTGTGGTATATTATTATCTACAAAACAACATTAAAACTTTTATGGACCGAAGGTGAGATGAGTACAATTGCTAAGTATTTGAATTGTTTCTACAAACCTTTTTGTGATTGAAATGCCCGATGTAGTGAGACAACACTGCATCCTTGCCTTGTACTCCAGCGACAAGCCCTTGCTGTGAGCCTCTCGCACTTCTAAGGAAACTATCGACATACACTAGCACCTATCAACAAAAATATTGATCATGATATTTCATCACTGGGCCATCTCCAATACCATCTGAATGCCTTTAAAAATTACCATCTGATTCTCGTCCATTTCCAGCATCGACCTTTCCCACAAGTGAGTAGACTGACTACCTAGTACCTAAGCTCTGAGTGCCACTGGCCTACCCATGTTTTCCAAGTGGATTTGTTTTGTTGTCGATAGGAACTGCTCATCTATTGGCAAATTGGCCTCTCCGGACTTCGCTTCATTGAATGTATCTTTGATCAGTTGCCACGCTGAAGTGAACTGTGAGTCGTGGATAGCTGTGTCGCCAAGAAGATGTTGGTCCACTCCATCATCATCCACAAATCCCATGTCTGCCTCACAAAAATTCACAATTGTAGCTAGGCAGTAGTCATCTTGTATATTCAGCTCATGCATGATATCTGTGAGCAGAACGTAGTGGGTGTCACCCGCCATAGCAAAGCTGGGAGCACAATTAAGAGGCAAAGTCACTTCCTTATTTGGGCTTTCTTGCTTGCATCCTAATACTACACTCGCAAGAGAAGCAAGAGTTAAGCCTGCATCAAATGTTTCCTTTAATACCTCTACCCACTCTTCTTCTGGGTTAAACTGCATCTCCACATCCTCTACCTCTTCCTTCGGTGCCAATGGGCAACTACCAAAAGTTGATGAATGGGAAGTCTCTGACTCACCATCCGTCTGCAAGTACAAGTAACAGACAAACCTGTGGCTGAATTCCACTAAGCAACACTTTTTTAAGTGCTTCATGCACCTGTCTTGTACGACAGTGCATTGGAGGGACACTTTTCTAGATAGCGATTCAGTCTCCTTGCCGCACTCTTGTCAGGGTCATGGTCGACTGGGTGCACATATCTCATGCCATCAATTGTCATGAAATTTTCACAAATGATTGTCTCATACTGTTGCAAATGGGTTTGTAGGTACTCAAATGAGTAATCTATAATCCTCTGTATAGAAAACTCTGCATTAAACATTCCTGATAGTTTTGGTGCACGGTGATGAGCACGGGCGTTGTATAAGAATGTGAATAGTTTCTCTTCACATGTATCCTCGCCCACATGGTTTGTATCCAGGACTATGATCCCCATGTTTGAAAGAAAAAGCAAGCCAAAAATACTAGTCAAAATTGGTTTGTATTTGGTGTCATAACCAAGCAAATATTGGGCCTCGAGTATCCCTCAAGGTCTCTATTCACTTGGTTCTGTCCCGTGCGCTAATGTCATAATAGGTGATGTGACTAGAGTCAGAACCAAGTGAATAGGGGCCCTAAGAATATCCAAAGGGCCCTATTCGCTTGGTTCTGGCCCAAGTTGAATTTATGTTGTACCCATGTCCATTCGGAACAGGGGGATTGGAACATAGCATTGAAAAACAACTCAAGCACGGTCACATAAGGAGTCATTATTCCAACCATGCCTTGAACCTCACAACATTGCATGGAGAATCTCAACTAATACGTACGATTTGTAACTATGCCAATCTTGAGGTTGTGAGACTTCTAATCTTATCCTAATGACCACTCTTGGCCCTTAGAGTGTTGTTCCCCTTGTGCCCTAACCCCGTAACGCAGTGGCTTTGGTGCACACACAGTTAACAACGCACAGGCAAAGAAGAGAAACTCGGCAGGGGGGGGGGGGAGAGAGAGAGAGAGAGAGAGAGAGAGAGAGAGAGAGAGAGAGAGAGAGAGAGAGAGAGAGAGAGAGAGAGAGAGTCTCTGAAATATCCAATGGCTCCAAGGTCAATGGTGATGTCGCAGGTCGCTGAGAGCAAGAACCAAAAGGTGGCCAGGGGGAAGAGGACAAAAAGGCGAAGGCAAGGGCGATGGCGACGCGGCATCAAAGAACTCAAAACAGTGGAGGTTGCTCAACACAGGATCACAAGAGATGGCCAAGGGGAAGAGCACAGAAAAGGCGAAGGCAAGGGCGGTCTGTTTGTTCTACTTGGAGATGGAGATGGCGACTGCAACGACGATCGACATCTGACTCTAACGATCACTCGAAAATGGAACATGGGTTGTGTTTACAAGCATAACCAGTTTGGGAGAAATAAATGGGATGGAATTCCCATGCAGTACGGTCTACCAAACGCAATCTCGGGTGTAATCATGCGCATAAGTGAAGTTGTCACCCTCACCGAGGTGAGCATACTAAGTTTAGAGACAATACCCCCACCAACATTTTAACTATACTCTCATCCCAGATGAGCGCTCCTGCAGTGAGAAAATAATAAAAGCTTGAGCGCTCTTCTGCCTCTTTTTGCATCCTCTATTGCCCAGTGTTTTAACTCTGTCCCCGTCGACGCTACACAGTGAGCAAACCATCTCTTTTGTGCTCCCAACCCTTTTTGCGCATCCTACTCCTACTCTCTAGTGCTCCCATCACTTTTTTGGACTCCTATTCTGCAGCGCTTTAGTGACGTAGATCTCTACACACAGTGAAGAGGTATGCTATTACACTTTTGTGCACTTGTATTTTGTGAGATCAGCACCAAGCGAATAAGGGAAGGCAAACTTTGTTCGTTGCACCTGTTTGCTTGGTACTGACCATAGTCACTCGGAGCACCTTTTGCGAAAGGTTTGTGAGGTCAGCACCAAGTGAATAAGGGAAGGCAAACTTTTTTCATTGCACCTGTTCACTTGGTACTGACCGTTGTCGCTCGGAGCACCTTCTACGCAAGGGAGGTATGCTATTATACTTTTCTGAGGTCAGTACCAAGAGAGTAGAGGCAATACAACCGTATTTGGTGCACTTCTTCACTTTGTACTGACCTTAGAAAAAGTTTAAGTCCCTTGTGCAACAAATGACATGTCATTTTCTGTTATGCTATTTGTAGAGATGCCTCGTGCAAAAGCCATGCCTAGGAGGGCAACATGTGACTCTTTTCATGCTCAAGCAAGAAGACGCCAATATGAGGCGCACAGAGGTGTCCTATAAGAGCTACAAAGGATCGAACGACACATACAACCGGCCATTCCACTTCTTCCTTTCTAGCGATTAGTGTGAGATATTTGTGAGCATTGGAGAGTGGGCATGCGATGGGCCAGCAGTGCATTTCTCTGCCTGCAAGAAATTGCAGAAGAATACCTCGTTGAATTCTTCAGTGATGGATATATCCTGGCTGCCCCTGCACACAGCATTACTATCATGTCACGGGATTTTGACACTCTTTGGAGGCTACGCTTCTGCTACGATGGGCTACTTCAGCAAGTACCTATCCGGGATAGTAGAACCATGGATATTCTTAACATCCCCCCTCTCCATCCTCGTGCATGACAGACAAATCCTTCTAGGGCTGAATTAGACAGCAGAAGGACACGATCACGGGTCGAGAGAAACGACACAGATGGGCAGGCTGAGCCAGCTGCAGAGGGGTATGAGTAGGCCAGGGTGGATCCTAAGGCGGTCATTGAAGAAATAGAGACAGTTATGGAGGAACCAGCTAGAAAGAAAAATGAGCAAGGCATGGAGGATCCGGAGCCAGTCAAGGAGGAGCCCGTGCCAGTAAGAGAGGAGTCTGTTAGGGAGGACACATGTGCCTACAAGGGAGGAAAATGTACCTTCCAAGGAGGAGAATGAGCCAGCCATGATTAAAGCTCAAGAAAGGCAAGGGAAGCCTCTACTTCACGAGGGCCATCCAACGAGTAGCCTTTACCAAAGGATTGGATTATATTAGAGCAAATCAACGAAGAAAACAAAGAGGAGTTGCAAGTTTTAATCAGCTCAGCGCCTCTGCATGCACAGATACTGCTGCCTGGAAGGTCAGAGGAGTCCTGCATTTTCAACCTCGATCAGCAAGACTTCCTGTGCATGCGCAGTTTCTCCAACTCCAACGTAACGGATGCAGTCGCCAACATTGTTATTTGGTACTTCTCAAGCTCTTTATAAGTCACAATTGGTTCATTAAATGGCTCACTTCTGCTAAGATATGGGTCAATACTAAGCGAGTCAACGACTTATGGAATTGGATAGTTAGACCACTTGCTCGACATTGATTCGTGTCTTTGCGACAATTGTCAACATTGCTATGTGTTACGTCTCAAGCTTTTCTTTATAATTCATGCTTGGTTCATTAGGTGGCTCACTACCGCTAAGACATGGGTCAATACCAAGCGAGTCAGTGGTTTATGGAATTCGATAGGTACACAACTCTCTTGGTATTGACCCATGTCTTTGCGGCAGTTGTCAACATTGCTATGTGGTCTGTCTCAAGCTCTTTATAAGTCAAGATTGGTTCATTAGATGACTCACTACCGTTAAGACATGGGTCAATACCAAGCGAGTCAGTGGCTTATGGAATTCGATAGGTACCCCAATCGCTTGGTATTGATCCATGTGTTTGTGGCAGTGACAGCCCGCTGAAAAGTGTAATCTCTGCCATTCTTTCATGTTAGGCACGCTATCTTGCTTCTGTCGCTGATGTTCAAAACAAAATATACGTAATAGATCCGCTAATCTCGCCTATGCTGCAGAACAACGGAGTTTCCTTTTTGGCTCTGTTGGGCTGGTTTAGCAGAGTCAATTTTGATCTAGCACGTTTCTGGTCACTACATACAATCAATCTTGAGTTTCTTCTTGCCTTGTAAAAACCATGTTGGATTTAGGATCTTTCTCCTCATCCTTGATGTTTTTGGTGTAGTGATCATTGGAGTCTGTTGTTATTTGACCTTGAAGATAAGATTGTCTACTACGCAAACTCTGGGCAAAGCAAGTTGTTTCACGGGCGTGTAAAAACGTAAGGTACATCTGGATAGATTTGGAAGTAGTATCTCTTTGTAATGTGTTATTGAATCAAGTGGTTACGTATGTAGCACCGCGAAAAATTTGTATGCTCTATAGAGCATCTTTTGTTAGAACATGATCTAAGGACTACCATCCGGTATGAATGGGTCACCGTGTCCACACAGGTTGATGGCTATAGTTGTGGCTGGCAAACGTGTTTGAATGCCTTGTTGCTTCTCAGTCAAATTTTGGATGTACCAAACGTAAGTAACAGTGTTGTTTCATTGTTTGTTTGCTGTGACGTTTGTATTAAAAGAAGCAACATCTTTACTTACTTTCTTATTATCACGCTACTACAGGAACTTCAATTACATAAATACACCCCCAACAATGTGCGACATTTTTTTGTAATGGCCATCCAACATATTATAATCTCGGTCAACAGACGTTCAAGAGAGGAAAGCGCGAGAGCTGAGGAGTTTGACAAGCTCGTATTGACAAAATGACGCACAGCTACCAACAGACTCAATAGGAGGTTCAAAATATGCAAGAAGCAATCAATCAATATTACGCAGACACCGCAGAAGTAGAGGAATGGGCTACACGTCAGTGGCGGCAAGAGAAAGAATAGAGGGAAGCTTCATGGGTGCAAGAGCGGCATGGGAAGCCATGGAAGAGGCCCATGATTTCGAACGACGTGAAAGGATGCCCGAGACCAGCGTCCCCCGAGGGAGAAGAAGTAGTAACCAGGGAAGAGGGTAGGGGAGCAGTAGCAGCAACCGGGGGAGAGGGCAGGGGACCAGTGGCACCAACCGAGGGAGAGGACAGGGGAGCAATAGCAGGGGAAGGGAGCAATAACTACCTCTCTTTGTATGCATCTTGACAGAAACAACACAATTTGTAAAGTTTTGAGATAATGAAAAGTGTACAATTTTTAAACATTGTTTGAGTGGCACAAAATGTCTTTGTACTAGTCATTTTGAAGAGTACATCATGGTTTGCATAGCATCAAAGCTCATTGTGTGCACAATGTATGTGACCTAGCTTCCAATGGAAGCAATTAAGTGAAGTGTATTTGAGAGGGACTCCTTGCGCAATGTTGTTTTCTCCTTGCGTCTTGGAATCTGAGAAGAAGAAAGAGGTAGATTCTATGTCTCAATGTATTAAAAACAAAGAGGTAGATTCTATGTCTCAATGTCTCAAAGAGGTAGATTCTATGTCTCAATGTATTAAAAACAATCAAAATTCATACATCTAGTAAGCACCTTTCTATTGTTGAGACTAAATGCATACAATTCCGACAAAAGTGGAAGTTCTTCACATGTAAGATCTACCCTAAGCTGTGCAAGAGTTGTGCTTGACATTGTCTCCATCATAGTAAGTAGGTTGTCTCGAAGGTAGAGCTCCATTGATAAAGGTTTTTTCTCAGGGCTAGACTTTGTATCTTGGTCGAGTGGAATAAGCTGCCCACTCAGAAGATGATATCTAGAATAGTAAGACAAGACTATGAAATTTTGAGAGCTTATAATAAACTTGCATATTATGAACTTCTTTTACAAAATACAAAATTTTCCATGTGACTATTTCCTATCCCAATTATCATCTAAAAAGTCCAAACGGCTCTCACACTTGCAAATGAACATTGTTGCGGTAGTTCTTTTTTGCTCATTGAAGAAGAAATCTACAAACACTTCAAGAGGCATAAATAGTGCGAGCTGAACTATTTTTTGTAGCAATTGAATACTTGAGGGACTTTTGTATATCCTAAAACAACCTATTCCTAAAGCTTTCACTAGTTTGCGAAGCTGGAAAAGACCAATCCTTGCTATCAAAGGATGGAAGTGGCAAAGGAGCTACACGACCCCAACCAAAGGAAGTTCTCAGTTCCAAATATAACATACCATAAAAGACTATTCCATTATCTGCAAGTTGTCTTCCTCGGTACATTTGCTCACCAATAAATACATGGTAAGCATCAAAATCCCAACTATGCTCTCAAATGGTTGCCAGTCCCCGTTCTATTCGATGGATAAATATTTGAAACATACCAAAGATGATATCCACCACTTAACCTTTGAATATAATCATGCACTAAGTGAGATGCTCAAAATAACTTACAATTGGGTCGATGCCGTGGAAAACTTGGAGGAGATGTTTGTAACCTTAAGTCTGCATACTGGAAGCATGTTGTATGAGGACCTCTTTCACCCGCTTGCTTTGTGCACACACTTTGAACTCTTTAACTTGTCCCTTGAAAGCCTCCACAAAATCATTGCGTTGCCTCCCCTTCCTCCTCCTACTTTGCAGTAGTACCCAACTTCCGATAGTTATTTGAGATGGTATCGATGCTTGATCATCTGTAGTATAATTGTTAAAAATGCTAAGTGCTAGGGTTCAAGAAGTAGTCATGGTGTGCACTAGAATACACAGAAAAGTTAACGCAAATATGAAAAAGGGAAGAAAGTTTTGAGAGGGAAGTAGAGCTACTCAAAGTAATATTTGGGTAGGAACATAGATACTAGAGTCTTCAATGAAAGTTCTAAAATTTGTCGGTATAGAGATAGTATGACTTATGGCATTTACGCCTTGAAAGCGTGCAATTGTGCAATTTGATGAACAAAAATAATATTTTATTCCTTTTTTCTAAAAGAGCTTGGCTCCAAAATGTCGATTCTCAACGTAACGTAAGCCTCTTCCTCATTGGTCGAGCACCACTCTCTCTCTAGAACTGAAAGGCCTAAAAGTGAGTCCAACTTTCTCCTAATGATACTCTCTGGGGTGGAATTCCGCCACTCTGTGTCGCTGTCATCTCTCTCTTTCAGTTCAGTTGTTATTGAAGTGCTAAAAGTCTGTCCAGTCTGTTCTTTTCTATTGGCACGTGGTGCCTGTCTTGTGACAGCATCCATAAATGTAAAAGTTTCTACACAACCTACACCTACCACTGTGATTCCCCACAAAGCTACAAGATAATATACACCTCCCATCGTTATATTATCACGTGATGGGCCACTGCAAGTTTGTTCGTGGAAAAGCACCTTGCCACCCTTGCAACTCAATGAGGCACTTAAGGTAATAGAAAACTATTGGCTAAAATCCTCACCTATTACCAACTAGAATAATTGGTTTCAAAGGGTGATGACATCTTTTTAGAAGGTATAATCTACCCAAGGAAGGGGGGAATGCAACTTATCGTGTATCTTCTTGTGAATTCCCACTCATCCTTCCTTCCCTGACCTTGTAACCTCTAAATCTTAGGGAGTATGTATATATATCATTATACTTAGACTAGCCAAAAAAGTAGAGAAAAGAAAAAAAAGAGTTAAAGATCAAGAGCCATCTATAATGAAAACGAGACATCAAAAATCAATAAAACTCACAATGTCACATCATGCATATCGATGTCCTAGAATTACTCGAGCCTAATCAAAATTTATATGTGTTCATGGTGGATACAGATAGTTCACCAAAGTCATCCACTTCTACACTTACTGAGAGATATCCTCTTTATTTTTCTCAAGTGTTTCACATGATCTACCTTGTGCTTACCTGAGAATGGGATTTGGTAGATAAACTAGCGTATGAGGAGAATTTTGAGGATTGGGTGATACATCTATTGACCATGAGTAATCCTTACTTAGTAGAGAACGTCTCTCCGATTGCACAAGCTTATCCTTTTGAGCAAGATGAATATTCACGCCTAGTGAAATTCTTAGTGAACCTATGTGCATGGGATGATGAGAAAGATTTATTAGATTTCATGGATGAAACCTATGGTCTCACTAAGATGACTTTATTTATCTTGACAATGATGAGGATAGAGGTTTAGCCTTAGTGTTGCCAACCAATCTATACAATATCCTCTTTCGTTGATCTTGTAGTGTGGAGCAGATAGATAGGTTAGGATTCTATATTTTGTTTTAATGTTGTTCAATAAATGTTAATGCCTTCTTCCACTGATGAGCCTCTTGGAGGCATCTGGTATTGTTTGCTAATGTATACAAGAAGACGTTGCAGGAAATTAACTTTTTAGCATCAGGTGGTGGTCCTTGGCATCTCCACAACAAAACACATCAAAGAATTGTGGCCAATAGAAAACGAGTGTTTCTTATCTATTATTGATACTTGCATGTTTTTTGTAGCATTCATGCTTGTCTGTTTCAAGAGTAATTGGTAAGAAAGTCTCTAACATACTTAAGTATTCTACCTTAAATTCAATATTCAAGCTCATGTCAAAGGAGAGAGAGAGAGAGAGAGAGAGAGAGAGAGAGAGAGAGAGAGAGAGAGAGAGAGAAAGAGAGAGACTCTTGAACCAATCAACCTTGGAAATGAATCACTGAATGTATATACAATGGAGGCAAGGGTTTGCTTATATAGAAAGCCTAGAAAATTGCCCTACCCAAGACTTTGACAAATAAGTAAAATAAATGCCTAAAAGTCAAACTAAATAATGGGATTACTTTGGGCAGTTCACTTGAGATGCCTAAACTTTAACAAAAATATAAATTTCCAAGATAATGAACTGTTGGAACACATCCTATCTATAATTTGACCAACAACAATGGATTTGATAGCCCATCCATAGTGTTTTAGACGTCTGAAAGGTGGGAGTCCGTGCCAGTGTAGTCACCACTGCACCAACAACCTCCTTGTTGTCCTTCCCTGAGTCACTATCACTTGTTTCCTCCTATTGCTTACTTTTACCTTTGTCCTTTGTAAAATCTCTGTCTTTGCCTTTGGATTTGCAATCCTTGGCCAACTAACCACGCTTTCCATATTTGTAACAATGGTACTTTGTCCTCTTTCTGGAATCCGAAGCAGCAAGTGCTTCACCATGTGCTTCCACTGTCTTTGAAATTTGAATTTTGCCTTGAGTGACCAGCACGGCTTCCTCCTCAATGAGAAAAGAGATGATATCATCAAATTCCAGCTTTTCCTTCGTGACTTGTAGCCGTAGTGTCCTAGCCACTGTTTCACACTCTTGAGGCAACTTCATGAAAACCAAAGCAGCTAACTAGGTACTCGTCAGTGCACTCTTCATAGCTGATAGTTGATCATGAATAAATTTAGTCTTCATAAGAAATGGTTGCATGGAACTTCCTCGGGGAAAGTGGATGGCAAAAAACTGTCCAAGAAGGGAGACTACTCGCATCGTAGAATCATGATCAAACATACCTACTACGAGCTCGAACCACATTTTGTTGGAAGTCTTCAAAGTTTGAAGCTGGAGAAAGGTCCTTTGTAAGAGATTCCGCAATGGCCGACATTGCCTTCGCATTAGCCACATCCCAATCGACACACAATTTGAGATATTCGTCATCTTGAAGGTGGGTGTACCTATTGTGGGAATCCCGTGTGGGACAAGGCTCTGAGCCGTCGACAATATCCCATAAGCCTTTTTGTGAGAACCTAAGTCGCATAATCAAATTCCAATGAGCGTAGTTATTCCCGTTCCATTTGTCGTTGGAGCTTGAGCAAGGCGGGGCCATGTTGAAGTTGCAAGATCTGGAACTCTGGGAACCTTCTTGCACTCCAAAGTGTGGATGGACGAACCAAGCCGCAAGATCTCCAATTTACTTGCCTCTTCCAAGACGCTCCACAACCTGTGCTATCCCTCTTTTGAAACTCAAAACTGCTCAAAACTCCCACCAGTTGGCCACTCAAAGTCTAGCACTCTGTACTCCTCCAAGATGTGTGATAAATCTCTCCACCAAGCTCCTCCAAAGGCTTTCCCTAGAATCCCCTTGGAGACTCCAAATATCCCCAAGACCTGTTGACTGTGCCCACCAAGGCCAAGCCAAACCGACTCCCTCACCATAACCTAAGGAGTGCTCACCTTGTAGCTCACGGTGTTGAAGGAGTACGAGCGGAAGTGCGATGCGAGAGAGTGTGTGCAAGAAGAAGAGCATGACGATATGGTGAACTCGCTCTACTGTAATGTGTAGAGCATAGTGAGTTCTTATTAGATTTTTACAAAAGAATATGTGTACATACTTGGCGGCCCGCCCACTTACCTGGGCGAACACATTGGGCTTTATACCCCAACAACCTCCCACTTAAAGTCCAATGTGGTACTTTAAGTGTGAGAGAAGCTACTATACAAGCTAATATACAAGAGATGTAGAGAAGTGATGTAATACCCTACACCTAATTGCTTGCGAAAATGCGCAAAGCTCTCTGAGGGAAGTCCTTTTGTAAGTAGATCAGCAGGATTTTCTGTGGTGTGAACTTTGACAAGCTGAAGTTGCTTATCCTCGAGCATTTCCCTGATGAAATGATACTTCACATCCACATGCTTTGTCTTTGAGTGATAAACTGGATTGCGAGCCAATTGTATAGCACTTTGACTATCACAATATAACACAGGCATCCCTTCTTTGATTCCCAAATCTGTTACTAGTCGATTAAGCCAAATTGATTCTTTGCATGCCTCTGATGCTGCAACATATTCAGCCTCTGTAGTAGACTGAGTAACACAATCTTGTAATCTAGAACGCCATGATACTGCTCCACCAGCCAATGTAAAGACATACCTTGACGTAGACCTTCGGTTGTCTAAGTCACCTGCATAATCTGAGTCTGTAAAACCCTTTACACTTAGCTCCTGACTCCCATAGCATATACGCATACTCTTTGTAGCTTTCAGGTATCTCAATATTCCTTTCACTGCCTCCCAATGTTTCTTGCCTGGGTTTGACATGTATCGACTTACTACTCCCACTGCAAATGCAATGTCTGGGCGAGTAGCAATCATTGCATACATCAAACTACCCACTGCAGACACATATGGAATCTTATCCATTTCAGCCTGTTCTTCCTGAGACACAGGACAATCTTGTTTGCTAAGTTTCACATATGGTGGCAATGGAACACTCAGTGCCTTTCCCTTCTCCATATTGAAACATTGCAAAACCTTGTCAATATACTTTGTTTGAGATAACCAAATCAACTTCTTTGATCTGTCTCTCTCAATGCGCATACCAAGTATATGACTTGCCTCACCCATGTCTTTCATGTCAAACGATTTTGCCATCTTTGACTTCAAAGCTGAAATTTCTTCCAAGTGCTTGCCAGCAATCAACATGTCATCCACATACAAAATAAGGATCAGCCAACTACCATCCTTAGCCTTCTTTGTATATAGACAGTGATCGAACTCACTACGTTTGTAGCCTTGAGAAAGCATAAACTTGTGGAATTTATGGTACCATGCCCTCGGTGATTGTTTTAAGCCATAAAGACTCTTTAACAACTGGCATACCCAATCTTCCTTGCCTTTCTCAACAAACCCTTCTGGCTGCTGCATGTAAATTTCCACATCTAAATCACCATGCAAGAACGCTGTCTTGACATCCATTTCGTGCAACACCAAATCTAATATGGCAACCAATGCAAGAAAGCATCTCAATGTAGTCATCTTGACCACCGGAGAGAAGACTTCATCAAAGTCAATGCCTTGTTCTTGCTTAAAGCCCTTGGCAACAAGCCTTGCTTTGTACTTTGGCTGACTATCATGAGCGGCGATTTTATACCTGTAAACCCATTTACAAGGTAGAGCCTTTTTGCCCTGTGGTAATTTAACTAGCTTCCATGTCTTGTTTTTATGCAGAGCTGTCATCTCTGATTGCATGGCCAATTGCCAATTCCCGGAGTCCTTCATTTGCACTGCTTCCTTGTAACATGAAGGCTCATTGCAATCAATCAACATGACATAGTTCATAGATGAAACAAACCTATCAGGAGGTCGCGTGACACGTCGAGATCTATGCACAATAGGTGGCTCAGGCTCAGCCACAACCTGTGGTTCCACTCTATCCCGTCCTTGCTCCTCTTGAGCCCTGACATTTTGTCTTGCACGTGCAGGTCCATCTTCTTGGAAGACAACTCTTCTAATCTCCTCAACCCTCTCTGGTTTAGAATGATATTTGGATTCATTAAAGTGAACATCATTGCTGCGGACAACCTTTCTGGATTCGGGATCCCAAAGTCTATACCCCATCTCACCAGAATTACCATAGCCTAGAAAGATGCACTTTCTACTGTTTGGCTCAAGTTTGTTCCTAAATTCCTTTGGAACTTGAGTATATGCCTCACAGCCAAAGACTCTGAGATGCTTGTATCAGGGCATTTTGCCTGACCATACCATCTCTGGCACTGAATCCTTCTGCAAAACCTTGCTAGGAGATCTATTTACAAGATGAACAGCTGTTGATACAGCTTCAGCCCAAAACCCATTTGGCAGCTGTGCATTAGACAACATACTTCTGACCTTCTCTTGTATGGTCCTATTCATCCTCTCAGCAACACCATTTTGAGGAGGATTGTAAGGAGCAGTAAGTTCACATTTTATACCTTTTGACTTACAAAAGTCCTGAAAGGCCTTTGAAACATACTCTCCACCATTGTCAGTGCGTAAGCATTTAAGCTTCTTGCCACTCTGATTCTGCACAAGTGTCACAAACATTTTGAAAACACTAAACGCTTCATCCTTGTGATTGAGAAAGTAAACCCATACTTTCCTCGAGTAATCATCTATAAATGTCATAAAGTAAGAAGCTCCCCCTAGAGATAGGTTAGGCATAGGTCCACACAAATCACTATGAACAAGTGCCAACTGTGTATCTCTTCTACTGCTTCTATGCTTATGTGGCTGCTGTGTTTGCTTACCATACAGACAATGTTCACAGAATTCAAAATCATTAAATGAAAAGCCAGGCAAATAACCATAACGAGACAAGATTTCCATTCCCTTCTTGGACATATGTCCTAACCGGCTATGCCACAAAGAAACGTTCGGCTGCTCGGTTACATTGATTACATTTTTAGAGACATTTGATACATAAATCATGTAAAGTCCTCCAGACTTTACTCCATGTGCTACTGTCATAGAATCCTTGGATATCTTCCACATGTTCTGTCCAAAAGTGGTGATGTAGCCAGCATCCTCAAGTAAACCTGTGCTGATCAAGCTCTTTGTAATTGCAGGAACATGTCTCACATTCTTCAGCGTGAAAGAAGATCCATTCTGAAACTTCAATTGAACATCTCCAACACCTAAGATCTCACATGTCTGCCCATTTCCTAGCCGAACATGATCTTTAGTGGTCACATAAGAGGTAAACCACTCCTTGTTTGGAGACACATGAAGTGATGCCCCTGAGTCTATAATCCAGTCACTCAATGCATTTCCATCAGATGCTGTAAGAAGAGCTGAGTCCATTGTATTCTTTAAGAAGTAGATGTCTCCTGACACTAGACTGTCATCCTCTGCAACAATGTTTGTCACATTTATTTCTTGAATCTTTACTGAGGACTTGTTCTTCTCACCATGGTCTTCAGCTTTCTTTTGCCTTTTTCTGCTTTCCATTCTCTGCAGTCTCTTTTCATGTGACCCTTCTTGCCACAATGGTAGCATTCTATGTCACTCTTGCCTTTAGCACTGCGGGACTTGCTAGGAGACTGATTCCTCTTTCCACCTTTGTACTTTTCTTTGGTCCTTCCCCTGACAACTAAGGCTGTTCCTTTGCCTTTGTCCATTGTATTTCTATTGGTTTCTTCAGTAAGAAGACTTCCTTCTACACCTGCTATGTTCAAACCATCTGGAGGTGCAGAATTACTCAAAGCTGTGCGAAAAGTGTCCCAACTTTTCGGCAATGTGATCAACAGGAACATAGCTCTAACAGGTGCATCAAACATGACACCTTGAGCTGACAACTGACTATAGATTGTGTTGAATTCATTCAGATGATTGGACATAGGTGTCCCTTCTTTCATCTTCAAGTCAACAAGCTTCTTAAGCCAGAATACCTGTGAAGCTGCACTCTGCTTCTCATAAAGATCACTCAGCTTTAACCATGCTTGATAAGCCGACATCTCGTCTGCTACATTGAAGTAAACGCTTTCTACCAAAGTCAGCATAATGAGAAAGTGCCAATTCATCCATTTCGCTCCATTCATCTTCGTCCATATCTTCTGGTTTTATCCCCTTGAGCTTTATAGGTTTTATCTGCTTCTTTTGTACCAACACGTGCCAAATCTGCTTCTTCCACAATGGGAAATTGGTTCCATCCAGCTTCTTGATATTGTAAAGAGAAGAGTCCTGTGATCCAGCCATAGCTACGCTTCACAGTAGTTTACTTTCCTGGGAAAAATTTGACAGAGTTTCCCCTGTAAACTGACCTCTGAACCAATATAAACCTGTCAAATGAACCAAGAAAGCTTCAGATTCTGCAAAAATTTTGGCAGAGTCTCCTTTGTAAAATGGCTCTGCTGTACTAAAAAACAGACCAAAAAACAGCTCAAAAAACCACTGTCTCTCTAACACTGTAAGCTGTGGGTAAACCTGTCTTGCACCTGTACTGTCTCTGACTGTCCTTGTGTGCTCCTTGCCGCACTGGCGAAGCAAGGGACTTGCCGTTACACCGTGTGCGAGCCATAGACGGCTCCAAGTACACAACTAGCTTAACTAGTAAGCTCAAAAGAGGGCAATGGTGTGTCACTCACCGCTCTATGCTCCTGCCGTGGAGGATTCCTTGCCGCGAAGAAGAAGGAGACGCCGCTACGTCATGCTCAACCGCTTCACCGCCGTCGTGCCGCCGCAATGATCGATCGCACTCTCTCTCTCTCTCTCTCACACACACACACACATACACACACACAAGGAGGTGAGGAAGAAGAAGATGGAGATGGAGATGGAGCAAGAGCAATCTTCTATTTCACAAATGAGAGAATGAGTGAATTTTAGGTTTAGTTGGCTTTTATATGAGCTCACCCCATTCATACTTGGGCGCCCATGCTTAGCCAACTAATCCCTTGAATGTCCCAGTTAGAGTGTGCCTCTCATCGGCGATCACTCCTACCCTTTTCCTATTGGTCCGACAAGCCCGGTACATGACTCTACCAAATACATAATACACGTCCGTCGTAGGTGATGGGGTGTCCGTGAGCCGTGAGGGTTAATATTCCCCCCTTCCTGATGTAGATTCTGTCCTCGGAAGCTATTGAGTTGAAGCTCGTTAGCGAGGTGGAAGAGCATTTGAGATGAATGTCCTTAGCCTTCTTCAGTCACTGCAAAATCAAACAACATTGGCACAGTAATTGCATTCTCATAAGTGAGTAAAAAGCATATGCAGTTTTAGGTAGACAAATTGATTGGTAAAAGAATTTCAAACAATTTGTCAGCAATGAACATTAAATTGCAATGTAATCAAATGCATAAACAGATGTAAAGGTAAAAAATTAAACAAGTCTGGGGTCGCTAATTTGACGGTCGAAAGGTACTAGAGATCGAATATTAATACCATGGGTAAGCTTCTTAATTTTCTGTGGTCAATTAAGTTGTTTAATCGCGAGAGCCAAGTATTCATGTTCGAGGGCTGACTAGAGGCTATATCTAGAAGACCTTGTAGTTAAGCTACCATAAAAGGAATTTCTCATGAAATCATCGCCTGACTAATTACTTTTTCTTTGACCCCCCAAAGTCTTTTCACAGTGATTCAATTTTGATGTGTGTGCTTATTTTGTATGCCTTGGGTTTTTTGCTTTTCAAGTAAAAGCGCCCATACTGGGAACCTCTAGGGCTCTAGTACCATAGGCAATACATGTGAGTGAAGTACCAAATCAAGCTGAGATTTCTCTTCCAGCTTAAGATTTTACAGTGTGGCACTTTGATTTTTTGTTTGTTCATTTTCAACATTTTAATTTTGTAACTTTGGGGGGTCATATAACAGTGATACACCTCCCCAAGCTCATCACACTAGTTAACTCCCTTTATAATACTTAAGCTAAAGGTCAATAGGGTCAAGCCCACTAGAAAGCCCTAGTACATTTCACACAATGCTGCCTAAATCGGATTAAGAACCTAAGTAACCATTGATTATTAGGAAGGCATTCCCCATGGTATTAAGAGAAGATTTCTAACACCTAACTTGGTCAAACTAGCTTAGTCGGACTGCTTGATTTTTAAACCTAGACAAGTGATTATGACAAAAAATTACATTGAATTAAATGTTTGATACTAAGCAAATGCGGTGAATATGAGGCTACCAATCACAATTAAAGCAAACAATCATAGATGCAAAAAAGATAAGGGGCAATGCTAATGGACAAGAAACACCTGTTTGTGTCGATGGTCGCGCTTGATTTGAAGAGTGAGTCGAGATAAAGATTCCATGAAGGTCCAAATCCTATCAATAGCAACACGCTCCTGTACACACTAGGAAACAAAAGGAATACCTCCAGGAGGCACATTAGTGGAAAAAGGTACCAACACTTATTGAACACAACAAAAAACATAAGGAATTCTAACCTAATTATTTGCACTCTCCCTAGAGAGTCAAGGGAATAGGATATTGTAGAGGTTGGGGGGAAACCCTAAGGCTAAACCCCTATCTTCGTCGTCGAGATAAACAAAGTCATCATCCATGAGACCATATGTGCCATCCGTGTAGTCGTGTAAATTTTCTTCTTCATCATAGGTGCCCATGTTTACTAAGAAGGTCACTAGACGCCTATAGTCATCTTGGTCAAAAGGGTAGGCTTGTGCAATGGGAGAAACGCTCTCTACTAAGTATGGATCAAACGTGGTCAAGAGACGTATCAGCCATTCTAACTCCTCAAAATTCCTCTCACATGCTAGCGTACCTATCAAATCCCATTCACATGCAAGCACTGGAAAGACCATGTGAAATATTTGTGAAAAGTAACGAGGGTACCTCTCACCCAAGGCAGGAGTGGATGACTCTAGCGTACTAGCCATATCTGTACACGCAAATAGATGATGGTTAGAGTGCAAATATTACAAGGGTCATGTTATTGTGCATAATTTGTTTTTATGATTTGTGTTATGGCTCTTGCTCTTTTACTTTTTTATCTTGTTTTTGTGAGTATAAGGCTTTATATATACATTCCCTAAGATCGGAGATTAAGAGGTCAGGGAGAAAGGCTGAGAGGGAAGCAAGTGAATGATGGATGTCCACAAACACTCCCCCCTTCCTTGGGTAGATCATACCGTTTGAAATGATGTCGTCACCCTTTGAAACCAATTGTTCCAGTTGGTAATAGGTGAGGATTTTTGCCAGTAGTTTTCTATTACCCGAGGTGCCTCGTCAAGTTGCAAGGGTGGTAAGGTACTCTCCCAGGATCGAACTTGAAGTGGTTCATCAGGTGATTCTTGAACACTGGGAGGTGTGGATTCTTTTGTAGCTTCATGGCGGTCCATTACTATAGATGGAGTCTGTGTAGAAGCTTTTACCTCTATGGATGTATTACATGAGGAGCTAGAAGCTTCATGGAACTCCCCCCTTCCTGAGCTAGGTGGAATAAATTGGTTTTGCCTTGGAGCCCAAACTAGCTCCGGACTAGGTGTGTAGCATTCTGTGATCTTTCCCTTCCTACGGTATGCCATTGGCTTTAGCGTTACACTGTTTGACTCATATGGGTTTGTTGTCGATAGGGAAGGACACATTTTACGTTTAGGTACCCAAATTTGCTCATTTCCATCATAGTAGCCTTGGGCTTCTAATAGTTGTCTTGGAATCCATCATGATTTGGTCTTGACTCTCCTAGGGCGCGCTCTTGGTTTTCCCGGGAAATTTTTTCTTGGAATGGGTGGGAGGGTTGAGGTAGTTGGAAGTAAGGCCTTGGGGACCCATTGATATGTACTCTTAGGTCGTGCAGGTTGAGTACTTGCAATATTACTTCTTGCTGCAACTACAAGTGTTGAAGTGCTAGGTTCATGGGCAGCCGGCAAAGACGAGTTAACCACCTTGGCTTGTGAATGTTGGCTATCCTTCAACTTTGCTAGAGTTTGCAACGTAGGTGACTTTGCTTGAATGATAGGGGTAAGAGTCGGTGGTCGCGTCGTGACACTACCAGTATCCCAATCAATAGTGCATTTGGTTGCCAACATCCACGTGCGTCCCAGGTTTACGTTGCCTTCCATAGCTCCTGCGGGCATGACTAGAAACCTCTGCACTATGCTTCCATTGTCATAGACAACAGGGGTCTGAAGGACTCCAAGAATAGCAGTTTTCTTTTTATTAATGACCTTGACTTGCATCGTACTCGGGGATAGGGTCGGTTTCCCTAATTGACACCAAACTCCATGGGATAAAAAATTGTGTTTAGCTTCCGTATCTAATAAGGCATTGTATAGTACTTTCCCATAGGGGCTATTTAGCTCAATTGGGTATCGTAGGGGTGGCTTAGATTCTAATGAGTCATCATCTGTGTCCTCAAAAAATGCTTGCGTGATTCCCAGATTAGCCTCTCGTTGGCGTCTAAGACGTTGTTGTCGTTCTCGAGCCTCAACTCTTGCTTGGATTTTTTTAAGCTCTGCTTGTTCCTTGTCAGCCTTCTTTTGATGGATGGCTTGCAACTCTTCCTAGCTTAGAGGATCATAATATCTTTTGAATTTACTCCCATTAAGGAATCCAATGGTTTCAACTCCATCTAGAGTCTCCACACGAATGGTACCTTGCGGAGTAATTTCACACACTTGATATGGTCCCTTACCAGCGTATTTCAATTTCTTCTTTTCATTACGTACCCCGTACATAAGAACTTTATCACCAACCTTGATGTCTTTATCCTTTAAATGGCTATCAAACCACTTCTTTCTCCTATCCTTCTCCACTAGAGCATTTCGCACAGCTAATTGCCTTTCTTCATCTAGCCATTCCAGGATATATAATCGCTCCACTAAGGGGTTACCATCCCAACCTTCTTGAGAAGCTACTCGAAGACTAGGAATGAAAAAATCCCATGGCATAACTGCTTCTTGGCCATACACCATCTTAAACGGTGTGCAATTAATAGCAACTTTATACGCAGTACGATAATCCCATAAAGCTGATGTAAGCTTTAGGTCCCAATCAGTGCGATGAGCCTCGACTGTCTTTGTCAAAATGGAGATGAGAGTTTTGTTGGTACTCTCAGCTTGGCCATTTGCTTGGGGATAATAGGGTGTAGACTTGTGGTGAGATATCATGAAGTTTGATGTGAGTTCTTTTATTACTTCATTTATAAAATGAGTTCCAGTGTCACTCACAAGTTCAAAGGGGCATCCAAAACGTGTGATAATGTTCTCAAAGAGGAACTTAGCTGTTGTTTTTGCATCCGCCTTTCGTGTTGCTTTTGCTTCAGCCCATTTGGTTACATAGTCGCTAGCCACAATGATATATCGTGATTGTGTGTTACGTGCAGCCGGACTAATCGGTCCTACAAAGTCTAAGCCCCACTTTTCAAATGGTTGGGTTACCTTGATGGGATGTAGAGGCATCCTATCACTTCTTTGTGGCTTCTTGAAGCGTTGGCATTCATCACATCCCTTTACAAAAAGTGATGCATCCTTAAACAGAGTGGGCCACCAATAGCCTGACTGTAAGATCTTTCGGGCAGTCAAGTTTCCTGAAAAGTGACCACCAGCTACGCCCATGTGTGCCTCTTGTAGAATATATAAATACTCATCCTCGCGGGCACAACATCTAAGAACATCATCTTTTCCTCTCTTATAGAGAGTTCCAGCCAGTAAGCAATAGGGTTCGCATTCCTTGATTAATTTTCGAGCTATATCTTTTCGCAGTTCTTTGGGTGGAAAACCATCAACTAAGAAGTGAACAATCTTTTCACTTCATTCAGGCATTGTCTCAACAATGAACAAAGGAGTATCAGGCAATTCATCATCAACCCCCGTAGGAGCTTCGCCATTAGGGATACGAGATAAATGATCCGCCATGACATGTTTTCTCCCAGGCCTCACAACAACGGTGAAGTCAAACTCAAGAAGAATTAACAACCATCGTGTAATTCGACCTGAGGAACACGGCTTGTTTACCAAATATAGCAATGCTTGATGATCAACATAAAACACAAACTTGGTAGCAAGAAGGTAATAGCGAAATTTCTTTACTGCGCAAATCATAGCTAGACCTTCGCGCTCTGTAGTAGTGTAGTTCATCTCGGCATCATTTAATTGGCGACTTGCAAAGCTAATAGGGTAGTCCAATTTATGTTCTCCTGGTTGAGTTAGAACACACCCAATAGCAAAATTTGATGCATCAATATGCACATGAAAAGGTACATTCCAATCAGGTGTTCGCAGGATTGGAGCACTTGTTAGGGCCTTCTTTAATAACTCATAAGATTGATGACATTCTTCCGTCCAGTGAAACTCGATAAGAAGCTTGTACAATGGACGCGCTATCTCGGCAAAGTTTAAAATAAATCTTCGATAATAACCAACATGGCCCATAAATCTTTGAACTCCTTTATAGTTCGTAGGTGGTGGCAAATCGGCAATGGCTTTAATCTTACTCTCATCTGTGGATATCCCGTTCTTGGACACTATATGCCCTAGAATGACTCCATGCTTAACCCAAAATTGGCATTTGAAAGGGTTCAATGAGATGCGATAAAATCTGCACCTTTCAAATATTTTTCGTAGATATAACAAATGCTTCTCCCAAGAAGAATAAACACAAAGGTCGTCTAGGAAAGCTTCACAAAACTCCCTTAGAAATTCTTTAAACGCAGTGTTTATTAATCGTTGGAATGTAGCAGGGGCATTCGTTAAGCCAAAAGCCATAACACGAAATGCAAACACTCCAAACTCTGTGATAAAAGCAGTTTTAGCTTGGTCCTCTAATGCAATTGTGATTTGATTTTAACCAGAGTACCCATCTAAAAAGCTATAAGCTTCCTTGCCCGCAACTCTTTCAAGCACATGTTCTGAATATGGCAAGGGATAATGATCTCTCCTAGTGGCTGCATTAACTTTCTTGAGGTCCACGCACACTCTTAGTTTCCCATTCTTTTTTGGCACAATGACTATTGGAGAAACCCATTCTGAGTGCTCAATAGGGTATATGAATCCACATTGGATAAGTTTTTCAATCTCATCTTGTACAATTTTGGCGTACTTAGGATTCATTGGATAGGGTCGTTGCTGGACGGGTTTAGCAGTGTTGATCATGGGAATTGTATGTTGCACCACAGAAGGTGGAACGCCCTTCATGTCATGATATGTCCAAGCAAAGATATCCTTGTATTCCTTGAGGAGATCCTTAAGTACAGCCTCTTCAGTTTCGGTAAGGTCTTGAGCAATAAAGACTGGTTTAGACTCCTTACCTGGTTCCGCTAATTCTATCTCTTTAACTACCGCTGGACCATCATAGACTCCACTGCTTCCATTGGTAGGTATTCGTTGGGCTTTGGAATACACAACCTTTCGCTCCCCCGTGGTATAAGATTTAAAATGTTCAGGAGCCGTATGTAAATCAGCAGGCTCTTGTCCTGACGGAGACCTTTCTTTTAGTTCGGCCTCCTTTTGTTGTTGTGCTAACTCTCGGTTTTGACATCTTCTTATAGTTCGACTCAATTTCGGCTCTGTAACCTCCAATTGAGCGAGGTCAATGGGTCGCGGGCTACACCACATGACACTCTGGAGATGTTCACCCCAATTTTCTACTAGCTTTCGATGAGCATCACATGCCCCTATATAGCTAAGCCATTTTGCAGTAGATCTTTCCTTGTTTATCCTAGCTCTCACATTTGCTCGATATCGTCGTCTCTTATATGACCTTTGTTTCTTGTTAAGGTTTTGATTTTGGTAAATGTTTGAACTCGACTCGCTTGATAGGTCTTCGCTTGTATCTTCTTCACTCTCATATAAATTACCATAGATGGTCGTACTAGACCTTGAGTGTTCAGTTTCTATACTTGGCTCACTCGATGTTTCCTCAGGTTCTGAATCCATTTCTCCCTGAGATTCCGTTTCTGATGTGTATTGGCCTGAAGCCTTTGAGGAATCATCGGTTTCACTCTCAGGTAGGTGTGCCTCTTTCTTATCATCGGATGTTACATGCGCTACACCTAACATATTTACTGGTGCAATGTGTGGTATCTCTTCCCCATCTGGTGTTACCCAGGTTGTTCCTTTAGCTCCCCATGTATCTATGGTTGCCACTAGGTGTACCCAATCGACATTGTCTGACTCAGCCATTCCGGGTAGGATATCCATATAAGGAGAGTTCTCCCCAATATCCGTGTCTTCGTTACACGTGTAACAATACTGTAATGGAGCTGAGTGAATTGTTGTGTCTGATCGATTATCAATGATGAATTTATTTCCTAGAGGATGCGTTCGACCACTTAAAAGATCAACTCAAATGACAGAGTCATGGAACTGTAAGTAGACGTGGTTTTTGGACCAGTCATGCACCATTTTTGCTTCCCTCATGAATGGACGCCCTAAGATCATCTCAAATGACATAGGATGCTTGGAAAAATGCATAACAATGAAAGTTTGCCTTACCTTGTGTTCCAAGACCTTGATTCTGAAATCCTTTAACATTCCAATAGGCGTAACAATAGATCCATTAGCCATTTTTACCACTACGCTTGTGGCTTCAAGGTGAGGTCGCCCCATAGACTCCCAACAACTCTTTGTCACCATGCTGACTCCCGCACCACCGTCAAGGACCCCCTTTACAGTTAATCCTTTAGTAGTGATTGGTAGAGTAGCATTAGATTCATCACCTTCAAAGTATTGCCCCAACTTGTTAACGGGTACTTCAATTACAGATTCATGTCCCGCTAGGTCAGATGGTGGTGCTGAATGTTCCTCATCATTCATTACCGAGTTAGGTTTGTTCATATGTGCAAACTGTGGTAATCCCGCTTGTAATTCTCCATTGAGGAAGGCTCGAAGAGCTGAGTCTAGATCGGGGTCTTTATATAGTTTGGACATGATGGTGGTTCTAACTTCTGAAGACATGAAATCCATCAATTTGGCAACATTTAATGGCATCTTGTGGGACGTAGGACCCTGACAAGAGAATGGTGAAGATGGAATCTCCACTTCCTCAAGGGGGTCGGGTATTCCCTCACCAAACATTCTCTCTAGTAGGAAAGGTGTGTGTCCACTTTCAGATGTCCTACCCTCACTCTCTTCTCAAATGATACTGGGTATAGCTAACGGCCTGTAGTTCTTGTGAGGTTGAACTTGTGTAGGAAACACTGTGTCCGACATCTAGATATGTTTGGGTTCAGGTTCTAATGTTCGTTGAGTTTCTTCCACCAAACCCCTCAGTTGTTGGACTCGTTCAATTTCCACTGTTGGGTTTGGATAGGTTCCAATCTTTCTCTTGCAATACTCATTTTTTGTCTCTCGTGGCTTATCTTGGGGGTTCGCAACTGGGTGGTTTAACTTTGAATACTCTTTTGGTGTTCGTCGTAATTCCCTCTCGTGATCCTCCTCACTAGCTTTTTCCTTTGTAGTAATAGTTTTGGTCTCCGTGGTCTCTATCGAATCTGAGTCATCCTCAGGGTCATTCATATACACGGGATTCTCTCCTGTCCCTATATTAGTCTTTGAACTAGGTTTTGAGCTAGAAGCATTGAGGGATTTCTTTCTTCGTGTTTTCTTCTTTCTCGCTCGGCCAATGGATGCAGCATCTCTCTCTTCAAGGATGTAATTTTGCTTTTGGAGCATCGACCGTGTGAGTGCATTCACTGATGATATGTTTATAGTTGGTGGTGTCCCATCAACAATCTCTATTATGTTCAATGGTGTGATTTTCGGTGCGTTTGGATTGTTAGGACACTGTGCGATCAAATGATCTATGCCACAACGATTACAAGTAAGTATTGGCATTGCCAATGCACTCCCTTGACTTGTTTGCATTAGTGCGGCATTCTTTTGCATTCTAATGGGGCACTCAACTACTCGATGTGGTCCATCACATTCGTAGCACTGAAGAGGTGGTCTCTTGGTAAAACTATTAATGTTTTGGCCTCTTGCTGCTAACGCAATAGCTTGATATACCGGTTTGATTTGTCCCCAATGGTCTTCCATATAGTACATGGGACACTCCTCAAGCATGTCGACTCCATAGGTGATACTAGAGTCTATGTCCTCTTCGCAATCTACATAAGTATTAGATGACTTGCAACCTATTTGGTTCATAAGTGTAAGTCTTGGATGAGGGGGTTGCGGTCCTAGCACTGGAGGTGGGAACGGTGTGGTTTGGACCACATTTTGGGTTCTAGGGACCATGTGCTGTAATGGCAACTGTTGCTCCATGGGTGGGGTAGGCATCAATGCAGGAACTCGAGGTGAGTCACTACAAGAGGCTCTTCACATTAGCGACGCTCACACAGCGACGCTAAAAAAAAAAATTCCCGGCGTCGCTATGAGCGTCGCTATGAGCGTCGCTATGAGCGTCGCAAATTTACAAAGAAATTTGCGACGCTCATAGCGACGCTCATAGCGACGCTCATAGCGACGCCAGCTGGGGTAAAAAAAATAACCGAGCGCGCCCAAAAACTCAGATCTCAGATCTGAGTTTTTCGACGCCCTCAAGCAAAGAGCAGGTAACGCTCTCCCTCTCTCTCTCTCTCTCTCTCTCTCTCTTTTTCTTTTACACACACACACACACACACACACACACACACGAGGAGAGGAAGGAGAGACAGGTATGCTCCTTCCCTCTCCTCATTCTCATGTTCCCTTCCTCTCTCTCTCTCTCCCTCGCTCTCTCTCTCACACACACACACATACACACACACATATAGTGTTTTTGAGAGAGAGAGAGAGAGAGAGAGAGAGAGAGAGAGTGCAAAAACGCACACACATACATAAACAAAGAATGCACACACACATTGAGAGAGAAAAAGAGAGAGAGAGCATGCATAAACAAAAAACGCACGCATTGAGAGAGGAAAAGAGAGAGAGAACATGCATAAACAAAAAACGCACACATTGAGAGAGGAAAAGAGAAAGAAAACATGCATACGATCCAAAAAAACGCACACACATTGAGAGAAAAAGAAAGAGAAACTAAGGGAGCGTCGTAGGAAACTAATTAAAATTAAAAGACCTAAAGATCTAGCCGACGAGGAGTTGAACTGAAGACCTATTATTCAAGAGAGAAATGGCATAATCAATCTATCATACTTGGCATGGGTGATAGAAAGGTTATACCATTTATCTCTTTTTATTGGCACACACATCCACACACGCGCACACACACAGGAAGAAGAGAGTTATAACGTCGTAGGAAACTATTTTAAAAGACGTTAAAGATTAGGTTATATGTAGACTTACATTAAATTAGATTTAGGTTTATTTTTAATTAGATTTACATTTATTTAAGCTAGATTTAGATTTATGTTATATTAGATTAGATGCGGGTCTCCATAGACTGCGATGCCTGCATGAAGCGGGTGAAGAAAGCCCTCAATGGAATATAGGGTATTGCTGCCTTCACTCATAGTGGGCTCCGTCGATCCAAAAGTACTGGTGAAATGTCTTCAGAAGATAGGGAAGAAGGTGGATCTTCAGGGCGGCAAGAGTCACTACATCCCCGACACAATGACCATCTAGACAACCTCTAGTCATTAGACTTACGTTAAATTAGATTTAGCTTTATTTTTAGTTAGATTTACGTTTATTTAGATTTACGCTTATTTACGTTAGATCGAGTCCACGCAAGAATTACTTACGGTTTAGGGTTTAGAGTTAGACGAACAGTGAAAAGATCTACTGTGAAAAGATGTTAAGATGAAGTGAAGTGCTACAGCTAGAGAAGAGGCAAAGGGATTTTGTCCACTACATGCAGTATCATGTAAACGTGGGTGTCTAGATTTCTTGTACCCACAAATATAGGTATTGACCAGTAAAGACGAGATTATAACCCGGTGGTTCTGATCTCCGTGCACCTCTAGACCGAGGTGTGCGGGGATTGGACATGACTAGAGAATGTGAGGTAAAGAGAGAGAGAGAGAGAGAGAGAGAGAGAGAGAGAGAGAGAGAGAGAGAGAGAGAGAGAGAGAGAGAGAGAGAGATAAGACGAAGAATGCCAATAGAATATTAAATTTGTTGTTTAGGTTATAAGTTTTTTATCCTCATTATGAGTAGCGACGAGGATGTGGGACCGTCCAACCGAAACACCTATCTCTCAACGAGGGTCTTATGTCCTTGTAATCAATGCAAGCATGCTGTGCGACGGACAAGACGTGTTTCTTTGCAGCACGTTCGTGAATTTGGCGAGTTCGATCCATCTATTATAGATCGAGTTGTTGCCAATTATAACTCGTCGGACTCTGACGCTGGCCAACAAGCAGCAATCTTGCAACCCAATAGACGTATTCGCAGGCGCTTTGGTCAAGCAGCATATGTGAGGCCACAAGATGTAGCCTCTGACAGCTCGGGGGATGATAATGCAGAGCACATTCCCAACGAGGCAATGTTTGAGCCCGAGATTGATGAAATGATCGAGACGATCATGGATTCAGAAAGGCTTATCTATGATGATATGAAAAGTGAAGCCGATACATCATTGTATAATGGAGCACGTATGTCTAGATTGAAAGCACTCCTGGTTCTTCTCAACATGCAGGCAAAGTTTGGATGGAGTGACACTAGCGTCACAGCGCTTTTCAGGTGATCTATTACAATTAGTTTACTTTAATAGAACTCATGGTGTATAATGATCTGATAGATTTTTACACGACTGTATCATATTTTTATGTTGTGTAGATTGCTGAAAGAGCACATTCTACCAGCTGACAATGTGATGCCAGATTCCCGAGATGAAGCAAGAAAGATTTTGCGAAACTTGGGGATGGATTACAATTCTATCCACGCTTGTCCTAATGACTGCATTCTTTTCAGAGGGGAATACACAGACATGGAGAAGTGTCCGAAATGTGATTCCGAAAGATATCGAGTAGATCTCCACGGGACAAAAATTCCACAAAAGGTTTTGCGACATTTTCCTTTGCTTCCTCGCATCAAGCATTTCTTCGAATGTAAGTCCATGGCCGCCCTAGCATCATGGCATGAGGAGAATAAATCTTCGGATGGTGTGCTACGAATTCCTGCAGATTGCGCAGCCTGGAAACATATAGATGGAACATGGTCGGATTTTGCCAGGGAAGCTCGAAATTTGCGCTTAGGCCTGGCTATGGATGGCGTAAATCCATTTGGTCAAAGATCAACATCTTACAGTGTATGGCCCGTTGTCATCGTCAACTACAACATTCCCCCGTGGTTGACTACGAAGAAGGGGCACCTATGGCTAAGCTTGATTGTGCCAGGGCGATATAAAGTGGGGAATATGGATGTGTATCTTCGTCCACTATTGGAAGAGCTACAACAATTGTGGATTGGCATAGAGGTGGTGGATATGAGCCGACACACAGGACGACGGAATGCTTTGATCAGAGGTATTCTAATGTGGACCATGCATGACTATCCCGGGCTAACAGAATGCTCAGGTGATCTATTGACACTCCTCTCTCAGACACTGTAAATCTGGTTTTTCCCCATAGTTGATCTATTATCATGTGTATACATGCAGGGCTTCAAACAAGCGGATACAGAGCATGTGTCACATGTGGACCTAGACTGAATGCACGTAGGGCACCCTCACTGAAGAAGCAAATCTACGAAGGTCATCAAGCGTATCTTCCGGAGAATCATGTGTTACGCGACGGCTTTTTGGGAAGAGAGCCACCAAGGATGTCTGCACAAGCATGGTTAGAGCAGAAGGAGATGTGCGATGACGGATTGCCTCCAGGGATGAAGAGACTATCTCTATGGTACGAGTTACCATACTGGCCTCGACTCGTGATCAATCACTTGCTCGATCCAATGCACATATTCAAGAATGTGGGTAATCTACTATGGGACCATTTGACCGGCAAGAAAGATACTTTGGGAGCATGCAGTGGTGCCAGACGAGCATCAAGATGCTACTGCTCTATATGGGGTGCATGCAGAGGAGCTACAAAATGAAACAGAGGATATGTGTTTAAACGGAGAGCTCTATATAGATATAGGAAGTTATGCTGAGTTATGCGAGGATGAGAGAGAGATCTCTTAAAGCCACAAATATTGTATTTGAACAATTTTGCTCCGTGCTGTAAAAGCTCTAGCTCTTTTGATTGAAAATTCTGAGTTTTCGACTTGCCTCTTCTACCACTCGATTCATTGCGTCATTGTATTTATATGCGTCATTACGTCATTGTATTTAATGGTATTTGCGTCATTGTCTACTCTATTCATTCAATATTAAGTTTAAATATTCGTGTGTTTAATGCAGGTATGGATGATGAGGAGTTTCTTTCTTCTTTGTCACCGCAGCAGAGACAGTGGTACGTGGAGCGTCATCGCTCTGGCGCATCATCGCGCGTTCCTACACCATCCGCATCTCCCTCTCTTTCGGAGCATTCGGCGCGCTCCGAAGCTTCGGCGTCGACGAGACGAGCGTCACACTCTTCTAGACACCGGCGCTCTAGTGGTGGCGGTGGCGGTTGTTGTGGGGATTCCGCCACCGATGCCTCCACACCGCCTCGTGTTCGACGAGGCTCTTTACCCTCCCCTTCTTTGCCCGCCCCCACACCAGCCACAGCATCGCCGTCTACGCCAGGTTTTGCACGGCTGACTGTTCCTAGAAGCTACACACCTCTACCTACTCCGCCAGGAGCCACCCCACTCGACACTCCTCGCTTCGGGGCCCAGACGCCGGTGGAGACACCTGACGTCCGTACCCCCATCGACACGCCGCTAGAGACCCCTGCCGGGACACCCAGGTTCACGCGTCACCGGCCAGAGGGCTTGCCTTACTCCGTCGACATCAGCGGCGGCATCATCATGGATGATGACGGCAAGAAGGTGATCTCGCGCATGCGTGGTCTTTGCTCTCAGCTGTTTAGACACTATATACTAAACAAATGGAGTGAAGTACCAAGTGATTTAAAAAACAGAGTCATCAGCATACTTCATGATGAGTTTCCCGTTCCAACACGGGATCAGCGCTTCAATGAAGACCTGATGAAGATTCGAATGCGCGAATACTGCAAACACAAGCGTTCCGAAGTGCAAAAAGCAATCAAGAATGGGTGGAATAGGCCAGATTGGCTGGCCAAAGAAGATTGGAAGAATGCGAAGAAAGCAGCGCGCGAGAATCCCGACAAGTGGAAGCAACAAAAAGATGCAGCCAGAGCGCGAGTAGAGGCAGGGAGCTCGCACCACTTGGGGAGCGGTGGATGGGCATCATTTGAGGCCGATTTTGTAAGTCTTTTCACATTGCTCTTTATGCATGTTCGATAGTTTAGGGTTTATGAGTTTTTTAGTTCTAACATAATGAAATCTTTGTATGTTTTGACAGTGGTCGATGACAGGACGTGATCCCACACCGTACGAGCGCGAGTACGCAGGCAGGAAGGGCTTAAACGCCCTGATGGACATTCTCAATTCTCGCAGCGGCATGGTTAGTATTACGATTTACTCTTTTTTATTTTTTGTATTGTTTTATAAATGTCGTTATATGTTTATACTTACTGAAAACTGTCTTATTGTCTTTTTTTGCAGAATCCGACAGATACGCCGCTTGGACGCGATGAGACGTCTGATTAGACGACGTTAGTTTAGCCGTAGCTAGATAGCATTAGTTTAGGGTTTCTCATAGCTTATGTATCATGAGACGGATTTTATACGTCTTTTTGAACCATGTATATTATTACATTTGTCACCGCAATTCCTTTTGCCAATCAATTCTTTATGCCTATGATGTTGTACAATTGTCATTATTACATTTGCCAATCAATTCAGTTTGTCTATGATGTGTACAATTGTCAATTTTGCAAACAATGCGTCTTGTGGGTGACTATTTTGGGTCTATTATTTATCTTTGCACTTTTTTTAAAAAGTGAATCAAGTACAATATGGTTGATGGGTGGCAGGCATTCAATGCTCTGCCACCAAAAAAATATTCTCTCAGGCGTCGCTATATGCGTCGCTATTTATGGCTCTGTAGCGTCGCTATATGCGTCGCTATACTCTTCTGTGAGAGCGTCGCTATAAGCGTCGCTATAGGCGTCGCTATAGACGTCGCTATATAGCGACGCTCATAGCGACGCCTATAGCGACGCTTATAGCGACGCTTATAGCGACGCTCTCGTAGCGACGCTTTTAGCGACGCTTTTAGCGACGCCGGGGGTTATAAAAACCCAGTGTATTTCCGTCGCTAAGAGCGTCACAAGAGCACATAACCTCTTGTAGTGAGTCTGCCCAAGCTATAGGTGGTCTATTTTCCATGATGCGTTTAAGCATTAGGCAATCCTTCGCTTGATGGCCATACCTACCACACGCGTTACAAGTCCCGTTAAACTTTACTCTGAAAGTAGGGCATTCACTTGTAGTATGTGGGCCCAAGCAAATTGAGCACCATTGTTGCTCCTTTCTTGGATACATATGAGTGTTTTGTGGAGCACGATTACCCCTAAGGCTTTCTTGGATGGCCTTTGTGAGATATGACAAAGTCATCTCAGATATCGTTTGCTCTTTCACGATTGGCTTTATCTTCATTGGCTCATGCCCTGATGCTTGCGAGCTACTAGACTTCGGCTCGGCAGACACTCTTTCTCCTGCAATCATTAAGTTATCCTCCAATTGGATTGCATTCATGGTGACTGCTTCCCAAGTAGTGATACCTCTAATGACTAGGCCATTATAAATACTTTCATGTCGTAGTCCCCTAATGAATCTCTCGAGCAATTGGTTGTTGTTGAATCGCTCGTTTGGATTGCATCGAGAATTCAAATTCTTTAGGCGACTAATGAAGTCTCTCACGGATTCACCTTCTTCTCGTTGGGCTTTCTGGAGCTGAGAGGCTACACCCCAAAGTACTCCCTCTCATATGTATTCTTTTAAGAACAGTCTCCTAAGAGTAGAGTAGATCGTTTTCTCTTCTACTCTTAAGGTTCTATACCAATCTCCAGCCTTTCCGCTTAGGGTCAAACTCAAAGCCTTACACTTATGTAGCTCATTGTGCTCTTCCAAGGAATCGCACACATGTTCAAAGACTTCCATATGCTTTCTAGCATCTCCGTCTCCACTGAATTTCTGTGTGAGCTTAGCTACTTGAACTGCCTTGCTCCTAGGCTATCTATCAGGTGCACTACGCATGTTTTCCGCAATAGAGCGACCGATAGTTTGAGCAAATGCTGCCAAATCTCCTATTTGAGCAGGTATAATGGGTGTATGTGCTCCTGGAACCACATGTGAGATGGGAGTTGGCCTTGGCCTTGGCATACGCGCGGCTCTTGGGTCCCAAATTTCGTATGGTGGTGTACTAGACGGTGGTCCAAAGTTTACAGGCGTGGCCCTAGGCATAGGGGGTGCCTGATATGGCATGTTATTATTAAATGGCATGGCTCCACTTGTATAAGAGCTTGGATAATTCCATTGTGGATTGTAAGCTCTTGGAATAATTGGAGGTGTAGGAGCTACATGAGACTGAGGTACGACAGGTGCACATGATTGATACATACATGTAGGTATAGTTGGGGGCACTGTGCTACTAGGCATCGGCGTAGTGTTAACAAATGAACTCCATGGTGTACTTCTTGTCATGCTCACCACTAGGATATGCATGGTAGCCGTAGTGTCATTAAGAGAAAGATGAGCTAGATATGGGAAGGTAAAGCTGCCACTTGTGGGCTCAGATTGTACTGAGGCTCCTAGCGAAACAACATATGGAGGATCAATGGGGCTCACTGAGGGAGTCTCCATTTGTGATAGGGTTGGTTGGTTGGCCTTTCCCGTATCCAAGAATCTCATTGGGCCTGTTGAAGGCATGTTGATCCCTGTGTTCTGTCTTTCTAACTCGACAATCCTATGGAGGACATCACAGACTTTTTGTTGTTGCTCATCTATGCTAGTAGCACCCGATGTGGATTGTAGAACATCTAACCAACCCACATGATAGGTGTGTCCTGTGTACCGATCAGTTAAAGCTTCTGCTTGTAGGTCATACTCCCAATTTTCGTTTAGGAATATCCCATCTAGGCCTGGCGTGCTGGAGGTTTCCCTTGAAGTGGAAGCATTATTGCTCCCCATAGCTTGCCCCTCCATGACTGCTACCTTGGGAGCACTCGGTTGCTCGGCTGGCATGATTGTTGTCATAGGAGCCTTTTCTTTCAGGGCTCGACTTTGTTTTAGCTTTCGTAGGTTCTCAATTTCCCTCTCCCTTGTTGCTTGCATATAGCATTCGATCTCTTGTACTTCGGCAAGACTCCTACCATCAGGTAGTAAAACCTCAGAGGGAGATAGTCCTAAAGGATCAGGAGGTGCAGTGGATGGAACATTCACATGTACACTCTCAAGAAGCATAGGGTCCATTTTAGGCATGAATGACGAATTTACTTCCCCACTCCCTTCATTTATTTCATTAACCGCATGTTCGGAGCGAGTAGCTCTACTAAGGGTCTCTTTTAAGCGGCTAAACACGCTGGACCCGGGCCGTGGGCCCATGGCATGCATGTCTTGACTTGAACTATCAGGGTTTGGTGTAGGATACCCCTCCATGACTTCGTAGTCAGAGGAAGAATCACTAGACGCGATATGAGGATCTTGGGTCGCGCTACCTTGAGTCCCGACCGAAGGTCCAGAACCTAGGGTGGAGGAATAATGGGTGCCCGCGTAAATGGAGGCACTACCAATATGCTCGTGCTCTAACACTCGTCCCGAGCATAGGTTCATATGACTTGGATCCCCTAGAAGTGTCAGTGAGGGTCCGTGAAGGCTGTTCACCTAGTAATTTTGGGTGTTTTGCAACCCAAGTCTTTTCTTATTTATTTATTTTTTGATTTTTTGGTCCTTTTTTTTCTGACCCAGCTATAGAATAGAACGTATGATAGCTCAAAACGAGCGTTTCGGTCAGAGGGACCTGCCGTGCTTTACAGCCCTCCGTTTGGTCACTTTATGCCTTCGGAATCCCTAAAACCGTCAATTTCTAGTAGGGAACTAGGCCCAAATTTGAAAGTCTAAGGGTGCAAGTGGAAAGAGAAGGGAGGAGAGTGGAGGACTTGCCCCACATGCTCTCATTCCCTCTTGAGGGGATAGGGTATATATATAAGAGTGAGTCTAGTATATATCATTTGACTGAGGATTGAGGCCTGGGCCTGGGCTTGGGAAAATGATCCCGATCCCGATCCCGATCAGAATTTTAGTGTAGCCCCCCAGTCACTCACGCTTAAATATTTTTGGTTTTTTTTTTAAAAAAACTTAATTTTAATTAATTAATTAATTAATTAATTTTTTTTATTTTTTATTTGGTGACGACCGCGCGCGGTTTTGGTGACCCTTTCTTGGCCTCGCACACTGTCACCTACCTAACCTCCTAGTCAACAGCTCACAGCTCACAGACAGCTCACTACCTTATCTACTTACTAACAATGCTGCTAACCACTAACTAATCTACTAACTAATCTGTTAACTGCTTACTGACAGTGAGCTAACTGTCCACCTACTTCCTCTCTCACTACCTTACTGTGCAAAGACTGTGTGCAGGCAAACCTTGACAGAAAACTGTGTACGGACTGTGTGCAAGCAGAAATTGCTAATTGCCTTCCTACTTATTCATTCACTGCAAACAAGCTAACGACTACTAATTGTGCAAAGACTGTGTGCAAACAGAAAACGCAACATTATGCAGAAATCACAGAACTTGCAGACAATACAGAAATTCACAACTTGCAGAAAAACAACTCATTCCTCTTCCTCTTCCTCTTTTTTCCTACTACAAACAACTCATAGGATAAGCACAAAGTGCCTCTTGGGCTTAGTGCAGGGCGATTCCCCGGCAGCGGCGCCAAAAATGTGCGCTCCTTGCCGCACTGTCGAAGCAAGGGACTTGCCGTTACACCGTGTGCGAGCCATAGACGGCTCCAAGCACACAACTAGCTTAACTAGTAAGCTCAAAAGAGGGCAATGGTGTGTCACTCACCGCTCTATGCTCCTGCCGTGGAGGATTCCTCGCCGCGAAGAAGGAGACGCCGCTACGTCGCGCTCAACCGCTTCACCGCCGTCGTGCCGCCGCAATGCTCGATCGCACTCTCTCTCTCTCTCTCACACACACATACACACACACAAGGAGGTGAAGAAGAAGAAGATGGAGATGGAGATGGAGCAAGAGTACTCTTCTATTGCACAAATGAGAGAATGAGTGAATTTTAGGTTTAGTTGGCTTTTATATGAGCTCACCCCATTCACACTTGGGCGCCCATGCTTAGCCAACTAATCCCTTGAATGTCCCAGTTAGAGTGCGCCTCTCATGGGCGATCACTCTTACCCTTTTCCTATTGGTCCGACAAGCCCGGTACCTGACTCTACCAAATACATAATACACGTCCGTTGTAGGTGATGGGGTGTCCGTGAGCCGTGAGGGTTAACAGTCTTGTCACTGTCCTATAAGCATAGACTGCGACAATGCCTCAACGGCAGTAAAGCAAAGATGCAATCCCAACTGTCTAACTCACAGTCAATACATCCTAGCTGCCTATCTAAGGGTGCTCGAGGGATCGCTCCAAGACCTGTATCACCGAAAGGATCTCAACATTCGAGAATTCCCCAGCTCAATAAAACCTCACTCGACCCTCAACAAAGGCTGCAGTAAATCTGACAGTACATAGACTTCCCACAAAGTCAAACATCCACAAATTTCCCACCGTATACTGTAACCGCTGCGGCGGTTGTTTGCTGCGTGACTCACAGCCAGCAAACCCTCAACAGACATACATAATCTCTGACAATACATCCCATGTGGAAGTACCTGCAATGTCAAGATAAAATCTGGAATATCAAGCAGCAAACACAAGCTACCTGATGAACTAGTGGATGTCGCCTATAGTCTGTGTGTAGATGCGTCCGTGTCGTATGTGACACACCTCCAAGAACTGTGAGCCGTCCTTCGATGTGTAGACAGCCACAAATCAACACTCTGGGAGTGTCGATATCCTCGGCACCTGCAGTCGTAGGCCGAAAACCCCAAATTTGCATAGTCGGATCTGCACCCACTGAGACCACGTAGTCGAAAATGGCCTGCACAGAACTTTGTCGAAGCCGAACGGTGACCGAGATGACCTCAGAATGAAATTCTGAGCACACCAAGCCCTACAGGCTTGTCCACAAGATTTGGGGCCGTGTCTTTGCCTGTCGAATTTCACTCCAATCTGAGCTGGTGACTCTAGCCTCCTGCAGTGCTGCCCCGAGCCTCGATCTGAGCTCTGATACCAGTTGAAGGAGTACGAGCGGAAGTGCGACGTGAGAGAGAGTGTGCGAGAAGAAGAGCACGACAATATGGTGAACTCGCTCTACTGTAATGTGTAGAGCATAGTGAGTTCTTATTAGGTTTTTACAAAAGAATATGTGTACATACCTGGCGGCCCGCCCACTTACCTGGGCGAACACATTGGGCTTTATACCCGAGGAGGTGTTTCAAAATGCTCTGTGTAACTGGGAGGACGGCTAAGTCACTTTGCCGGGCAACGTTTTGAGATGCAAATCGGGAGGGGGGATAGGGCACTGCTTACAGCAACATTTCAATACACTGGGGTACACCTTGCATCAACGATGATGGGCATCTCCTGCTCTTAACCCGCTGCAAGAGACGACAATGGAGGATGAAGGAGATAGGCTTGTGACTATTTAAGTGGAGGAACTTTAGGAAGAAGCAAGAATTTTTATATTTTAGCTTGTGTCAATTTAGAGCCTATCAAAATTCACTCATCGCTTCATACGTTCAAATTTGGTGGAAGCAAGAAGGATGGTGCTCAACTGTGAAAGGCACATTAATAGTGGACGATCAATATCAACTGGTGTAAAGAGTTCAAACCAGATTATTTCTGCAATATGCACTATATGTACTCCTGTTCTGATTAGTTCCAAACTGAAGTTTGGAAAGTTGACAACATCATAGAACAAATCAATCTCGTCCTTCATGTGCATAACCTGCTAACACCATAGTCCATGTTGTCAAGTAGTGTTTTGGACTCATCAAGCTTGCCACATTGCCAAGCACAAAATGTTTTTGCAACAGCCCCACAATAGCCCCTAATTGCATAGGTGATTGCATTTGAAGGAAGGCCTTTCCTTCGCATCTGCTAAAAACATCTCAATGCTTCGTTGCCACAGCCATGTTGTGCATATCTCATGAAAACATCCTAGCCATGAAAAAGCACCTTTCTTTTCCATCTGGTGAAAAATCTGATTACTTCCTTATTGCCATAGCCATGTTGGGTATATCCTGTAGTGTACCACATTTGGCATACATATCAACCAAGGCAGTGTCAAGCACAACATCTTTTTCCAAGAGCCTCTGACTAACAATATAATTGTGATTTTTCTTGTTAGTATCACCGTCGAAAGCATACAAGCATGACTTCTTTTTTCAACACCTGTTGACTGAAAATATCATTAATAATTCTTTTGCCCATAACAGCGTCTTGCGTAGCGCCACATGCCTTCAAGCTGTAGGTAATCGCATACATGTCGACCAAGGCAGTGCCAACCATAACTTTTTTTTTCAACAGCCCCTCACTAACGATAATCATCCTGAGTTCTTCTGTCCATCCTAGCGTCTTCCAAATGCAACACGCCTTCAAGATGCAAGCATAGGTGATTGCACATCTGAAGAGAGATGCTCAATTTGCATTTGCTGAAAACAGCCAAGAGCATTCTATGTTAAGCATATCCCGCAATCAGTGCGTTCTAAGAGACGACATTCCGGATAGAAAGATCCTCAAGCACTCATTGATGCTTTCCCAAGAACAACACATTTCGCATACGTGATCATTGCTCCTACGTAGTTCCACATGATTTCAACATGCAAGCATAGGTGATTACATCAGGAGAAATGTCCTCGCTTTGCATCTTGAAAATAGCTAGCCAGCTAGAGCTCCTTGGTCCTGTCACTGTTGGGCAATGAGATGCACTTGAAGACACGACATTTTGAACATCAAGGCAATGTTACATGCCTTCAAGACGAAAGAGTTGGTGATTGCATTTGGAGAGGTGCTCTCACTTTGCATCTATTGGAAACAGCAAAGGGCTCCATGGCGTCCCACGGATCGAGGAAGACCCCGAGAGAAGTGTTCAGAGTGGCGTCAGGTGTGGGTGTTGGAGTGTGCATCTAGCCACCCTTCTCCCGATAAACGCAAATGTTCTTTGTGACACATAAGCTTTTCCTTGTGGACTAATTGATCTTTGCTCAAGTTCTGGCCAATTTCTCACTATGCTGACAATGCAAAACCTTTTTGGAATCAGCTGCCCGATTTTGTGGAACCAATGCGTGTGAGGAGAATATAATTTCAAGATCTTGTTCGTTGCGTAATGGGCCACTGTGCCGAGGCTAGAATGGCCAACCCCCATCTCACTAACCTTAACTTAATATTCATTTTATCTATATACACACAATCAAAGAATAAGGGTATGGTGTGTTGTGGCACATCTCCATCCACTACATACTGTGTACTCTCCTCTCTCACTCCTCTCCGTGCACGTGCAAGCATTGCATTCTCGTCACTTGATTTGTCTGCTTTGTGGATGCTTGGTATCCCCAGCAACAAATTTATTGAGCATTTCCACTTGCATTAACCCAGCAGCCAGATCCTAGCTTATTATTCCAAGTTGCATTTTTTATTCTCATGCATTCAATATGTTCTACCTCCTCTTGCATCCCAGTAGCTGCATAAATATTAATCATTAAGACATATGCTGCCCCATAATGTTGGTCTAGTTGGCTCAAAAGCAAACTTTTCGAGCTTGGCATTTCCCCATTATCGGCAAGCACATAGAAGGGAGACCCAAACTAGACGATGATCAGATGATGGCATCATTGTAATTACTCCCATTTCTTTGTTAAAGAGCCTTGTACATCCAAAAAGATCAACCATGAAGGTATAGTGTTCTTTGTTTGGTGCAATGTCATGTTTTTCCCTCATGTTATCAAAATGCATCTGACCCTCATCGACTAAACCTGAGTAGCTACATGCATAGAGCACATTGACATAAGTGATTGCATTGGGGGAAATGCCATCTTGCTGCATGCATTGAAAACACTCCAGAGCTTTGTTGGCCTGCCCTTGCTGGGCATATCCTCCTATAAGTGCTGTCCAAGAAACTACATTTGGGGAGAAAGCCTCCCTCCGCATTCGCTGAAAACACCCCTTAGCTTCTTGACCCTACCCCTGTCGGGCATATCCTGTAATCAATGCATTCCAAGAGACTTCATTCCTGACAGAAAGCTGGTCAAGAACTTGTCGTGCTTTCAAAAGTGCACCACACTTGGCATACATGTCAACCAAAGCATTGCCAAGCACGACATCTTTTTGTAACAGGCCCTGAACAATCTCATCATGACTCTGCTTGCCCATGATAGAGTTTTTCATAATGCCACATGCCTTCAAAACACAAGCATAGGTGACAGCATCCGGAGAGAAGCCATCACTTTGCATTCGATGGAAACAGCCAAGCACTTCCTGGCCCTGATCTTGTTGGGCATATCCTGCAATCAATGCATTCCAAGAGACTGCATCCCGGACATAAAGCTCCTCAAGAACTTGTTGTGCTTTGGAAAGTACACTACACTTGGCATACATGTCAACAAAAGCATTACCAAGCATGCCAATTTATTTCAACAGCCCCCGACTAACAAGCTCATCATGAATTTGTTTTCCTGTGCCGACGTCTTTCAAAGTGCCACATGCCTTCAAAATGCAAGCATAGGTGACTGCATCTGGAGAGAAGCCCTCGCTTCACATCCGCTGGAAACATCCCAACGCTTCTTGGCACTGTTGGGCATAACCTTCAATCAATGCATTCGAAGAGACCGCATCTCGATCAGGAAGCTCGTCAAGAACTTGTTGAGATTTCAAAAGTACACCACACTTGGCATACAAGTCAACCAAAGCATTGCCAAGCATGATAGTTCTTTTCAACAGCCTCTGATTGACAATCTCATTGTGAATTTGTTTGCCCATATCAATGTCTTGCATAATGCCACATGCCTTCAAAATGCAAGCATAGGTGACTGCATCTGGAGAGAAACGCTCACTTTGCATACAATGGAAACAATTCAAAGCTTCCTGGCCCTGGCCTTGTTGGGCATATCCTGCAATTAATGCAGTCCAAGAGATGATATCTCGGTTGGGAAGCTCGTCCAGAACTTGTTGTGCTTTCCAAAGTACACCACAATTAGCATACATGTATACCAACGCATTGCCAAGCACGACATTCGTCTCCAACAACCTTTGACTAACAATCTCGTCATGAATTTGTTTGCCTAGGTCAAGATCTTGAATAATACCGCATGCCTTGAAGGCACAAGCATAGGTGACCGCATCCGAAGAGAGGCCCTCGCTTTGCAAGCGATGAAAACAGCCCAAAGCTTCATGACCTGCCCATGTAACCGACGACATCTCGGACTGGAAGCTCATCAACAACTTGTTGTGCCCTGACAAGTGCACCGCACTTAACATACATACTAACCAACAAGCTATGTAAGCATGTGTCCTTCTCAAGTAACCCACTAGCGCGAATCTCCGCATGTACCTTACTGCCTTGGCGCAAATCCTTCTTCTTAAAACAGGCTTTTAATGAGGTCATCCAAGGTAGTCTCATTATTTTCGAGCATGTGTCATTGTCTTACTCTCCATATTTCGTTTCTCTAATTTTGTGAGGGGATTGAGAGATTCTCAGTGAAAGCGAAATCAGTGTGACTATTGGAACCTTCGAACTAAGACGCTAGCTTTAGACGACGTAGTTTTTTTCAAGAGCTTTTCAGTGCTGGTTTTTTTTTTTTTTTTTTTTTGCATCAGTAGGACAATTTTGCAATCGAGTGTGTGTGCAGGACGTCCTATTATTTTCCAAAGAATTAATATTAGCTGTGGACGTCAATATGGTACCCCATGATCAATATCCTCAGCTCAATATCTATATTGACCTTGAGGAGCGCAATCCAACCATCACCCACTTCACTTACACAGCAGCTAGTACTATTGCTCTTCATGTCTACACAGACGGCTCCTTCAAACAAAACATCAATGGCACGGTGCTGGCCAAGGACGACATATACAGTCACGCCACCGTGGGTTGTGGCATTTATTTTGACTGGAGCGACCTCGGCTTCGCCCGAAACCTAAATTCTCTCATGTGCCAGCTCTCCTTGCCATATGTGGATCATTTTAGTAGCAACACCAGCTTGCTTGCTAGTACTGGCTCTGAGCTCTCTAAGTTGATGGCCATTTGCTTAGCCCTAGAGACTGTCCATCAGTATGGACTCATTAAAAGTAGCACTACATGTGAGCTTTTAATAACCATATGGACCGATTGCAGCAATGCTCTCAGAACCATTGGCAGGTACGCTCGCCAGATATCAACTACCAAAATGCAGACATCCACACCCTCAGCATCATCTATATACAATTTGGGCTCTATTCAAAACATATCCCATATGAAGCAGGCAATTGTGGAGCGCATTGTCCGAGCTACACAATGCCTACTGCCTACTACCCATGTGAGGATCAAAAGGGTAGGCGGGCATACAGGTGTCCGAGGCAACGACATTGCTGACCTGTTGGCAAAGAAGGGCCGCCTTTTACGCACTCCATTACGGGTCTTTCACAATGTCATGAGAGCCAGTGGGCAGTTGAAGCAAGAGGTAGATAATGAGGCAGCCCGCTCGTCTTGACCCACGCCGCAAGAATGGGACCTACCATTCATATGTCACTCTGTATCAGTAGCTAGCTCTAGTAACTGTACTCAAGCTTGCAAGTTGGATCAGCATGCAGCTGCAGGTAGTGCCTGCACCGGCAAGCTAGTGAAGCATTCAGTAAATGGCAATTAATTTGACTAATTTTGGCCAGGCCATGGCATCGGCAGATTGGCGTCTTGACAAAGCTCGCAGACAAATGCATTTGCCCTTGCCCTGCTCTCAACTCAACTCACAACATTCCAATCTTTCATTGAGGCCCTCCAAGGCACTAGCTTTTCATCTTCGACATGAATGCCGGTCTCTCTTAGCAGTAAAAGCTGGCTAGTGTTCAACATGTGTACAAAGTACCAGAATACTGATATTTACGTTAGTACTGATGCAAAAGTTAAACACTTATGGAAAGCTTCCTGAAATACATTTGAAGTGCAAATATGGTGTGCTGAGATCATATTAAGGTCTACGCTGTGTATTATATTAGTTGTAGCTCATGAAGTTGTGAAATGTACAAACTACATCTCAGGCTTGTGTTTAGATTTTTTGCTCTGTAATCAAGACTTTTTAGCCTCTCTTTCTTATTTGCTGCAAGTACATTCCTCTGCACTTTTATGGTAAAAATATAGTGCTTGTATGTCCTGCTTGATAGCCCATCATCCCTTCATTAGACTCTGTAAATCATGGATACTAGTTTTGTGCTATGACGCAGAAACATGCAGCATCAGGCGGCAGACCTTGCCAGAAATATATCTGGGTCAAGAGTATTTGCCGGTATTTACACTGAAGCAATGGGCGATGATTAATTTAAAGCACATATTTTGTCATCGCCATTAAAACTTTCAAGACCGTTAAAATCATTAACGACGTCTCTCGCTGGTGGTAGGGCACGAGTAAATTAAATAAGCCCTCAGGACCAGGCAATTGCTAATAGGGTTTACATGCAGAGGCAATATCTCATGCTCGAGATCATCTGCAAACTCTTGCTCCCCTCTCCCTGGAGACAATATCGTTGGCTTGATCAATGATTATTATATAGGATGAGATGAGCGGTTATATAGGATTTGAATTTTTGGTCTACTGTTAAAACACACGAAGGGCAAAAGAGCTCCTTCTACGCATGCGTATACGTCGTCTGCCATGTTTTAGTAACCTCGAAAGCAGTTCTTGTCACAGCCACCTCCCTGCATGCCATCCTCGGAACTGTCTCGAGGTAGGGCCATCACCTGTATCTCTATAAATTATGGCTCCTCTTGAGAGGTCTATTCAAATGATGGCAAGGTAGGGCCATCATCTGTATCTCAAAGATGTGTGTTCATTAATTCATGCTAACTCTAATATTAGAACTTTTAAAATGAAAGGACATTATCAAGAAGAGAAGTTCGTAGTGTGGCTAGGAAAGTGTCGTAATCTGATTGTGAGGGCTCGTAGGAAGATCAGGACATTATCAAGAAGAGAAGTTCGTAGTGGCTAGGAAAGTGTCGTAATTTGATGTGAGGGTTAGTAGGAAGATCAAGTGAATCGCAAAAGATCGGAAGAAAAAAACACACTTACAATGAGCAAAACTCTCGCCATGAAATCTTCACTCTAGAAAAAAGCCAAGATCAGCTTAGAACTCTTATGTGTGTGCTGGTGATTTGGTGTAGTCTCAATGCCAATTGCGAAGATACAATGCTTATTTGCCCTTATAATCTTCCTCCTCCAATACTTTGTGAAGGCCGTTTCATGGAAGCTTGGTCTCTTCCATAGACAAGGCCACACACCTTTTCGAATAGAGAAGCCCTAATCGGGACTCTCACACACCAGAGTATAAGATGCAAACAACATGGGAGAAGCCCACATATTCCTTCTCAAAGAGGCACACCATATTCCTTCTCAAAGATGCTTAAAGAGTTGATACTCTTCCTCAAACAAGCTCATCCCAACTTGCTTAAAGTCATAGCACCATGAGTGACGTTATATTTTGAGTCATATTTTGCCAACTATGGGTATCTTTGGACCATTTACATGGACTTTCTTCCACCATTCCCCCCCCCCCCCCCAAAATGATCCATTTTACCCGTAAAAAACCCAAACGAGTTGAGAAAAATCCCTAGAATTATGGAAAATTTTTCTCGAGCTCAATTTACATGTTGAACCTCATTTTTACACTTGTCTTGACCTCTGATACACTCTATCACATCAATTTTTTGTCCAATATACATCACTATAGAAGACATATAACTAGTAAGTGAGCTATGAGATGTACGATCAATCCATAAAGCATAAGGCAATAACCTTGGCCACTCTCCAAGTTTACCTTTGCAAGAATTGGACAAAGCTTTAATTAATAATAGGAGGATATCCGTCCATGGTTGTATTTACCATTCCCTTCAGGATTGTAAGCAGTAGTAAGAGAAAGTTTAATGTCCAACCTAGAGAAAAACTCCTTGGATTTGTCGGCATCCAAGTCACCCCTACCCACTATACTTATTTTCGCAATAGAGCCCATATTGGAAAATCACATCTTTCAAGAGAAACTTACATATCCCTACCATGCTTTTTATTCTTAGAGCATGAACTGCAGCCGAATTGGTTAAGTCTTCTCATGCGAGCACTATGTATCTCATTTGCCATAAGCCCATTGGCATTGTAACTAGTTTTACTATCTACTAATACTACATGGCCAATGGGTAAGTAGGGTGCAACCCATCGTGATGACATACCTTTGAGTACATTTGACAGGTTCCACAAGACTCCACAAACAGAGATATTTCTTTATACATATCCTTTCACCAATATCTCTCTTCTATGTTAGTAAATGTGGCCCATACTCGTCTGCACCCATCATAAAGACTCTCATGAATTTTTTTGATAAGATTCTTTTGAGCGTCATCAATGACATCCCATTTCTTTGTTTTGGATGCTTTCACAAGTACCCATCCTTTAAAAAGTATCCATAGGCTTTTTTGTTACCATATACATGTGGTAGTGATGTGTGTGAACACACTAGGACCGCCGGGGCTTTTTTCCCCCTTTAGGAGTTTTTCCTCCCCCGTGCATTGTATATACGTCCATCACTCTAGGGCTATCTATCTTTCCATTGCACACTAAGTAACACACTCTTTGTTTTGTGCCTTGAGCTTCCTTTGTCTCTTCAAGCTGTGCGTGTTTCTCTGCAACCCTAATTCCAACAATTGGTATTAGAGAAGGTTGCATCCTCTCAGGCTTAGTCGTCAAAGTAAATAAATGTCAGATTAGCCAAAAATATTGTGATTTTACTCTTTTTGTGTGTGTTTTGCCCAAAAATACGATCAAAATGGAGTAATCAACAAAAATATGGCCAAGTATTGAAATTAGGTTTGTTTTAGTATTTTTGGGTTTGAAATTCTATTTCTAGAGTGATTTTGTTATTTTTTGCTAATTTTCTTAATAAAAAGTCAAAAATAATAAATAAATGCCAATCAGATTCATATGAATAAATGGAAGGAACCATGATGATGAAGAAGCGGAGACATACAACCATGTCAAATCTTGTATGATTCTGAGGATGGCGATGGAAAGCCTAAATTAGGTCCGAAAGGCCTGATTCTGCAAAACCTTTGGAAATGGGACAATTGGAATCCAAATTCAAATTCTTTTGGGAGGAAAGTATGCTTCACGATCTAGTAGGACTAAGTGGGGAGTTTGGGGGGAAATGAGTCGGGAAGCGTGGGTATGTATAGTCAAGGTAGTCTAAAAGTAGTCTCATTTTCACTTGTTGACTTAGAGAGAGCTCTAGGAGACCTTCCTAACCTATTAACGATCAACTTTTTTCATGTCCTTGAGGTTGGGAAAGCCAAAAAACCCCTAGGTTAGCGGAATCCCCATGAGGAAAGTGAGTGCGAAAATGACTGTACCAGCCAACTCAGTCCACCAAAACTGGTAGGGGGCATAGCAAAGACCTATAGAACATTCCCATGTAACCAAATGACTAGTTGACCAAGGTCCGGGGGGGGGGGGGGGGGGGGTTTCTATAGCTATTAATCTCAATTTTGACTCAGAGTCATAATTCCATTCTAACTTCACAGACGGCTTTCCCTTAGGTATTATAACCAATATACCTAGGTGGAACCAAGAGCAAAGCTCATTTGATGCTCGAGATATGGGAAATCATCTCGGATGGCCACAAAGGGCCATTTTTAACCTACGACCACAAATCAGCTCCAAATTGGACGAAACTCGACAGGTTAAGTCAGGATGACCTATGGGAGGGGCCCATATGCCTGGAGTGCAAAAAAAAATTGCCACAAAGTGCAAAGCCCAAAAACCACCAAAGTCAAAGTATCAAGTGCCAAGAGGTGCTAGTAGATCAAAAGAAGCTGAAGTAAGAGTGAAGTATTACTTGCTAAGACTATAGGACAACTTGTGGATCATCAAAATTTCTTTTTATATAGGCTATTAATAACGATTAATAGGTCTAAGACTAAATTTGACATCTGTTTGCACTTTTTCAATTTAGCACTCTTTCACATGTTGAGTTCAAGCCAAAACCCCACTTAGTAAGCCAAAATCTGACACAAAACACACTTATGTGTCCAAAAATAATCAAACCACATTCAATGCTTTAGGGCATCATGACCAAACACCTCATAACATCAAAGCGCCAAAAAGTCAGCAAAAATTGAACCTAGCTATTAATATTGCAGTTAATAGGTCATGAGTAAAAAATGATAGAACTTGGAAAACTTTGGTCATCACTTGCTCCTGCATACTCTCACTAGCTCACACATCAACTTTCAAGACAAATGGATGTTCCAAAGTTGTGCATCATCCGTTTTTCATTTTCAGAGACCTTCAAGCCAAAAACTGATTAGAATCCGGTCTTTTTACATCCAAATGCAAAAAGACCGGATGCTTCCAAAAGTGAAATCCTTTCATTATTCAATGTCTTCCAGCCAAGTACACAAAACCCCCCCAAAAATGGACCCTAATTGGTGACATAGAAATTAATCACGATTAATAGCTCAGTATGAAAATTTTGTCGAAGTGTTTTGAAAAGTTCACAAATTTGTTTCTATGTCTTTTGGTGATGATATTTTGGCTCTCAACTTCAAAATTATTAATCACAATTCATGCGGTACACAAGGCCGTAATCCTACTCTAAAATGTACCTAATCACTATTTTTTGTATTCTTGCATCCACGATAAATGGAAAGCTTGCCAACCCCAACAAAGAAGAAGTCCATGAAGCAGCAATTGCAAGAGCTTCCCCCCTACCAACTGCAAGAAGAGTCCATAGGGGTTACAAAGAAGACCTATTTAGGAGAAGAGCTGCTCGAGAAATATCACGTGGCAATCTTCCATGGAACCTTCAAGACACCAGAAGGCAAGGTAGTGGAAATGTAGCTAATGCCAAGAGAAATATATGATGTAGTAAAGGAGCCTGAATTGGCCAAAGCACATAGGCAGTTTGGATTACTAGATCACTACGAATTTCCGCCATGTGGAGTGGATTTTCAAACAGCCTATGAACTCCAAAGCTCCATTCAAGAGGATGGCACAACCAAGCTAACGGATCCGGCAGGACAAGCAGTAGAAGTATAGATTACCAAGGAGATTATTGTGAAAGCCCTAACGCTACTCGCATCAAGCGAACATTTGAGGTCAAGGAAAAGAAAATGATAGGTGTCTTCTCCAAAATACACCAACAACAACATTTTTTGATATGGTCAATAAACCAGCTGAAGATCCAGCTCGTCTTTTCACTCAAAATTTCCATTTCATAGCAAAGAAGCCAAGCAGGTACAAAATTCCAAACCATGCAGTGGCCTTGTCTTTTACAACAATTTTGAAGACCAAGTTACCGATGCCACTTCAACAACTTCGAAGACCAAGTTATGTCCTCAATGCCCTCAAGGGCACAAAGAAGACCGCAAGCATCAAGTACTTGGGAGCACCGAAAGTCCTCACAAGGATAGCCTACTATGTGGTGGGGATGAAAGAGAGCTTATCACCTGCTCTTGACCAAAACACATGGATCATCATTGGGGTCGGGAATGAGGAGGAAAAGCAAGAAGGACAGGAAGCACAAGCACCCAAATTGAGGCGATCAACCACGGGAAAGACCTTGCCTTTTGGAGAAGAAAGTGAAGGAAGCGATGAGAGATGAGGTAGTGAATCCGATGGAGATAAATCTTCAAAAAGTGTATCCAAACTCTCAAATATTGAAGAAGGAAAGAAAACAAAGGCTAAAGGAAAACAAAAGTTGGAAGAACTTGTTGTCAAAAGAAGAAAAGTGCCGACACCTGTAATGATCAAAGAACCAACACAAAGAGCTACCCACCTTGAAAGATAAAGAGACGCCTTTGAAAGGGAAAGAGGCTTGGGAGGAGACTTTGAAGGATCAAAGCCATGTACATGCTCCATTTGTGGTATACATAGTGATGCAGGTCACTGTTCTGGAAACCAAGCAGGTTTTCAACACATAAGTAACTTGGTGGATTTCTTATTGTTTCCTTGTCCTATGGATCATGAATATCATGCAAAGAGATGCTTGCTTGAAGAGTGCCCTAGATGTGGTGTAAGAAAGTATTCATTCTGCCCAGACTAGATTGCAACAGATAGCAGGGAGGTGACTGTTAAGGTATTTAAGGATGTGGGTATTGGACAGGTTAATGCCAAATGAAAAGAGAAAAAGAGAAAGGACTTGGTCGTGGAAAGGATGAAAAGTGCAACTTTCTTTTATCTTTTTTCAGATAATCAAAATCATCAATACATCAATAAAATTATGCTTGCAAAACCCTGACTTGTTACCTTTTATGGTGCATCCAACCTTCCAATCTATATAAATTTAACTGCAAACTTTGGTTTCTACAACCTGTACAAAAAATGTCGACATATGACTTGACTAGTCTCTAGGCTTTCTATTTTGATATAACTGGCATGATCGCAAATACATCAACAAAATTATGCTTGCAAAACCCTGACTTGTTACCTTTTATGGTGCATCCAACCTTCCCATCAATAGAAATTTAATTGGAAACTTTGGTTTCCACAACCTGTACAAAAATTCCCTGGTGGCTATAAGTCTACAGTCGCTCTGTTAGTCAAAATCTGCTTGAAGCAAAATTTTATCACATTTGGACACAAAAGTTATTTTGCTTGCAATTTACACAAATCAATTCCAAATTGAAATTTGAAAATACCACTAAGCTTCTTGGGCTAGTGCTAGTTGTGGTATGAATTTGGGCTCAATATGTGAGACAGGGAGACATGGATCACGATCCATGTACCCTTGTGCCAGAATGCCTTGAAACTTGGCACACGGGTCCCTCACAATATCTTGATCCTTGCTATGTAGTTTTTATGTGGTTTGGATCATTTTAGGTCACGCAAAAGTCAAACCCTAGGTCTATTTGGCGGTTTTTGGCCTTGAATGACATTTGCCTTGTTTTGACCCACTTCTTGAAGTTTTTGGTTACCATTACTTTCGGATACTTTTTTTGTATTGGTCTCTACTACAAATCTATATGGTCTCTGTCCAAAAAATTAGAAGGGGGACATGGATCTCGATCCATGTTCCATCAAATCTGGATCCCAAATTTGGCTTGGTGATTACCTGCAGTCTAAGGAGTCTACCCCACCACTTATTTTTGAAGTTGGAAAATATTTTCTTGATCAAAAGCAAATTTTTGTATTTGCCTTATGGTTTTTTGACTTGCAACTGGTCTTTTGGTGATTTTGTCAACTTTATCTATTTTTTGCTACTCACTGTTAAAATCTCAACTCTAGATGATCAATGGAGACATGGATCGTGATCCATGTTTGATCACATCAGAACATGAACTTTGGTTAGCCCTGTAGAGGTTAGATTTTCACTTAATTTTGGATTTGGATATCAAAAAGTCAAAAAGCTCCAATTTTTAGTCAATTTTCAAGGACTTTGATTTTTTTTTTCCAATTTCTCTCTCTTGTGCATTCTCTCTTCTTAGCTCTGCGCTTTTGCATCGTCAACTTTGACATGGTATTAGAGATTAGTGCTCGTTGATTGTGGGGAGGAGCAACATGCATTGAAGAAGAGGACCATCATTTTTTATGGCATTTTGATTGGCAAGAAAATAAGGAGGTAGAGGGTAGCATTTTGGCATCTAGATAAGGCGTTTTAAAACTCTACCATAAGAGAGCCTGCAATGTGTTGAATGTGCTTGAGTAGAATTTTTGAATGAGCATGAGAAGAATTTTAAAATGCTAGCTGACATCGTTGTCTCGATCTCGTGGTCTAGAGGCTAGGCCTTTGCATATTCTTGTTGGCATGTTATGAGACGTAGGAACATCAGGGACTTCAAGCAAATCAAATCCACAGGGGCCACCAACAAATGAGCATTTCAAAACACTCGTTTTCAATTGTTTATTCAATTGCAAGCTATTGAATATATCAGTCGCAGGAAATTGAAGCATAAGTATATATCTGGCTTAGCACTACAAATTGGTGTTGAGGTAGATATGTTTGAACCAGATTCACTGTCAAAGGCTATTAATTTGGCTCTTAATGTGGAGAAGAAGAAAGGTGGACAACCTTCTCACATTGAACAAACTGCTACCTTAATTGTAGGGATTTAATATTTACGTAGTTACCAAAAATTTTGTGTGATCACAAGGTCTTGTTCAAATATTTACATAGTCACAGTTAACATGATCACAAACAAGCCGGTTCAAAGCGACCTAAAAACCCACAAAAAGCCCACCGGGTTTTTGCATTTTCCCTACGGGCCCGCCGAGAAAATGCTAAAGCCCGGTGGGCTGCATCTTAATATATGGAGGGCCCTAGTCGAGCCCGTTGGGTGTTTTTTGTTCACACACACACACACACACACACACACACACACACACACACACACACACACACACACACACACACACACACACACACACACACCTACGAACATTTTGTAGGTACGTCGAGAGAGAGAGAGAGAGAGAGAGAGAGAGAGAGAGAGAGAGAGAGAGAGAGAGAGAGAGAGAGAGAGAGAGAGAGAGAGAGAGAGCACAACCATAGGTTAAATCAAAATAGAGTTCAAGGGGTCAAATGGGTTTGTATTACAATCTAGAAGTGCCATTGCACCCCGATTTCTACAACTAGATTACTCATTATAAATGATGTTTTCAACCATAATCCGCATCATTTCATAACTCTCAAAAAATAAGACTTTGGTATGGAAATTGAGTTATATCATGCTGTTGACCCATGTGTAAACACTCCCCCCTCCGAATTCATTTCGTCCCTGACATGACCTCATTGTCAATGTTGGTGCGGTCTTTGTTGTCGTTTTGCTTTCTTGTGCTTTATATCCTTCACATCCAAACTCCAAGGTGCAACATCTGTTGTTGTCATTAAAGGGCTATTGCCAGATCTAAATTAAAAAAGAAGCCAATCTTATTCAGCTTGACTCTTATCATCGTGGATAGATAAAGCTGCAAATTCATCCATTTGAAGTTGTCTAGTAACTTGATCACAACCTCTCTTTGTTTCCATAAATATGATCACTTTACTTCCATCCATTATTTGCTTCAGTAAATCTACCAATTTTAAGTATTTCTCATTCTCAAAAACAACTTCTACAATCTGTAGAATTGAATGATTGGCTTTTAGAGCTTATGAACCAATGACAACTTTGTAAGGATTCTATAGAAATTGTCTGGCTAAACCTTCAACTTGTTTAAGCCAAGCTATACTCCAATAATAAGCCTATATGTCAGGCTGAATTTGGGAGATAATTTTTTTGATATGAGATTCAAAACCCATGTTTGCTAGGGGCTTTTTTATTCTTTGCCTTCTTTGTATCACTTGTGCCAACATTTTTCTCCATTGCTTTCAATTTAATATTGAAGACATAAGGACTAGATGTTTAGTTTTAAAAATATTTTTCTTTTTATCAAGATATATTAGAAAAGAAATCACTACGAAAGCAATCAAATCTACACAATATGAGATTTGCAATGCACTCTAGTCAATTCCATATATTTACCACATATGTTCTGAGCAAACATACACATTGCAATGCACTCTCTACATGGCATTGTGCATACAAAAATGATATGAAATTGTCAATGCAATTATAGATATAATGATTAGTTATACATCCTCTACGATTTGAAAGCAATAAGACACAACAATTTTCACATGCTACAAAGTATCATCAACATTTACATTGAAACGATGATAATTATTTGTTGCAAAATATACACAAAAGCAATAATGTTAATGATTGGCCATCTCATGCACTAAGAATCTTTCATAATACATAATGCACTCCCTATATAACCCAATGCATAAAACAAGGCAATGAAATCTTCAATACAATTTCACAATTGAGGACTACTTGTACCCAATCAAGGATTGTAGCCCTCTTATGCATCCAATTCAATATATAAAAGCTAATTTCACCCAATTAAGGATTACAGCTCTCATATTGTGCAGTGACAATGTATATTCAAAATCATGATGGTGAAAAATGCAAGACTTCAAGGATCTTTATATACCCAGTACACTAGTACAGGGCATCCTGCCCTTGACTATCAACTCGTTATTTAAATATGCTCATCTTCTAAAACCAACTTCGGTCCTTTTATGGACCGATGGCTTCGTCACAATGAGCATGACTCTTTAAAGTTTCATTTTTTTTGTTTGCTTCATACCTTTATTTTCAGTGAAGAATTTAAATAGTTTTAGAAGTGGTTAACATATTAAGAATGCCGCTCGTCCCGAAAAAGGACCTGTGACTCTCTAACCTTAGGTCAATTCACAAGGAAATAATTGTACCCGGCGCTCGGTTACACTCCCCTAGGATTTACCTAGTTAAAATGCCAAAGTAAGAAGAGGTTTACTATATGCAGTTTAGGCCCGTCGGGATTTTTCATTTTCTCGGTGGGCTCGCCGAGAAATTGAAAAAGCCCGGTGGGCCTACCGGCTATATTGGTTTTTGCAAGTCACCATCAAGATCACGTTAACAATTAACGTGATCACGTCTTTTTTATGTGTAATTACTTGTGTTATTAACATGATCACATGATCATGATCATGTCAGTGAAATCCCCGCAAGTTAATTGTAACAAGAGAGCTCCTTTCTCTCTTAACTTTGACATGAAGAGACATCAAAGCCGTACCTTTTTTGAGAGACGTAGATTTGACAACTTTGCGACAACTTCTCAATTCTATGGCAACAACAACATCAACACACAACAGGAACGCAACCAAAATTCTTCCAACCCATGTCCTGCTCAAAACTCTAATGGTAACAAAAAGGTGAAGTGTTTTAAATGTTTACAGTATGGTCACTATGCAGATAAGTGCCCAAATGGTCTTGCTAAGAGAAATGGAAAATCCAATGGAGTCACCCAAAATCCCAACCAAAGACCTTTCAACAACAACCGCCCCAATGGTGCTACAGTTAACTTCATCAAAGATGCTAATCCCAATGACAATGAATTGGAAGCCAATTACGATGAGGGATATGATCCTGAGTATGATCACAAAAATGACAACCCATCTTCAAGTACTCCTATATCTCCTCATACTTTGTTTAAAGTGCAAGGCACAGTAAAGGGTGAAAGTGTCACCATTCTCTTAGATGATGGCAGTAGCCATGATTATATTTCTGCATGATTGGCACAACGAATCTCTCTCTCTCTCTCTGAAATTTCTTCACCTAACAAGGTCAAAATTGTTTTTAATAATCAACATTTTAATTGCAAGACCCAAGTCACTGTTGAAGTTTGCATTGGTGAATTTACACTAGCACGTACATTTCTGGTAGCACCATTGCATGGTCTTGACATGATTTTGGGAATGCCATTCCGTCATGAATTTAATCCATTGATTAATTGTAAAACATGTACCATGTCCCTCACTCATAATAATCCAAATTTCTCCATCCAAGCAACACTAGCACATCAAAAATTTTGACTTCTCTCTCACACTCAAGCCAAAAGATCAATTAAAAAACAAGGAAAGACATATCTGGTGCTGGTAAATCAAATCTCCACTGAAATTGAAACTTCACATAACTCCTCACATGATGATTTTCTCTCACAATTTAAGGGTTGTTTCATGCATGACCTAACACTTGGAATTCCATGTTCACGCATAGAAGACCACAAAATCGATATTATACCGGTAGTGACCTCCTTATAGAGCACCTTACCGTGTAAATCTGACTGCAAATAGGGAGATACCACTCAAATCATTGACTTACTTGATTAATGACTTATAAGACCTAGTAGTTCACCATACAGAGCTCCAAGACTTCTTGATAAGAAGAAAAATGGAACCTTTTGTATGTGTATTGACTACATGGATTTAAACAAGATCACCATCAAGAATAGGTTCCCTATTCCTAGAGTGGATGGTCTGCTAGACAAAATGAAAGGGACAAATATTTTCAACAAAATCAACCTCAAATTGGGGTATCATCAAGTCAAAATGTTTGACCAAGATGTCTACAAAATTGCTTTCAGACTACAAACAGGACATTATGAATTTCTTGTCATGCCATTTGGTCTAAAAAATGTACCAGCCACATTCCCACGCATGATGGAAAAAAATTTCATTGACCATCAAGATTTTTTGATTGTATTCTTTGATGATATTCTTGTATTCAGTAAATCTGAACAAGAGAATAAAGAGCACTTAACACGTGTATTTGATCTGCTTGCACACAAAAAATTGTATCTCAATCTTAAAAAGAGTTAATTTTTTCAAATCTGAGATTGAATATTTGGGGCACATTGTATCAGGCAAGGGAATACATGTAGACCCCAAGAAAATTGAAGCCATTCAGTCATGGCCTAGACCCAAAATTTGCATGAACTTTGTTCTTTTATTGGTCTATGCAATTATTATAGGAAGTTTGTACGTAACTTTGCTTATAAATCTCATTACCTCGCTCTCTTGTTAAAGAAAAATTCTCCTTATGCATGGTATGACTTGCAAGAAAGTTCTTTTAATGTACTCAAGAATATTGCTTTGATAAATGCACCTGTACTACAATTGACTAATTTTGACAGACCATTCTTTGTCATAGTCACTGATACTAGTGGAAAAGGTACTGGTGCAGTTCTTATGCAAGATAACCATCCACTCACTTTTGAAATTCGTAAAATCAAACTTTCTGAATTAAAGTTTAGTACCTATGATAAAGAATTGAATGTTGTGGTACTTGCTTTAAAAATTTGGAAACATTACTTAATGGGTGCTAATTTAATCATCAAAATTGATCAACAAAGTATTAAGTACTTATCGTGTCAACCCTGAATAGATGATAGACGTATTAAGTGGGCTGCCTTCATTCAATGTTTTCAACCCAACATTCATCAATACCAACCTGGTAAGGAAAATTATGTAGCTGATGCTTTGAGTCAAAGACCGTCTCAACCAATATGGGTACTTCATTCGATTTTATGCATTACGCTTATGCACAAGATGATGATTTCAAAACCACATGGTTGCATATGTTTGACACTTTTGTGCATTCATTTTTGAAATACACTATTCAAGAAAAATTTCTTTATTTCAAACAAAAATTGTGTGTAACTAAACCTTTTTGTACATTGATCATTGAAGAATTTCACAAACCACCCTATGGTGGATATATAGGGTTTGCTGCTACTTTTCAAAACTTATGTTGTGATTCTATTGCATGCTATGAAAAGTGACGTTAAATAGTATGTTTCAACTTGTTTGATTTGCCAAAATATCAAAGCAGCAACAAGTAAGAAATTGGAACTTTTACACCCTCTCCCCAGTCCGAAAAACCTTGGAAACACATTTCAATGGATTTTGTTACCGATTTTTCACTCACTATTCACAAGCATGATATGATTTGGACTGTTATTGACCGTTTTTCTAAACAAGCATACTTCATTACTTGTAAGAAAACACTCACAACATATCAAGCTACACTTTTATTTTTTTAACTTGTCTTTTGACATCATGGTTTGACTAAAGTCATAATATCTGATCGAGATTTCAAATTTTGTAGTGCTTTTTAGGCTACTGTTTTTGAAAATCTTAGAACTACACTCGATTTTACTTCTGTATTCCATCATGAGTCTAATGGTAAAATTAGAGTCACTAATCGCACTATCATTGACTTGCTAAAAGCTTATGTTTCTTCTCAACCAACAAGAAATGGGATGATTACCTACATATTCTTATAACAATACCACTCACACTGCCTAAATCTCATTTGAAATTGTGTATGGTCACTCTCTTCCTACTTCTTCTTCATGTGTTTCTAATGTTGTGCATGTCGTTGATGATTTTACTGCTAATTTTCATGATGTTTATGCAAGTGTGAATTCTTACATTAAACGTTCACAAGAACTTTACACTAAGCATGCTAACAAGCACCGCAAGGCACACCTATTTAAGGAAGGTGATTATGTTATGCTTCACATTTAAAAATGAAGGATCAAAAGTATTGATACTAATGTATTTGTTAAACTTGCTCCTTGTTTTTATGGTCCATTCAAAATTTTTGCTGTGATCAATGATGTTTCATTTTGTTTAGACTTACCTTCACATTGGCACATTCACAATGCATTTCACATTAGTTGTTTAGGAGCTTACAGAGGACCCCTACCTACACATCACATTTATGAGGATCCACCTTCACTTTTGGACCAAGAAGAAAAAATCATCCTTGCACAGATAGTTGATCACGAGACCACCACCACATGCATTGATGGTTTATAACTGCTATCTTTTGACTTTCAAAGGCCACCCTAGAGAGGATGCCAAATGGATGCTTGACAAGATTTTTTGCAGCTTCCTAGACCTTCTCCACACTTTCCATCACTCACAGTCCAATTGATTCTCTATTGAGAAATTGAGGACACTTTCTATCCCTGGTGGAAGGGATGTTATTAGACTGGGTGTATGTGGTTAACTGCAATTGGGTTAGTTGGTGTAATGGTTAATTATGTGTTGTCTATTTGATTTTACTAATAGTGAGTTGATGATGATTTGTAGATTGGAATTCTGAAGTTGAAAAGGAGGCGCTGGCAAATAATAACCCTCTTGGCCATTTTACCTTTGCACAGTTTTTAGAATTTTTATTCAATAAGCCACTTTGGCTTCTTGTAAATAGCTCTAGTGAGAACTCACCCTTATGGGACATGCAATAAGTGATGCGCTCCACTCAAGTACTAAAGTGGACTAGATGTAAAAGAGGGGCCTCCAAATTTTTGGCACCCAAAAACGCAAATAATAAATTAAATGCCAAACTCCACAAGAAGGGGTGTAGTAAAGTTTGGGGCTATGCATTTAGGCCATTCACTTACAAGATTCTTGGCTCTTCTCTCTTAGACTATAGTAAATCATGTTGTGTACTCTCTAATCATGTCTACATCTCTTACACTCTCTTACACTTTGTCTTTGTCAAATCTACTCTTGATGTTTGTGATGAGGAATTGTTGAAATGTCCAAGCATCCGGTCTTCCCTTCTCCCAACAATGTAAGTCGACCTTGAATTGACTTTGTGGATCAATGTATTTAGTTTGCAATGGAGCTAATAGAAAAATATCTGCAAAAATCTTGCTTGACTGTGAGCACCTCTATATATAGGAGTGCACAATTACCAATGTAAAATTTGAACTTACACAACTTTAGGATGCATGGATTTGACCGTTGGGCACGTGTACCAAGATGCATGATTGGCATGATAACATTCTATTTATAGCTCTATAAGGGGCAATATATAACATTTTCACATCAATTCGTTGTATTTTGTGAAAGTATTTTGTACACATTTCAAAGCTAGAGAGCTCAAAATGTTCCTAAGAGAACATAATGGCAACCATTTTAATTCGGATTTTTCTGGTAACATTTTTTTCTTTGTGATTTTTGTCGTCTCTATGCAAAAGTAGAACACTCGGACAACCCTCCAAGTGCTCTATTTTTGCATTGCAAAGACAGAAAGTCATGATGTTGCCCGTATGCAAAAATAGAGCACCCGAACGAGTGCTCTATTTTTGCATAGCGAAGACACTAAGTCATGTTGTCGCCCGTGTTGAATCTAAGACAACCATTCGAGTGCTTTATTTTGCATAGCAGAGACACAATGTTATAAATAAGAAGTATATATATATTTTTAAGAATGTACTCTCATCCATATGCAAAATTAGAGCACTCGGATGGCCGTCCAAGTGCTCTATTTTTTAGCAAAGACACAATGTTAGAAATAAGAAGTATATTTATTTAAAGAATGTAATGTCGCCCATATGCAAAAATAGAGCACCGGAACTACCATCCGAGTGCTCTATTTTTGCATAGCGAGGATACAATGTTACAAATAAAAGTATTTTGAAAAAATAGAACACCAGCCTTCCCTATGCCCAATTTTTGCATAGCGATGCTCATTTTATTTAATTTCTTTTCAGTGACTTTTTTTGCAGATATATCTAAGAGGCTACACTCAAGAAATTTTGTAACAAGAAAGAATATTGTCGAACATTTTTAGAAGACAGGGCTCTTTTACTTGTCTACATTGTGTTATTAACTGGAAAATCATTTATCTCTAACATCATGGCTTATACTTACATTGATTAGAACTTTTTCATGAACTTTGTCTTAAGCTGAGATGATTTGGGATGATCGTCAATATTTTTGTAGGCTTCAGTATTCCAACCTGCTCCAATTTGATATCAAACATGTAGTAAATGTTTTGTCTTTTATAGCTTGTCTAATCCATTGGTCACGTAAACATAGATTTTTCGATTTATGCAGTGTGTAAATATCTTCCTGGTGTAGATTTTATGATTTAGGAAACACCAATTAAGCATGCAGATTCACCAATTTAGGCAGCACAAGTGCAGATTCATTGATTTATGTAGCACATCAATAAACTACAGATTCGCTATTTTCAACAATATTACGTGCAGATTTTCTGGTTTAGGCAGCACATTGATTCATCGATTTAGGCAACATGTCGCATTGGTGTCGATTTGTCTATTTAGGCAACACCGATCACAAAATCATGCTATAGTGGGTGACCACCACTATCTTTAGTATGATTATTTTACCCATGTATATAATGGAAATGATTTTAAATCTAGAATTTGAGTTGGATTTGGATTTGATCTATGATGATTGGTTGACACTGTGTATGAAAATGGACTTGAAATTTATGAGAATTGATTATTGATCAATGAGTGTGACCAATGATATCTTGATTCATCATGGTATGACATATATTGTTTATTCTCATGGTATGGGATATTAGAATATGCAGTCTATAGATGATGGGCATAAGCAAATTCATTTATTTGAATTTAAGAGTTTTATTTTTGACACATTATTCTAACCATTGTTTTTGACAAGTATGGTTTTCAAAATTTTAACTTAGCAACTGAACAAAGTTGCTTTTCTAATGGAGAGGTATGTAATGGAAATGAAAATATATTTATTTACTGTAGACAGGTGGCAAAATCATAAGCGATCAATGGGCTATATGAAAGGGTAGCACATTTAAAAATAGTTTGTCAATAAAGTGCTATTTATTAGCTATGTATTGTACATTGAAGGACAGTCTGTTATCATTTTGAGCATTCAAGAAATCTATAAATAAATACGTGCAAGAGGAAAATGCTCACTCTTGTATGGGGAGAGATTGCACCCAGTATCTGTGGACCAAAATTGGATAGAGTACCAAAACAAAACACCATACAAAACTATAAAGGAGTACCAAATGTACCAATTGGTCCAGGTGCTCTGCTATTGAGCATGACTATAAAAGTCACCCATGAAATCCATACAGTACCAAAACTGGTCATAGAGAATACCAAAACAAAAATAAAATTACCCAACTAGAATCAAATTTGGATAGTGTGCGAAGATAGAACACCATACCAAACTATAAAGGAGTACCAAAGGAGAAATATGTACCAAGTGGTCCAAGTACTCTTGTATTGATAAAATCAAAGAGTACCAAAACTAGTGGTAGAGAATACCAAAACAAAACAAAAGTTACTCGGTAGAACCAAAATTGGAAAGAGTACCAGAATAGAACACCATACCAAACTATAAAGGAGTACAAAAAGATGTACCAAACTCGTGGAGGTGCCAAACTTTTATAGTTGTGGGTAGATTTATATTTGGCTCACATTCTTGGTAACATCAAAGGTGTGTGAAAGCCCCAAATTTGGTGTTGTATGAACCAATGGTATTGATCATATGATTTGATTATACATGCTTATGTAGCTTGGCTGATGCACCAAATCTGATAAAGAATCAAATATGGTCCAACACCAAATTTGGTAGTGTCTTGAACAATGGCAAACCATGACAATATTTCATGATACCAAATTGACAATATAGTAGCAAATTTAATACTGTTGGAACTAGGGTTGCAAGAAAACACACACAGCTTGGAGAAGACAAAGGAAGCTCAAGGCACACAACCAAGAGTGTATTACTTAGTGTGCAATGAAAAGGATAGATAGCCCTAGAATGATGACCGTATATACAACTCACGGGGAAAAAACCTCCTAAAGAGGGAAAAAATGCCTCGGCGGTCCTAAGTGTGTTCACACACATCACTACCACATGTATATGGTAACAAATCCCCCCTGGACTGATGCGGTGAACAAGAGCTGGCACATAGAGTAAAGGGAAGTGCCATACACTGAGGACATGATCAATCCACAAAGGGGAGTAAGCCCAAAGCTTTGTAGAAAGCTTCGAGCTTCTCATGAGACAATGCCTTTGTGAAAAAATATGCAAGGTTGTCCTGTGTTGGCACATAAGCCAAGCTGATCTCTCTTGCTGAGAGCCTTTTCTTGACATAGTGGTAATGCACCTCAATGTGATTTGTGCAAGCATGAAAAACTGGGCTCCTTGCAACTGCCAATGCGCTCTGACTATCAGTGTAGATAGTGCTGGCAATGTCCTGTCCAACATCCAAATCAGCCATAAGGCATCTTAGCCATACACACTCAATCGTAGATATGAAGACTGCCAGTACTCCGCCTCCCAACTGGAAGTGGCTACAGTAGGTTGCTTCTTGCTCAACCATGATATGCATCACCTGGCAAGCATGAAGAAAAAACCACTTGTGGACACTCGTGTGTCAAAACAACCAGCCCAATCTATAAGTCTAGTGGAAATGATCCCCCCTTGGGATAAAACAAACCAAGATGTAAAGTGCCACTCAACGGTGAATCCTCTTGACAGCTTGCCAATGCTTAGACCTTGGGCCATGCATAAATATGCTAACCTGTGAGACCGTAAACTAAATATCTGGCCTTGTGTTGCATACATAGGCATCCAATGCAGTTTGTAAAGACTGACATCTGCAGGATCACCAACATCATGAAGACTCAATTTCAAACCTGTTTCCATGGGAGTGGCAATAGGTTTGCAATCCTCAAGTCCAAACTTACATAGTAATGTCTCTATGTAACTTTTCTAACACAAGGAAATACCACCATCACACTGCTTAAACGATATACCCAAGTAATGATGTAACAGCCCCAAATCTTTCATCTTGAAAGTAGCATTCAAATTAGCCTTGAATTCAGCAACATATCTCTTATTTGGTCCAGTGATCAGCGAATCATTTACATAAAGAACCACAATGAGAAGTACATCATCCTCACACTTTACATACAATGTGCTTTTTGTTGGACTGCTACGAAAGCCTCGTTTGACCAAATGAGTGTTAACCTTCTCATACCAAGCACGAGGAGATTTCTTCAACCTATACAAAACTTTGTTACATTTTCACACCTTATCCTCTTGTCCTTTCTTGACAAAACTGCAAGACTGCATTACATAAACTTCCTCAAATATGTCACCATTCAAGAAAGCAGTAACAATTTTTGATTGATGCACATCCCAACCAAATTGACCTACCAATGCACATAGAAAACGCACAGTAGTCATACAACAAGTGGGAGCAAAAGTCTCTTCATAATCTATGCCTTTTTGTTGTGCATAACCTTTTGCAACAACTCGAGCCTTATGGCAATCAATCTCACCATCCAGATTGCGTTTCAACTTGTAAACCCACTTCGTACTACCAATGGCCTTTTTGTCAGGAGGCAAATCACATAAAGTCCATGTGTCATTTTCTATAAGTGCATAATATTCTAATTGCATGGCAGCCATCCAATTTTTTGAATTTTGTGCTTCATCAAAAGACAGAGGTTCCTCAACATCATATAAGCTAGACACAACCAAAGCATAACAATCTGATGCATAAGATGCATGGTGAGAGCCTGAACGAGAGCGACTAGACAAAGGTGCATCCAATTTACTATCAAGAAAAGTGTGCACCAGCCATTTTGGCAAGCCTGCTCATTTTCAGCCCTTTCCTCATCAAGTACATCATGTACATTTGCATCAGTAATAGTTTGATCTATAACATTTTTAGAAACCCCCATAGGTTGTATATTTGCCTCATTGTAATTTACATTCGAACTTCCACCACTGAAAAGAGGCAACAAAGTGTTGTAAATGTCCTATGAGCTTACATTATTGTCTCTAGTACATGAGAGCAGGCTGAACAAAATCTTCCACAAACACAACATCCCGTGGAAATAGAATATGCTTTGTTTGTGGATGATACAACCTGTAACCTTTTCTTTTAGCACTATAACCAGCACAAATACATTTGACTGTCATATGATCCAATTTTCTGCGATGTGTTTGTGGCACCAAAGCATATTCCAAACAACCGAAAACATGCATGTGCTCAATTGAAGGATTTCTATCATGCCATGCTTCATATGGAGTAATAGACTGCAAAGCTTTCATAGGGCACTTATTTAGTACATAAGTGGCACACATGATGGTCTCAAGCCAAAAAGTATGCGGAAAATCTTGACTTTTGACCATATATTGTGCCATTTCTATAAGTGATCTGTTTTTCCTCTCAGCAACACCAATTTGCTGAGGTGTTTAAGTCACTATAAATTGTTGTTTTATCCCACGACTAGCCATAAATGCATTAAATTGATGAGACATATAATCCCCCCCTTGATCGGAACGAAGGGTGCCCATGGTACATTTTGAGACATTTTCAGCCATAGTCAGAACTTGTTTGAAGCACATAAAAACTTCGGACTTCGCTTTAAGAGGATACACCCATGCATGCCTGGAGTAATCATCAATGAAAGTCATGAAGTAAAGGTAATTGCCCAAGGATGGAGTTTCCATGGGCCCACAAACTATCCACAAGATGCAACCTGCATGTCCCCCAATTGAACCATCCTTTGGAAACTTTGAATGCTGCATCTTACCCAAAATACAGCCTTCACAAACATGTTTGATAGGTGATTCAAGAGGCGGCAAAGAAGCAACCATATGAATTTTTTGCAAATGCAGCAAACTGGCAAATTCAAATGCCCAAAACGTGCATGCCAAAGTTTTGCATCTGAAATAGCCTTAGAATCCACAATTGCATTTGCAAAATTCTGTCCACACTTGTTGTACAAAGTGAGATTATACAACCCACGATATAATATGCCAGATGCAACAATTTCATCACCAAAATTTAGATCATGTACCATATATCTGTCATCCACAAATTTGACTACAAGTCCAAGTCTTGTAAGTGCAAAATAGATAAAATATTCTTCTTGATCCCAGGTACATAAAGTGCATCAACAAGTGTGAAAGAACTGCCATTTGCAACAGTAAGCACAATCGTTACAACACCCTAAACTAGATAAGGGGCATTGTTGGCACAAGTAACTGAATTCCCATGAGGGATAGATTCAAGAGAGGTGATCAAATCACGATGTGAGGTAATGTGCTTTGTAGCACCACTGTCAAAATACCACACATGTGAATTTGCAGCTGCATCATGGACATCGGAATTATAGGTACACTCTGTACTAAAATCCCATTCTACATCAACATCAACATCAACATCACAATCTCCTTTCATAGAAGACTCAATAATAGCTGCATTTGTAAAGGAACCAGCATTTGCAGTGGAACTGCCCTCTTTCTTCTTTGCCTCTTTGGCCTTCAACTTAGGACACTGCTTGATTAAGTGATCATTAGCTTTATAATAATGGCAACACATCTTCTTTTTGCCCTTATCACAAGAATTTCCATACAAATTGTTGCCAGCGGAAGCATTAGGAACATGTGATTTTCCACTCGCAGAAGAACCATGAGAAGTGGTTGCATTACTGTTACCACCTTCTTTTTGAGCAACAATATAGGCATGTTCAACTACATCAAACTTGACAACTTCAAGATTTCCTTGGATCATAAGTCTCCAAGTACTAGCAAAAGTCTGGTAAGAATCTGGCAAGGCATCAATAATAGTCTGCACAAGGAAACTGTCTGAAGTGACTTCACTTGAAGAAATAAGTTACTCATTGATATCCTTGACACCAGCAAGGAAAGTATCCATATCATCTTCCTCATGCATAATCTTTGATTCCATCTCTTTACGCAGTAATGCAATTTTAGCCTCATTGCGACTTGCATAAAGACCAACCAGAATGTCCCAAGCCTCTTTGGCAGATTTTGCTGAACGAATCTGTGGAGTAATAGTGCGCTTCACAGACAACGCAATCAATGCATGAGCGTGTGCATCTTTTACATCCCAACGAGCTTGTTCTGCAGTAGGCAAAACAACTCTAACTGCAGCAATCCTTGCAGCAAGACCAGCAACATCCTCAACATCACCTACATCCTCAGAACCAGGATGTACATCAATGCCCTGCACAATATTCTAGACGCCCTTTAACACACAAACATGTTGCATCATAAAAACCCACATAGGGTAATTGTCCCCATCCAATCTGTCCTCAGCAGCAAACATCTTGAACACATCTGTGTTGTTGTCATCCATGGTAAATGTTGCACCTGATGTAAAAACTACTCGAAAAGAGGAGAAATGAAGAGGGAACAACACGTGCTATATAGCACAAACCGTAGAAGACTGTAAAGGACATGTTGTTATGCAGAAAACAGCACTGACAAAAATTCTACTCAAAATCACAAAATAGCATGTGCGGTACTGCTTGTAGTGGAAAGAGAGGCCGAAATGAGCCCGAATCAGAAATTTGAGCAGACTAAGCTATTTGACCTCTCTCGAAATTTGTGTCGACCTACGAACGCTTGCCAAAGCTCACTGAAATTGGAGAGATTAAGACCGACAATAATTGAGGACCGGATTTACATGGAGCCGGTCCCCCCTCCAATGGAACTTTATATAATAACTTCTCCCATTGAGAGAGACTTGTTTACAATACAATATTTGTGCCAATTGATTCCATGAAGATGGAAATATTCAAGCACCAAAATTACACTTGGTAGGACCTCAATCCCAAGACCTCAAACACCTTCAAAGGTGAACAGAGCTAACGGGGAGTGGGGAAAGAGAAGAAGAAGAATAATAATTTTTACAAGGAAGAAGTATTCTTCTCATGTTAGTTCACTCATAAAGAATATCATAGCATAGTAATAGAGATGGAGAAGAAAATGAGCATGCTTGTAAGCTTAACTCTTGCTTGGATTTGCATTTTATGGTCAACTGTTGCTGGTGTAGGCTTCTCCACTTCTCTTAATCTTGATAAGAAGACTTCACATCGTGTGTATGAGATTTCTTAAGGTGCGAGAGAGAGAGAGAGAGAGAGAGAGAGAGAGAGAGAGAGAGAGAGAGAGAGAGAGAGAGAGAGAGAGAGAGAGAGAGAGAGAGAGACCCATCGACCCCTACTTTTTGAGCATGTTTGAAGGTGATTGGTCCTTCCTATGGGCTAGCCAATGAATGGCTATTTCATATAAAGCAAGAGGGTTAGCATTGTGACAAGTGTCCTTCTTTCCCTCTTTGAGAAGAGAGCTTGATTATTCGATTAAATAAAGCTAAATTCTTTTTGGCTCTCACGGCGGGCTACCCAATGAGATTCAAGCATGCTTATGGGATGCTCAACTCTCATTGGTTCCCCTAGAAGGCTACCCAATAGGATCAAAGCTTGCTCATGGGGAGCTCTTTTCTTATTGGTTCTCTTAATGGGCTATCCAATGATATTTAAGCTTATTCAAGGGATGCATAATTCTCGTCGGTTCTTCAAGATGGCTATTCAATAGGATTCATGGTTGCTTGGGGGAAACATAGCTAGGTGCTTGACATGTGTCCTTTATGCCTAAAGTGAAAGAGCACACTTTTGTTGACTTGTGTTTTCTCCTCTCTCCTCTCTCCTCCCGAGAGAACTTGCCCATTGCAAGTTGCACACCCACTTGGCCACTTAGAGACTCAAAGTGACCTTAGTGCACTTATTAAATATTCAAAATACCTAATGTTGGCAATAGTCTTTTCCTTTAATCCTAGGCCCAAATGGAATTTAGAAGTAACCTTTAGAGGCTTAATGAAGCTTACCCTAAGGTCATTTCTAGCTTCTTTGTGTTCACATTGCTCTTTGGTAGACCGTCTCTCCTATTGGTCCCGTACCAAGGTAAGTCTAGCAGCACATTTAATATGAGAAAATCATTTGGGAAAGTTAGATATTAGATTTTATGAGAAAGTGCATGATTTTCCAGGGTGACCAGGTAGACGCTAGGCTTCAGACTAAAGGTGGAGAATAGAGTAGGGTTAAGAATTGTGAGAATAAGGTGTAGGTAAAGATAGTCGTGTACTAATAAGAGAATATAACGTTGATTGGGACTGATTTGAAGGAGATAACAAAGATTTAGAATATAGATTAAGGATATTAGCAGTAAAAAACAAATATTTAGAATACGGACCAAGGATATTAGCAGTAGAAAACGGAGAAGTGAGACAAAAATTGGGCTTGAAAATAGTAAAAGCTTCCAATTAATGATCTTTAATAACCCAAAGTTTACAATTAGATACACGCCACTACTGGTGTACACCTTGATTGAATCCCTAGATCAAAAATCTTGAACCAAATCAATAAGTAGGGTCAGCCCTTTTCAAAAGGAATCAAATTTTCTAAGCAGAAATCTGAGAATGAACAACACGGGGATGCTCCTTCGGCTCACAAAAGCCCAAGCATTTAATGAAAGAAAACCGCCTTGAAGGAAGGTTACTCCTGCTAATTGATATTGAACAAGAAGAATAAGGGCACCTAGAAACCCACAAAGATCTCTCTTTTCCTCTTCCTCTTGGCTGCAAGAAGCTCCTTTCTCGTCTTTCTCCCACAAGAATCTCTTGCACTTGCAAAAGAATACTCCTCTTCTCTTGATTTCCTCGCAAAAAATTGTCCAAAAGAACTGCCCAAAATCTCCTCTTTTCCCACGTTTTGGGACGTGCTCAAAAAATAGCAAAAAGTAATGCTTTTCCTATAATTTTGGGATCTTTCCCTTTTTCTCATCCATGGCATCCACCACTCATTCGCATGCAAGGTTCATCACTCACCACACAAGTCACAAACCAATTCAAGCTATTTAAACCACATGAGAAACCCTCCTTATCTTTCAAGGGCCGCCTATGTCAGCGCGCGCACACACACACACACACACACCCCCCCCCCCCCTCCCAAAAAAAAAGTGTGAACCCACCACGCTCTAGCATTTTTCTTGTGGGTTGTCCTCCCCAGCACAAGGAGTCGTCCTAGTTTCTTGTGTAGGAAACTCCATCAACGAAGAACCTACACTCCGTTCTAGCATGGTCTTGCAACGCCACAACATGGCGATACCACCTGGAGACAGGCATATGCATCTTACATCACCAAGCGTCGTCATGTGGGTTTGTTCGCCGTAGCCAATGATTGGCGGCTCCCAAGGGAAGTCTCCCTTCGAGCATGCCAACGGATCCTCTTCACTACATTATATATACCATGGCATAATGAACGTCAATGTCAAATCGCATGTGGGATATTTATACTTCCACATGGCAACACTCTATGACCCCCCCCCCCCCCCCCAAATGTGTGAACCCACCACGCTCTAGCATTTTGCTTGTGGGTTGTCATCCCCAACATAAGGAGTCGGCCTAGTTTAGGCCTCTTGTGTAGGAAACTCCATCAACGAATGTAATGGAAATGGTCTAGGAACTTTGAGAAAAGCGGAATTAAGAGAATTAGAGTGAGCATTTCTGTGAGACTACTTTGAGGATATAGAGGGTGAACTTAATTAGCGCTAGCAACATAACGATAGTACTTAATTAACTTGGCATGAACAATACTTTTTGCAAGAGAGAGAGTTTAGAGAACTTGACAACAATTGAGGACCGGATTTATGTGGAGCCGCAGTCCCCCCTCCAATAGGCTTTTGTATTATAGATTCTCCCATCAAGAGATACTTGGTACAATACAATCTTTGTGTTCCTTGTGACCTAGGTGATGCAATGAAGATGGAAAGCTTCATGCATCACGAGCATAACATAGACTTTGTAAAAAGAATTAACCATTTCCGGCCTCAGTCCCAAGGCCTTAAACACCTTCAAACATGGAGAGAGCTAGTTGGGAATGAGGATAGGTAAGAGGAAGAAGAAACATTTATAGGAGCAAGAAATAGTTCCTCACTTATCATCACTCTTCTTGCTTAGCATACATAATAACATAGTAATGAAGATAGAAAAGATGGAAAGCTTAAGCATTGGAGAATAGCTCTTGGTTGGATTTTCATTCCATAGACAAGAGTGTTGGTGTAGGCTCTCAACTTCTCTACAAGCTTGGAGAAGGAGATGGAGCTCTTGCACTTTGCAACCCACACAATGAGTGTGTGTGTGTGTGTGTGTGTGTGTGTGGGAGAGTATACCCCTCAAGCTAGCCCCCTCCTTGCTTTTGTTGACCCTCTCTTCTAGCACTAGCTTTCACTCGATTGGACCTCCTCAAGCTTGGCCAATCACATGCTTAATGCATATCAAGCAACAAGGGTATCCTTGGGACAAGTGTCCCCCTTTCTCCTTTGAGAGAGAGGACTTGATAAATGCAAAAATAATTATTTAAATTTACTAAATTATCATTGGACCCTTTGGGAGGCCAACCAATAGGCTTTAGGCACACTATGAGTGCAACATGAAGAGGAGCTTGACAAGTGTCCTAGTTGCTTTCTTTGTACCAAGCTCGCCTTGTGTGAGGGTGTGTGTGTGTTCTCTCTCTAGCTCCTACAAAGAGGGCTTGCCCCCTCATGAGTAGAGATATGCTTTGACTTTTTGAACACCTTAACCCCTCAAGCACCTTAGTCATGGAGCACCTTAGCACCTTAGTCATTAAGCACCTCAAGCACCTTAGTCAACAAGAACGACAAGTACCTCAAGCTTGGGCCGCGTTCCCACCTCAAGCACAACGCTAGCTTGCCTAAGGTAAAAGTACTTTTAACACTAACCTTTGAAGGTCTTTAATGAAGCTAACCCTAAGGTCTTTAAGCTCCATTAGCTAGCCTTGCTCTTTGACATATCATCTCTTATTTGGATCCCCTTTAACCTTGGCCCCGTGTTGAGATAGATCCATAAGCACATGTCTATATTCTAACTTTTGTTCCCATTTATTCTCCCACATTAAATGATTATTTTTATATGAGAAAATCATTTGGGTAGATTAGATATTATATTTAATGACATTACCTTTATCTTGAAATCATAGTCATCCTCGACTATGAGGTAGAAGAGATAAAGCCTTAGTCATTAGTCAATGTTTCTTAGTGGGTAGAGGATCCCTCTTTACCCTATGACATCATTCCAATATGGATGACTAATCCATTTGGTTCTTGGGAGACATAGCTACCACAAGCATGTCTGCTCTTTAGTCCATTTCATTCTCCAAGTATAGTGACAAATTCTACTTGGTGTTTGAGAGATGTCGTCATCATAAACATGATTCTAAGCATGCATACTACTTAAATTCGTGCACAATAAAAAGAGAATTAGTCTTATAAGACAAAAACATTGGTCATTTAAAAGAAACATATACATTTTCTTGCTCTAATGTAGCATTGTAAGCATTGACAAGGTTCATACTATTGTTAAGCTGTATTCCTTGCATCCATCTTCTTCAAAAGGATAATTTTTGAGCTTAATAAGATACTATCGGATAATCTTACCATGTCATAGTACCTTGTTTTTATGCTGAAAGATAGCTTCGGGTTGTAGCACCTCTTCTTGGTCTTCAATTTCAAGAGTGTCTTCAATAATTGGTTCACTTTGTGGCTCTTCTTTGTAGGGCTTAAGTAGTCTCACAAGAACAGCGTTGTGTATGAGCCAATGGTTGGGCAGCTTGAGTTGATAAGCCATCTCATTGATTGGGTTCAAGATTTGAAAAGGACCATAGTATTTTTTGGCTAGTTTTGCATAATACTTTTGATGGTCTGTAGGATATTTTCTCGTCATTTGCCTCAATCGAGCCTTGGGAAACTTAAGTAATACCCAATCATTTTCTTTGAACGTTAAGGCCGTTTTGTGCTTGTCAATTGCAACTTTTTTCCTTTGTTGAGAGATGGATATAGCCTCCTTAATCTTTTGAAAAGATTCTTGTAGGTCATGGCTATACTCATCGGCAGTGAAGATCTTTTCATGTACTTTAAGTAGCAAGGAACTTTTAGGTCTTCCCTCAATGATTTCAAGAGGTGCTTTTCCCGTAGAAGTATGGACAGTATTATTGTACGCATACTCTACAATGGGTAAGTACTTTTTCCATTGTGAGCATTGATCAATTTTTGTAAGATAAGTCTTTAGTAGATCGAGTATCCTAAGGTTGGATATCTCAATTTGGCCATCCGTTTGTGGGTGATAGGCTGAAGAGAAATGCAATCTTGTACCTATATTTTCAAAGAGACCTTTCCAAAAATTACTCGTCATTCTAGGATCTCTATCTGACATGATGGATGTTGGCAATCCATGGTGTTTGAAAATCTAAGATATGAAGAGTGTTGCCATTTGGTGTGCTTTAATAGTCTCTTTGACAGTAATAAAACGTGCTTGCCTTTTCTAAACTTGTCAACTATTGTCCATATTCTCGTATTCCCATGGATAGACTTGGGTAATCCAAAGATAAAGTCCATGGATATACTCTCCCATGGTGAATTAGGGATTGACAATGGCTAGAGTAATCCAGGTTGATTCCCTCTATCATACTTAGTCTTTTGGCATACCAGACATTTTGAAACATACTCTTGTATGTCTACTTTCATGGTAGGCCACTAGAAGTACATTTCTACTCCTCGAAGAGTAGGTTGAATGCCTCTATGCCCCGCATAGGGAGGGGCATGGGATTCATACATGACTTTCTCACAAAGGGAGTAAGTAACACAGAGCATATTGCCATGGAGAAGATAACCATTCCGCAAGGTGAATGGTTCCTCTTTCTTCCCCAAAGCAAGGACTGACATTATGTCTTTAAAGTCAGGGTCAGTAGCATACTCATCTATCATAGAAGATAGATCATTGTGAGTTGCTATAGACACCACATTAACTTATGGTCGTCGTGAAAGTGCATCGGCCACTTGATTGTGCTTACCAGCAATGTGAGCAATATGAAAATAAAATGCAAAAGAGAATTTTCCCACCTCATTTGTTTGTCGAAAAGATTGGTTTGCGTCATGAAGTACTTGAGACTTTGGTGGTCCGTTCGCAAAACAAATGGAGTCCCCAATAGATAGTGATTCCATGTGTGTAGGGCATGTAAAACAGCTAAAGCTCTTTTTCATAAATGCCCAAGACCCGTTCATCCGTGTTGAGCCTTCGGCTCTCATATGCTATGGCAAGCCCCTCTTGAAGCAAGACATCTCCAAGGCAATCACCACAAGCATCACATTGGACCTCAAATTGCTTTCAAAGATCCGGAAGCATAAGGATTGGTTGGGAGGTAAGCTTCTCTTTGAGCTTGTCAAAAGCATTTTGTTCCTTAGCAGTCCATGAGTATTTAACATTCTTCTTTGTTAAGTCATGTAATGGTCCTGCTATTTGAGATAATTTTGCTAGTATGCACACATACCAATAAAGCTTCTTAGCTCATGTAGATTCCTTGGGTTAGGCCATGCTTTTATTACCTCCTACTTTGATGGATCCATACGGATACCATCTTGAGAGATAATATGATGTTAGTATTAAATCTCTTGAAGGAAAAATTCACTCTTCTTTTGATTGATAAAAAGCTTGTTCTCCCAAAGCTTGAAAAATCACCTGAAGATGTTTCTTGTGTTCCTTCAAGGACTTGGAGTAGATGATGATATCATCAAAGAACCCAGTGAATTTGTGGTTGGGTCTGAATATTTTCTCCATTAAACAATTGAACGTGGCTGGTACATTAGTCGAGCCAAAAGCAATGACTAGATATTCATAAAGACCAAATGTTGTACGAAACGCGGTCTTTAGGAAATATTCATTCACTATCCTTATTGATGATAGCCACTTTTAAGGTCAATCCTACTGAAGTAGGTAGATCCTTGTAGCTTATCAAACAGATCTTCAACCCGTGGTACGGGGAATTAGTTTTTGATAGTGATATTATTTAGTGCTCGATAGTCCACACACATGCGGTATGTACCATCTTTCTTTTACACTAAAAGGACTGTAGAACAAAGGGGAGAGGAGCTAGGCCTCACCATCCCTTTGTCTATAAATTCTTATATTTGCCTCATGTTCTCCTCTTGTTGAGCTTGGGAAACTCAATAAGGAGGCTTGTAAAGTGGTGAGCTTCCTGGTAGGAGCTCAATTCGATGGTCATCATCCCCTCGTTTTGGCGGTAAGTCCATAGGGATTTCATTGATGAACACATCTTGGAATCCATTTAGAAAATTAGACAAGTCTAACTCTTCTTGATTCCTACCATTTACATTTGATGAAACATTAGGACCTTTTAGGGACTCTTTGACAAAAATCATGTACGCAAAAACTGATATTTGCATTGATTTATCAATAGTAGGAGGATTTACAAGTGGTATAGTACGACCAGACTCACTAGCATCTATATACATGATCTTTTCCCTGTAGGTGAAACAAATTCTCCTTTCAGGGACTTCATGTTGCCAACCATGCGGATGAACCATGGTGCCCCTAGGATAACATCCTCATGTTGGAGAGGAGAGATAAAAAAGTCTTCTTTGTCGACATAGCTTTGGACATGAAGCCTCAACTTCCCAATAAAGGGAGTAACAAAGGCTTGCTGTCCCTTGAGAATAGAGACAAAAATTGGGCTTGCAAATAGTAAAAGCTTCCAATTAATGATCTTCGATAACCCAAAGTTTATGATTCGGCCATACACGCCACTATTGGTGTACACCTTGACTCAATCCCCAGATCAAAAATCTTGAACCAAATCATTCGGTAGGGTCAACCCCTTTCAAAAGCAATCTGATTGCTAAGCACAAATCTGAGAATGAACAACACCGGGATGCTCCTTTGGCTCACAAAAATCCAAGCATTCAATGAAAGAAAACTGCCTTGAAGGAAGGTGACTCCTGCTAATTGATATTGAACAATAAGAACAAGGTCACCTAGAAACCCACAAAGATATCTCTTTCCCTCTTCCCCTTGGCCGCAAGAAGCTCCTTTCTTGTCTTTCTCCACACAAGAATCCCTTGCACTTGCAAAAGAAAACTCCTCTTCTCTTGCTTTCCTCGCCGAAAATTGTCCAAAAAAAACTGCCCAAAATCTCCTCTTTTCACACTTTTGGGACCTGCTTGAAAAATAGCAAAAAGTAACGCTTCTCCTCTAATTTTGGGATCTTTCTCTTTTTCTCATCTGAAGGAGTACGAGCGGAAGTGCGACGCGAGAGAGAGTGCGAGAAGAAGAGCACGACGATATGGTGAACTCGCTCTACTGTAATGTGTAGAGCATAGTGAGTTCTTATTAGGTTTTTACAAAAGAATATGTGTACATACCTGGCGGCCCGCCCACTTACCTGGGCGACCACATTGGGCTTTATACCCCAACAACATCCCACTTAAAGTCCAATGTGGTACTTTAAGTGTGAGAGAAGGTACTATACAAGCTAATATACAAGAGATGTAGAGAAGTGATGTACTACCCTACACCTAACTGCTTGCGAAAATGCGCAAAGCTCTCTGAGGGAAGTCCTTTTGTAAGTAGATCAACAGGATTTTCTGTGGTGTGAACTTCGACAAGCTGAAGTTGCTTATCCTCGAGCATTTCCCTGATGAAATGATACTTCACATCCACATGCTTTGTCTTTGAGTGATAAACTGGATTGCGAGCCAATTGTATAGCACTTTGACTATCACAATATAACACAGGCATCTCTTCTTTGATTCCCAAATCTGTTACTAGTCGATTAAGCCAAATTGATTCTTTGCATGCCTCTGATGCTGCAACATATTCAGCCTCTGTAGTAGACTGAGTAACACAATCTTGTAATCTAGAACGCCATGATACTGCTCCACCAGCCAATGTAAAGACATACCCTGACGTAGACCTTCGGTTTTCTAAGTCACCTGCATAATCTGAGTCTGTAAAACCCTTTACACTTAGCTCCTGACTCCCATAGCATATACGCATACTCTTTGTAGCTTTCAGGTATCTCAATATTCCTTTCACTGCCTCCCAATGTTTCTTGCCTGGGTTTGACATGCATCGACTTACTACTCCCACTGCAAATGCAATGTCTGGGCGAGTAGCAATCATTGCATACATCAAACTAACCACTGCAGACGCATATGGAATCTTATCCATTTCAGCCTGTTCTTCATCAGACACAGAACAATCTTGTTTGCTAAGTTTCACATATGGTGGCAATGGAACACTCAGTGCCTTTCCCTTGTCCATATTGAAACGTTGCAAAACCTTGTCAATATACTCTGTTTGAGATAACCAAATCAACTTCTTTGATCTGTCTCTCTCAATGCACATACCAAGTATATGACTTGCCTCACCCATGTCTTTCATGTCAAACGATTTTTCCATCTTTGACTTCAAAGCTGAAATTTCTTCCAAGTGCTTGCCAGCAATCAACATGTCATCCACATACAAAATAAGGATCAGCCAACTACCATCCTTAGCCTTCTTTGTATATAGACAGTGATCGAACTCACTACGTTTGTAGCCTTGAGAAAGCATAAACTTGTGGAATTTATGGTACCATGCCCTCGGTGACTGTTTTAAGCCATAAAGACTCTTTAACAAGTGGCATACCCAATCTTCCTTGCCTTTCTCAACAAACCCTTCTGGCCGCTGCATGTAAATTTCCAGATCTAAATCACCATGCAAGAACGTTGTCTTGACATCCATTTGGTGCAACACCAAATCTAATATGGCAACCAATGCAAGAAAGCATCTCAATGTAGTCATCTTGACCACCGGAGAGAAGACTTCATCAAAGTCAATGCCTTGTTCTTGCTTAAAGCCCTTGGCAACAAGCCTTGCTTTGTACTTTGGCTGACTATCATGAGCAGTGATTTTATACCTGTAAACCCATTTACAAGGTAGAGCCTTTTTGCCCTGTGGTAATTTAACTAGCTTCCATGTCTTGTTTTTATGTAGAGCTGTCATCTCTGACTGCATGGCCAATTGCCAATTCCCGGAGTCCTTCATTTGGACTGCTTCCTTGTAACATGAAGGCTCATTGCAATCAGTCAACATGACATAGTTCATAGATGGAACAAACCTATCAGGAGGCCGCGTGACACGTCCAGATCTACGCACAATAGGTGGCTCAGGCTCAGCCACAACCTGTGGTTCCACTCTATCCTGTCCTTGCTTCTCTTGAGCCCTGACATTTTGTCTTGCACGTGCAGGTCCATCTTCTTGGAAGACAACTCTTCTAATCTCCTCAACCCTCTCTGATTTAGAATGATATTTGGATTCATTAAAGTGAACATCATTGCTGCGGACAACCTTTCTGGATTCGGGATACCAAAGTCTATACCCCATCTCACCAGAATTACCATAGCCTAGAAAGATGCACTTTCTACTCTTTGGCTCAAGTTTGTTCCTAAATTCCTTTGGAACGTGAGTATATGCCTCATAGCCAAAGACTCTGAGATGCTTGTATGAGGGCATTTTGCCTGACCATACCATCTCTGGCACTGAATCCTTCTGCAAAACCTGGCTAGGAGATCTATTTACAAGATGAACAGCTATTGATACAGCTTCAGCCCAAAACCCATTTGGCAGTTGTGTATTAGACAACATACTTCTGACCTTCTCTTGTATGGTCCTATTCATCCTCTCAACAACACCATTTTGAGGAGGATTGTAAGGAGCAGTAAGTTCACGTTTTATACCTTTTGACTCACAAAAGTCCTGAAAGGCCTTTGAAACATACTCTCCACCATTGTCAGTGCATAAGCATTTAAGCTTCTTGCCACTCTGATTCTCCACAAGTGTCACAAAAGTTTTGAAAACACTCAACGCTTCATCCTTGTGCTTGAGAAAGTAAACCCATACTTTCCTCGAGTAATCATCTATAAATGTCATAAAGTAAGAAGCTCCCCCTAGAGATAGGTTAGGCATAGGTCCACACAAATCACTATGAACAAGTGCCAACTGTGTATCTCTTCTACTGCTTCTATGCTTATGTGGCTGCTGTGTTTGCTTACCATACAGACAATGTTCACAGAATTCAAAATCATTAAATGAAAAGCCAGGCAAATAACCAGAACGAGACAAGATTTCCATTCCCTTCTTGGACATATGTCCTAACTGGCTATGCCACAAAGAAACGTTCGGCTGCTCGGTTACATTGATTACATTTTTAGAGACATTTGATACATAAATCATGTAAAGTCCTCCAGACTTTACTCCATGTGATACTGTCATAGAACCCTTGGATATCTTCCACATGTTCTGTCCAAAAGTGGTGACGTAGCCAGCATCATCAAGTAAACCTGTGCTGATCAAGCTCTTTGTAATTGCGGGAACATGTCTCACATTCTTCAGCGTGAAAGAAGAGCCATTCTGAAACTTCAATTGAACATCTCCAACACCTAAGATCTCACATGTCTGCCCATTGCCTAGCCGAACATGATCTTTAGTGGTCACATAAGAGGTAAACACTCCTTGTTTGGAGTCACATGAAGTGATGCCCCTGAGTCTATAATCCAGTCACTCAATGCATTTCCATCAGATGCTGTAAGAAGAGCTGAGTCCATTGTATTCTTCAAGAACTAGATGTCTCCTGACACTAGACTGTCATCCTCTGCAACAGTGTTTGTCACATTTATTTCTTGAATCTTTACTGAGGACTTGTTCTTCTCACCATGGTCTTCATCTTTCTCTTTGCCTTTTTCTGCTTTCCATTCCTTGCAGTCTCTTTTCATGTGACCCTTCTTGCCACAATGGTAGCATTCTATGTCACTCTTGCCTTTAGCACTGCGGGACTTGCTACGAGACTGATTCCTCTTTCCACCTTTGTACTTTTCTTTGGTCCTTCCCCTGACAACTAAGGCTGTTCCTTTGCCTTTGTCCATTGTCTTTCTATTGGTTTCTTCAGTAAGAAGACTTCCTTCTACACCTGCTATGTTCAAACCATTTGGAGGTGCAGAATTACTCAAAGATGTGCAAAAAGTGTCCCAACTTTCCGGCAATGTGATCAACAGGAACATAGCTCTAACAGGTTCATCAAACTTGACACCTTGAGCTGACAACTGACTGTAGATTGTGTTGAATTCATTCAGATGATTGGACATAGGTGTCCCTTCTTTCATCTTCAAGTCAACAAGCTTCTTAAGCCAGTATACCTGTGAAGCTGCACTCTGCTTCTCATAAATATCACTCAGCTTTAACCATGCTTGATAAGCCGAAATCTCGTCTGCTACATTGAAGTAAACGCTTTCTGCCAAAGTCAGCATAATGGTAGAAAGTGCCAATTCATCCATTTTGCTCCATTCATCTTCGTCCATATCTTCTGGTTTTATCCCCTTGAGCTTGATAGGTTTTATCTGCTTCTTTTGTACCAACACGTGCCAAATCTACTTCTTCGACAATGGGAAATTGGTTCCATCCAGCTTCTTGATATTGTAAAGAGCAGTGTCCTATGATCCAGCCATAGCTACGCTTCACAGTAGTTTACTTTCCTGGGAAAAATTCGGCAGAGTTTCCCATGTAAACTGACCTCTGAACCAATATCAACCTGTCAAATGAACCAAGAAAGCTTCAGATTCTGCAGAAATTTTGGCAGAGTCTCCTTTGTAAAATGGCTCTGGTGTACTAAAAACGGACCAAAAAACAGCTCAAAAAACCACTGTCTCTCTAACACTGTAAGCTGTGGGTAAACTTGTCTTGCACCTGTACTGTCTCTGACTGTCCTGTCACTGTCCTCTAAGCATAGACTGCGACAATGCCTCAACGGCAGTAAAGCAAAGATGCAATCCCAACTGTCTAACTCACAGTCAATACATCCTAGCTGCCTATCTAAGGGTGCTCGAGGGATCGCTCCAAGACCTGTATCACCGAAAGGATCTCAACATTCAGGAATCCCCTAGCTCAATAAAACCTCACTCGACCCTCAACAAACGCTGCAGTAAATCTGACAGTACATAGACTTCCCACAAAGTCATACATCCACAAATTTCCCACTGTATGATGTAACCACTGCGGCGGTTGTTTGCTGCGTGACTCACAGCCAACAAACCCTCAACAGACATACATCATCTCTGACAATACATCCCATGTGGAAGTACCTGCAATGTCAGGAAGAAATCTGGAATATCAAGCAGCAAACAAAGGCTACCTGATGAACTAGTGGATGTCGCCTACAGTCTGTGTGTAGATGCGCCCGTGTCGTATGTGACACGCCTCCAAGAACTGTGAGCCGTCCTTCGATGTGTAGACAACCACAAATCAGCACTCTGGGAGTGTCGATATCCTCAGCACCTGCAGTCGTAGGTCAAAAACCCCAAATTTGCAGAGTCGGATCTGCACCCGTCGAGACCACGTAGTCGAAAATGGCCTGCGCAGACCTTTGTCGAAGCCGAACGGTGGCCGAGATGACCTCAGAATGAAATTCTGACAACACCGAGCCCTTTGGTCTCTCACGAGATTTGGGGCCGTGTCTTCACCTGTCGAATTTCACTCCAATCTGAGTTGGTGACTCTAGCCTCCTGTAGTGCTGCCCCGAGCCTCGATCTGAGCTCTGATACCAGTTGAAGGAGTACGAGCGGAAGTGCAACGCGAGAGAGAGTGAGAGAAGAAGAGAACGACGATATGGTGAACTCGCTCTACTGTAATGTGTAGAGCATAGTGAGTTCTTATTAGGTTTTTACAAAAGAATATGTGTACATACCTGGCGGCCCACCTACTTACCTGGGCGACCACATTGGGCTTTATACCCCAACATCATCCACCATGGCATCCACCACTCATTAGCATGCAAGGTTGACCACTCACCACACGAGTCACAAACCAATTCAAGCTTTTTAAACCTCTTTTAAGGGCCGCCTATGTCAGCCCCCCCCCCCCCCCCCCCCCCCCCCCCCCCCCCCCCCCCCAAAAAAAAAAACTAAGTGTGAACCCACCACGCTCTATCATTTTGCTTGTGGGTTGTCATCCCCAACATAAGGAGTTGGCCTAGTTTAGGCCGCTTATGTAGGAAACTCCATCAACAAAGAACCTACACTCCGTTCTAGCATGGTCTTGCAATGCCACAACATGGCGGCACCGCTTGGAGACAAACAAGATCCACCTTACTTCACCAAGCACCGTCATGTGGTTTTGTTCGGCATAGCAAACGATTGGGGCCCCCCAAGGGAAGTCTCCCTTTGAGCATTCCAACTGATCCTCTTCACTAATCTATATATAACATGGCATAATGAACATCAACGTGAACTCGCATGTGGGATATTTATACTTCCACATGGAAACACTCTATTACCTCCCCCCCCCCCCCCCCAAATGTGTGAACCCACCACGCTCTAGCATTTTGCTTGTGATTTGTCATCCCCAGCATAAGGAGTCGGACTAGTTTAAGCCTCTTGTGTAGAAAACTCCATCAACAAATATAATGGAAATGGTCTAGGAACTTTGAGAATAGCGGAATTAAGAGAATTAGAGTGAGCATTTTTGTGAAACTACTTTCAGAACATAGATGGTGAACTTAATTAGCAGTAGCAACATAACCATAGTACTTAATTAACCTGGCACGAACAATACTTTTGCAAGAGAGAGAGTTTAGAGAACTTGACAACAATTGAGGACCGGATTTATGTGGAGCCGCGGTTCCCCCTCCAATAGGCTTTTGTATTATAGATTCTCCAAATCAAGAGAGACTTGGTACAATACAATATTTGTGTTCCTTGTGTCCTAGGTGATGCAATGAAGATGGAAAGCTTCATGCATCATGAGCATAACATATACTTGGTACAATACAATCTTTGTGTTCCTTGTGACTTAGGTGATGCAATGAAGATGGAAATCTTCATGCATCATAAGCATAACATAGATTTTGTAAAAAGCATTAACCATTGCCAGCCTCAGTCCCAAGGCCTCAAACACCTCCAAAGGTGGAGAGATCTAGTGGGGAATGAGGATAGGGAAGAGGAAGAAGAAACATTTATAGGAGCAAGAAATAGTTCCTCACTTATCATCACTCTTCTTGCTTAGCATACATGATAGCATAGTAATGAAGATGGAAAAGATGGCAAGCTTAAGCATTGGAGCATAGCTCTTGGCTGGATTTGCATTCCATAGCCAAGAGTGTTGGTGTAGGCTCTCAACTTCTCTACAAGCTTGGAGGAGGAGATGGAGCTCTTGCACTTTGCAACTCACAATGAGTGTATGTGTGTGTGTGGGAGAGTATAGCCCCTAAGCTAGCCCCCTCCTTGCTTTGGCGGACCCCCTCTTCTAGAACTGGCTTGCACTTGATTGGATCTACTTGGCCAATCACATGCTTAGTGCATACTAAGCAACAAGGGTAGCCTTGGGACAAGTGTCCCCCTTCCCCTTTGAGAGAGAGGACTTCATAATTGCAAAAAAAATTATTTATTTTTACTAAATTATCATTGGACCCCTTGGGAGGCCAACCAATAGGCTTTAGGCACACTATAAGGGCAACATGAAGAGGAGCTTGACAAGTGTCCTAGTTTCTTTCTTTGCACCAAGCTTGCCTTGTGTGAGGGTGTGTGTGTGTTCTCTCTCTAGCTCCTACAAAGAGGGCTTGCCCCCTCATGAGTAGGGATATTTAGCTAGCCTTGCTCTTTGACATATCATCTCTCATTTGGATCCCCTTTAACCTTGGCCCCGTGTTGAGGTAGATCCATAAGCACATGTCTATATTCGAACCCTTGTTCTTGTTTATTCTCCCACATTAAATGATCAGTTTAATATGAGAAATCACTTGGGTTGGTTAGATATTAGATTTTTTGACAACGAAGAACCTACACTCCGTTCGAGCATGATCGTGCAACGCCTGGAAACAGGCAGATGCATCTTACTTTGCCAAGCACCGTCATGTGGGTTTGTTTGCCATAGCAAACGATTGGGGGCTCCTAAGGGGAGTCTCTCTTCGAGCATGCCAACGGCTCCTCTTCACTACACTATATATACCATGGCATAATGAATGTCAATTTCATCTTGCATGTGGGATATTTATACTGCCACATGGCAACACTCTATCCCCTGTTACCATATACATGTGGCAGTGATGTGTGTGAACACACTAGGACCGCCGGGGCATTTTTTCCCTCTTTAGGAGGTTTTCCCCCCCGAGCATTCTATATACTCCCATCACTATAGGGCTATCTATCTTTCCATTGCACACCTCTATTGTGTGCCTTGAGCTTCCTCCGTCTTCTCCAAGCTGTGTGCGTTTCTCTGCAACCCTAATTCCAACAATTGGTATCAGAGCAGGTTGCATCCTCTCGGGCTTAGTCGCCAGCTACTCCAGCACACGCCTGCTCACTTTCTCCAATTTCAGTGAGCTTTGGCAAGCGTTCGTAGGTCGACAAAAAATTAGAGATTGCTCGTAGAGCTCAGTCTGCTCAGATTTTTTATTCGGGCTCATTTCGGCCTCTGTTTCCACTACAGGCAGTACTGCACAGGCTATTTCATCATTTTGTGCAAATTTTTTGTCAGTGCCGTTTTCTGCTTAACAGGTGCCTTGTAGTCTTCTACGGTTTGTGCTATATAGCATGTGTTGTTCCGGCTCCATTTCTCTTATTTTTGGGCAGTTTTCACATCAGGTGCAACATTTACCATGGCTGACAACAACACAGATGTGTTCAAGATGTTTACTGATGAGGACAGGTTGGATGGGGACAACCACCCTATGTGGGCTTATATGATGCAACATGTTCTTGTGTCAAAGGGCGTTCGGAACATTGTGCAGGGCATTGATGTACGTCCTAGTTCTAAGGATGTAGGCGATGTTGAGGATATTGCAAGTCTCGTTGCAACGATTGCTGCTATTAGAGTTGTTTTGCCTACGGCAAAACAAGATCGTTGGGATGTAAAGGATGCGTAGGCTCATGCATTAATTATGTTATCTGTGAAGCGTACCATTGTTCCTCACATTCGTTCAGCAAAATTTGCAAAATAGGCTTGGGATATTGTAGCAGGTCTTTATGCAAGCCGCAATGAGGCTAAAATTGTTTTGCTGCATAAAGAGCTAGAGTCGAAGATTATGCATGAGGAAGATGATATGGACACTTTCCTTGTTGGTGTCAAGGATATCAATGAGCAACTTATTTCTGCAGTGAAGTCATTTCAGACAGTTCCCTTGTGCAGACTGTTCTTGATGCCTTACCAGATTCCTACCAAACTTTTGCTAGTACTTGGAGACTGATGACCCAAGGAAATCCTGAAGTTGTCAAGTTTGATGCATTATGCACATTGCTTTGTTGGAATTAGGGTTGCAGAGAAACACACACAGCTTGGAGAAGACGAAGGAAGCTCAAGGTACACAATAGAGAGTGTATTCCTTAGTGTGCAATGGAAAGATAGATAGCCCTAGAGTGATGGGCGTATATACAATGCACGGGGGAAAAAACCTCCTAAAGAGGGAAAAAATGCCCCGGCGGTCCTAGTGTGTTCACACACATCACTACCACATGTATATGGTAACAAATCCCCCCTGGAGTGATGCGGTGAACGAGAGCTGGCACATGAGTAAAGGGAAGTGCCATGCCCTGAGGACAGGATCAGTCCACAAAGGGGAGTAAGCCCAAAGCTTTGCGGAAAGCTTCAAGCTTCTCACGAGACAATGCCTTTGTGAAAAGATATGCAAGGTTGTCCTGTGTTGGCACATAAGCCAAGCTGATCTCTCCTGCTGAGAGCCTCTCCCTGACATAGTGGTAATGCACCTCAATGTGCTTTGTGCGAGCATGAAAAACCGGGTTCCTCGCAACTGCCAATGCGCTCTGACTGTCAGTGTAGATAGTGTTGGCAGTGTCCTGTCCAACACCCAAGTCAGCCATAAGGCGTCTGAGCCATACACACTCAACCGTAGCTGTGAAGACTGCCCTGTACTCAGCCTCACAACTCGAAGTGGCCACAGTAGGTTGCTTCTTGCTCAACCATGATATACATGAACTGCCAAGCATGAAACAAAAACCACTTGTGGACACTCGCGTGTCAAAACAACCAGCCCAATCTGAGTCCGAAAAAGCATGTAAGTCTGGCGGCAATGATCCCCCCTTGGGATAAAACAAGCCAAGATGTAAAGTGCCACTAAGGTAGCGGAAAATCCTCTTGACAGCCTGCCAATGCTTAGACCCTGGGCTATGCATAAATCTGCTGACCTGTGAGACTGCAAACTGAATATCTGGCCTCGTGTTGCATACATAAATGAGGCAGCCAACAGCAGTTTGGTAAAGAGTGACATCAGCAGGATCGCCAGCATCATGTAGACTCAACTTCAAACCTGTTTCCATGGGAGTGGCAATAGGTTTGCAATCCTCAAGTCCAAACTTACATAGCAATGTCTCTATGTAACTTTTCTGACACAAGGCAATACCACCATCACACTGCTTAAACTGTATACCCAAGTAATGATGCAACAGCCCCAAATCTTTCATCTTGAAAGTAGCATTCAAATCAGCCTTAAATTCAGCAATATGTCTCTCATTTGGTCCAGTGATCAGCAAATCATCAACATAAAGAACCACAATGAGAAATACATCATCCTCACGCTTTACATACAATGTGCTTTCTGTTGGGATGTTACGAAAGCCTCGTTTAACCAAATGAGTGTCAGCTTTCTCATACCAAGCACGAGGAGATTGCTTCAACCCATACAAAGCCTTCTTACATTTGCACACTTTGTCCTCTTGTCCTTTTATGACAAAACCGCGAGGCTGCGTTACATAAACTTCCTCAAATATGTCACCATTCAAGAAAGCAGTAACAATGTCTGATTGATGTACATCCCAACCAAAATGAGCTGCCAATGCACATAGAAAACGCACAGTAGTCATACGACAAGTGGGAGCAAAAGTCTCTTCATAATCTATGCCTTTTTGTTGTGCATAACCCTTTGCAACAAGTCGAGCCTTATGGCGATCGATCTCACCATCCGGCTTGCGTTTCAACTTGTAAACCCACTTGGTACCAATGGCCTTTTTGCCAGGAGGCAAATCACATAAAGTCCATGTGTCATTCTCTATAAGTGCATCATATTCTGATTTCATGGCAGCAATCCAATTTTCTGAATTCTGTGCTTCATCAAAAGACAGAGGCTCCTCAACATCATGTAAACTAGACACAGCCAAAGCATAACAATCTGATGCATAAGATGCATGGCGAGAGCCTGAACGAGTACGACTAGATAAAGGTGCATCCAATTTACTGTCACGCAAAGTGTGCACCAGCCATTTTGGCATACCTCTAGCCTGCTCATTTTCAGCCCTTTCCTCATCAAGTACATCATGTACATCTGCATCAGTAATAGGCTGTTCTAAAACATTTTCAGAAACCCCCATAGGCTGTACATTTGCCTCATTGGAACTTACATTCGTATTTCCACCACTGAAAAGAGGCAACAAAGTGTCATAAATGTCCTGTGAGCTTACATTACTGTCTCTAGTACATGACAGCAAGGGTTGAACAGAATCTTCCACAAACACTACATCCCGTGAAACCAAAATACGTTTTGTTTGCGGATGATACAACCTGTAACCTTTGCTTTCAGCACTATAACCAACAAAAATACATTTGACAGCCTTATCATCCAATTTTCTGCGCTGCACTTGTGGCACCAAAGCATATGCCAAACAGCCAAAAACACGCATGTGCTCAATAGAAGGTTTTCTATCATGCCATGCTTCATATGGAGTAATAGACTGCAAAGCTTTCGTAGGACACCTGTTAAGTACATAAGTGGCACACATGATGGCCTCAAGCCAAAAAGAATGCGGCAAAGCTTGACTTTTGACCATACATCGTGCCATTTCCGTTAGTGACCTGTTTTTCCTCTCAGCAACACCATTTTGCTGAGGTGTATAAGGCACTGTACATTGGTGTTTTATCCCACGACTAGCCAGAAATGCATTAAATTCATGAGACATATACTCCCCCCCTCGATCGGAACGGAGGGTGCCCATAGTACATTTTGAGACATTTTCAGCCATAGCCAAAAATTGTTTGAAGCACATAAAAACTTCGGACTTTGCTTTAAGCGGAAATACCCATGCATGCCTGGAGTAATCATCAATGAAAGTCACGAAGTACAGGTAATTGCCCAAGGACGGAGTTTGCATGGGCCCACAAACGTCACTATGCACAAGCTGCAACCTGCATGTGGCCCTAACTGAACCATCCTTTGGAAACTTAGAACGCTGCATTTTACCCAGAATACAACCTTCACAAACATGTTTGATAGGTGCTTCAAGAGGCGGCAAAGAAGCAACCATATCAGATTTCTGCAAACGCAGCAAACTGGCAAAATTCAGATGACCAAAACGTGCATGCCAAAGTTTTGCATCTGAAATAGCCCTTGAATCTGCAACAGCATTTGCAAAATTTTGTCCACACTTGTCATACAAAGTGAGCTTATACAGCCCACGGCACAAAAGCCCAGATGCAACAATTTCATCACCAAAACTGAGATCATGAACTGTACATCTGTCATCCACAAATTTGACTACAAGTCCAAGTCTAGCAAGTGCGGATACAGACAAGAGATTCTTCTTGATCCCAGGTACATAAAGTGCATCAACAAGTGTGAAGGAACTGCCATTAGCAGCAGTGAGCACAATCTTTCCAACTCCCTGAACTGGATAAGAGGCGTTGTTGGCACAAGTTACTGAATTCCCATGAGGGACAGACTCGAGAGAGGTAAACAATTCACGACGTGAGGTAATGTGCTTTGTAGCACCACTGTCGAAATACCACACATGTGAATCTGCAGCAACTGACAAGCATGCATCATGGACAGCAGGATTGTAAGTGCACTCTGCGCTAAAAGCCCATTCTGCATCAACATCAGCATCACAATCTCCTTTCACAGAAGACTCAACAATGGCTGCATTTGTAGTGGAACCAGCATTTGCAGTGGAACCACCCTCTTTCTTCTTAGCCTCTTTGGCCTTCAACTTAGGACACGACTTGATCAAGTGATCATTGGCTTTACAATAATGGCAACGCATCTTCTTTTTGCCCTTATCACCAGAATTGCCAGACGAAGTGCTGCCAGCAAAAGCATTAGGAACAGAAATTTTGCCACTCGCAGCAGAACCATAAGAAGTGGCTGCATTACTGTTACCACCCTTTCTTTGAGAAGCAATAAAAGCCTGTTCAACTGCACGCTGCCTAGTCCTGTTTTTTCTAGAAAGTGACTCTTGCAACAGCAATGTGCATAATGCATCAAACTTGACAACTTCAGGATTTCCTTGGGTCATCAGTCTCCAAGTACTAGCAAAAGTCTGGTAGGAATCTGGTAAGGCATCAAGAACAGTCTGCACAAGGGAACTGTCAGAAATGACTTCACCTGCAGAAATGAGTTGCTCATTGATATCCTTGACACTAGCAAGGAAAGTGTCCATATCATCTTCCTCATGCATAATCTTCGACTCTAGCTCTTTACGCAGCAAAGCAATTTTAGCCTCATTGCGGCTTGCATAAAGACCTGCTAGAATATCCCAAGCCTGTTTTGCAGATTTTGCTGAACGGATGTGAGGAATAATGGTGCGCTTCACAGACAACGCAATCAATGCATGAGCCTGCGCATCCTTAACATCCCAACGAGCTTGTTCTGCTGTAGGCAAAACAACTCTAACAGCTGCAATCCTTGCAGCAAGACCTGCAACATCCTCAATATCGCCTACATCTTCAGAACCAGGACGTACATCAATGCCCTGCACAATGTTCCAGACACCTTTTGACACAAGAACGTGTTGCATCATATAAGCCCACATAGGGTAGTTGTCCCCATCCAACCTGTCCTCAGCAGCAAACATCTTGAACACATCTGTGTTGTTGTTGTCAGCCATGGTAAATGCTGCACCTGATGTGAAAACTGCCCAAAAATAGGAGAAATGGAGCGGGAACAACTTGTGCTATATAGCACAAACCGTAGAAGACTATAAGGCACCTGTTATGCACAAAACGGCACTGACAGAAAATCTGCACAAAATGACGAAATAACCTGTGCAGTACTGCCCGTAGTGGAAACGGAGGCCGAAATGAGCCCAAATCAAAATTCTGAGCAGACCGAGCTCTTCAAGCTCGCCCAAAATATTTGTCGACCTGCGAACGCTTGCCAAAGCTCACTGAAATCGGAGAAAGTGAGCAGGCGTGTGCTGGAGCAGCTGGCAACTAAGCCAGGGAGGACGTGACCTGCTCTGATACCAATTGTTGGAATTAGGGTTGCAGAGAAACACACACAGCTTGGAGAAGACGAAGGAAGCTCAAGGTACACAATAGAGAGTGTATTCCTTAGTGTGCAATGGAAAGATAGATAGCCCTAGAGTGATGGGCGTATATACAATGCACGGGGGAAAAAACCTCCTAAAGAGGGAAAAAATGCCCCGGCGGTCCTAGTGTGTTCACACACATCACTACCACATGTATATGGTAACATGCTTTTGCAAGAGTCACTTTCCAAAAAAAACAGAACTAGACAACGTGCAATTGAACAGGCTTTTATTGCTTCTCAAAGAAAGGGTGGTAACAGCAATGCGGCCACTTCTTATAGTTCTGTTGTGAGTGGCAAAACTTATGTTCCTAATGCTTCTGTTGGCAGCAATTCGTCTGGAAGTTATGGTGATAAGGGCAAAAAGAAGATGCATTGCCATTATTGTAAAGCTTCAAATCCCTGTTGGAATCAACAACTTGTATTGGCCTTCACGTCGCAGCTTGCACTCTGTGTTCTCCCATATGTGAGGTCTTTGATGAAGACATCTCTTTCACTAATCTGCTGTATGCAACCATCTGCACATGATGAGATTGCCAAAATACATTCTTTACGAATGGCATGCATAATACTTTTCTTTTGATTTGGCTTCATATTTGCACTGGACAATTAAAAGCAACATATCAAATACAAATTCATGGTTGCACACTGCACTAACACTCTCACACTATTTCAGGCAAACTTTGAACCACGAATTGAAGACTTTAAGAAAAGTGCATGGAATTGTTGATAAAATTTTTTAAAAATCTTCACTTAAAAGTGCAATCTGTTACACGTGTAAAATGCAGATCAAACAAGTGGTTTATAAGAACTTCATCCATATCAATTAATACATGTTAACAATCTGGAACATTTAGTATATACTGAAATTTTAACTTACATTTTTCACCATGCGCACACACTAGTTCAAACAAAGCACACACCGACTTAAAGACTTCAAAAAATTCAGCAAGATTATATTTATTCAGGTTGATAATCATTTTGACTTTAAATGGTATCACGTGTAAAATACAATAAATATGTCATTCCTAATTAAATTGTCGAGATCTAACAGAACATGTTAAAAATTTAAAACAATTCAAAGCCTCGTGATGTATATAATTTCAATTTTATTTTAGCTCATTTAAAACATTGGAAGCATACAAATCGGGCTAGGAAATTGCAAAGAATGTCTTGCTCTTTAAAAATGCAACATGCAAATTGTGTTCATACACTTTTTTACATAGAATTTATGTAAATGTAGCATTCAAAATAGCGATGATAATTGATGCTCTTTAAAAAGATACAAAAGAATATTTAACATGCAAATTGTGTGCAAATTTCTTTTTAAAAGAGAATTTATGTAAATGTAGCACTCAAAATAGCGATGATAATTGATACTCTTTAAAAAGATACAAAAGAATATTTAACGCAAATTGTGTGCAAATTATTTTTTAGAGAGAATTTATGTAAATGAAGCATTAAAAATAACGATAATGCTTAAGGTCCTTTAAAATGATAAAAATGAATATTTAACATGAAAATTATATGCAAATACTTTTTTGCATATAATTTATGAAAATGTAGCAATTAAAATAGAGATGATTGATGAATAAAGCATTCTTTTAATCAAACAATTCAAACATTTGTATATGAAATACTCTTCATAGCCGCGTTACCGACCAAGTATTTTATATACTTAATACTTAAAAAATTAATTGCACATGCACATACAAATTATATGGCGTTTGTACGGCCGGGTTAACAACATGAACACCACATTTATGCAAAAACAGATGCTTCTAACGAGCCACACTCTATTAGCCGTGCTACCGATCGAGTGCCGCCCGAATCTAAGGAGAAATAATGGCTCGCATACGAACATTATATAGCCGCGCTATCGATCGATGTCCATATGTTTTTTGGGAAAGGGGAAGGGAAGTTGACTTACCATAAGGATACTAGATTTTCCGTGTTACGGATGTAGTATCCAAACAATAAGCGAATACTTACAAGAAGGACACCGTCTTCCCCACATCACTGAGGTGATGCCCTCGTGGTAAGCATTGTTCTGTAGAACAGCTTACGCACACACTGCCATTGTGTGGTAAGGTACCTTATGACTGCTGTGAAATACGATAAAAGGCACGCTACCACACAATGCATACACACATAACATATACACGGGTCGTGTGGTCAGGTGCTATACCAGTGCCGTGCACTGCGACGCAGAGCATGCTCCCACACAACCCCCTCTTTCCCTCTCTCCTCTCTCCTCTAGACGTACCAGCAAAGGTGGTCGACGAGCACTCTCTCTCTCTCTCTCTCTCTCTCTCTCTCTCTCTCTCTCTCTCTCTCTCTCTCTCTTTCTCTCAGAAGATGACTCAAAGAATAACACCCAACGGGCTTGATCGGGCCCCTATCTATATAATTCTGCGAACCCAGCGGGCTTTTACGTTTTCTTGGTGGGCCCACAGTGAAAATGTAAAAGCCCCGCCGAGCCCGCCGGGAAAATGGAATATCTCGGGGGGATTTTAGTGGGTTTCCAGGTTGCCCTAAACCGGATTGTGTGTGATCATGTTAAGTGTAATCATGTAAATGTCAATAAGATCTTGTGATCACACAAAATTTTTGGTAATTATGAAAAAATTAAATCCCTGCATGCTAGTTTGTTTTTGTCAGAGAAATGGCAGGTTCGTAAGGCGCTCAAGGTGGCAGTGACCTTAATAATCGCGATTATTTATCCCCTATAAGAAGAGTCTTATTGGAGACCTTATAATCACGATTATTTAACCTTGGATTTTAAGGGGGCCTTGCATACCCCGGGTCACTTGTTGGTGTGAAGCCGTAATTGATGTGACACGGGGACGGTTTGTGCTGAGCTGCCACGAGGGATTTTCTTAACTGGCAGGAAGCCTGACGAAGCAAGGTTCGGGTTAGTGGACAATAAGGGGTTGCTAGATCCCAATGGGTGGGAGGCAACGTTTATATTCATAGCAGAGGGGAGAAAGAAGGTGAGTGGTTCAATTGCTAAGACCTCCAATCTGGAGAAGCTATTGAAACACTCTGTATTCGGCACTCAGTCATTGTCATAAGAAATTCTACTTGGGGTGAGCAAGCAAAGTCAGAACAAGGCGGATGATGGTTATGTGATGCAAGTTAAGTTTAATTCAGAAGCCGCAATTCGGAGCATAGAGTTTTGTTGCGTTCAGTCAGTAGTGTTGTATTTTATGGGCCATCGCATGTCAGCTCATGGCTTATAGGAGTGGGCGGCAGCGATAACGAACAATAGAAATGCAATATGAGGGTTCATATCAGTTGGGAAAGGCTTTTATGTGGGAGGATTATCTTTTGAGTAAATAGTTTAGGACCTAGTCATGAGAGGAGGCATATGGGTGTTGGGGTAAACCTTAGCTTACCCTCCCTAAAAGCCAAGCATGCACCATAAAAGTGCATAGTCACATTATTCCTATGGAATCTATAAAGCCTCACACATGCTACTCATTCCCTACACACATGTTACTCACTTGATGGCCACATGCCACTTGTCTTAGCTCATACTACCCTTCCATTTCCACTTGTAGTGCATCTGGGCAATAGTCCATAAACTCTTTGTCTAGGTAGAACTCGAGCATCCATGGCACAGTATCAGCAAAATAAGAAGCTCCCCATTGTAAAGCTATGGTGGATAGACCATCGAAGCATTCATGGTTTCACCATAGCCAAATGATAATTAGGAGTAGATTAGAGAATGAGCTCAATAGACGATGTAGAATGAAAATACCTTGCTTGATTGATTGAAATTGGACAGAGGATTTGTCATAAAATCTAATCTAACTAGCCCCAATGATTTTATCATATTAAACTGATCATTTTATGTGGGAGAATAAACGGGAACAAGGGTCAAGATATAGACATGTGCTTATGAATCTGTCTCAACACGGAGCCAAGATTAAAGGGGTCCAAATGAGAGATGGTATGTTAAAGAGCAATTCTACGTAATGGAGCTTAAAGACCTTAGGGTTATCTTCATTAAAGACCTCCAAAAGTTAGTGTTAAAAAGTCCTTTGATCTTAGGCAAGCTAGGGTTGACCTTGAGGTGGGAATCCTACCCAAGCATGAGGTGCTTCTCGGCTTGTTAAGTGTTTGTGGGAACCTTGCCCAAAAGCTTGAGGTCCTTCTCACATGATTAAATGACTAATCTTCTTGAAGTGTTCAATTCAAAGATAAACTCTCAAGAGACATCAACGTTTCCATGCTTGATTGACTAAGTGCTTGAAGTATTCAATTCAAACCAAATGACTTAATAAGCATAAAAGACACATGTTCAAATGATCCTCCACATGTGGCCCTCATGATGTACTTGAATGCTATTGGATAGGTTTTAAAGGGGTCCAATGAGAATTTAAATACATAAAAATAAATAATTAAGTTCTTTCTCTCAAAGAGGAAAAAAAAGACACATGAAGTAATTAAAAAATACGAGAGAGAGAGAGAGAGAGAGAGAGAGAGGGGGGGACCAAGCATGAGAGGGGGGTATACTCTCCTACACACACACACACACACACACATTCTCTCATTGTGTGGAGTCAAAAGTGCAAGAGCTCCATCTCCTTCTATAAGCTTGTTGAGAAGTGGAGAGCCTACACCAACACTCATGGAATGCAAATCCAACCAAGAGCCATGCTTCAATGCTTAAGCTTGCCATCTTCTTCATCTTCATTGCTATGCTATTATGCCATGCTAAGCAAGAAGAGTGATGATAAGTGAGGAACTATTTCTTTCTCCTATGGAAGATTCTTCTTCCTCTTCCCTACCCTCATTCCCCGCTAGCTCTCTCCACCTTCGAAGGTGTTTGAGGCCTTGGGACCGAGGCTTGGGATAGTTAATGCTTTTTGTAAAGGTTATGTTATGCTCGTAATGCATGAATATTTCCATCTTCATAGCATCACCAAGGTCAAAAAGACTATTAGGGCACACCAAATGGCAACCATCTTCATATCTCGCATTTTCAAACACCATGGATTACCAACATCCGTCATGTCAGATAGAGATCCTAGAATGACCACTAATTTTTGGAAACGTCTCTTTGAAAATCTGGGTACAAGATTGAATTTCTCTTCGGCCTACCACCCACAAATGGATGGCCAAACTGAGATAGCCAATCTTACGATACTCGATCTACTAAAGACTTATGTTACAGAAGTATATCAACGATCACAATGGGAGAAGTACTTACCCCATGTAGAGTATGCGTATAATAATACTGTCCATACTACTACAGGAAAAGCACCTTTTGAGATCATAGAGGGAAGACCTAAAAGTCCCTTGCTACTTAAAGTATATGGGAAGATCTTCGCTTGCTGATCAGTATAGCCGTCACCTACAAGAATCTTTTCAAAAGATTAAGGAGGCTATATCCATCTCTCAACAAAGGAAAAAAGCTGCCACTGACAAGCATAGAAGGGCCTTTACATTCAAAGAAAATGATTGCGTCTTACTTCGGTTTCCCAAGGCTTGATTGAGACAAACGATGGGCAAAAATCCTACGGGCCATCAAAAGTATTATGTTAAATTAACAAAAAGATACTATGGTCCTTTTCAAATCTTGAGGCCAATCAATGACATGGATTATCAACTCAAGTTGCTCAACCATTGGCTCATACACAATGCTTTTCATGTGAGCCTACTTAAGCCCTACAAAGGAGATCCACCAAGAGAACCAATTATTAAAGACCCTCCAGAAATAGAAGACCAAGAATAGGTGCTACAACCCGAAGCTATCCTTCAGCATGAAGACAAGGCACTACAGCATGGTAAAATTATCCGATAATATCTTATTAAGTTAAAAAAATATCCACTTGAAGATGCTAGATGGATGCAAGGAATACAGCTTAAGGATAGTATGAACCTTGTCAATGCTTACAATGTTGCACTAGACTAAGCAAATGTAAATGCTTTCTAAATGAACAATGGTTTTGTCCTATAAGACTAATCCTCTTTTGTGCACAAACTTAAATAGTATGCATGCTTAGAATCATGTTTGTGATGACGACGTCACTCAAACACCAAGTAGAATTTGTCACTCTACTTTCGGAGTATGATATGGACTAAAGAGGAGACATGCTTGCGCAGCTACGTCTCCCAAGCACCAAATGGACTAGTCATCCATTCTAAAATAATGTCGCAGTGTGAAAAGAGATCCTCTACCTGCTAAGAAACGTAGACTAATGACTAAGACTTTATCTCTTCTACCTCATAGTCGAGGATGACTATGATTTCAAGAGAGAGGTAATGTCATAAAATCTAATATCTAACCAACCCAAATGATTTTCTTATATTGAGCTGATCATTTAATGTGGGAGAATAAATGAGAACAAGGGTTAGAATATAGACATGTGCTTATGGATCTGTCTTAACACGTAGCCAAGGTTAAAGGGGTCCAAATGAGACATGGTTTGTTAAAGACCAATGCTACCTAATGGAGCTTGAAGACCTTAGGGTTATCTTCATTAAAGACCTCCAAAAGTTAGTGTTAAAAAGTCATTTGATCTTTGGCAAGCTAGGGCTGACCTTGAGGTGGGAATCCTACCCAAGCATGAGGTGCTTGTCGGCTTGCTAAGTGCTAGTGTGAACCTTGCCCAAAAGCTTGAGGTCCTTCTCACATGCTTAAATGACTAAGGTTCTTGAAGTGTTCAATTCAAAGATAAACTCTCAAGAGTCATCAATGTTTCCATGCTTGATTGATTAAGTGATTGAAGTATTCAATTCAAACCAAATGATTTAATAAGAATAAAAGACACATGTTCAAATGATCCTACACATGTGGCCCTCACGGTGTGCTTGAATGCTATTGAAGGGGTCCAATGAGAATTTAGATACATAAAAATAAATAATTAAGTTCTTTCTCTCAAAGAGGAAAAAGAGGATACATGTCCAAATGAAATAATTTAAAAATACAAGAGAGAGAGAGAGAGAGGGAGAGAGGGAGAGAGAGGTGTGGACAAAGCATGAGAGGGGGGTATACTCTCCCACACACACACACACACACACATTCTCTCATTGTATGGAGTGAAAAGTGCAAGAGCTCCATCTCCTTCTTCTAGTTTGTTGAGAAGTGGAGAGCCTTCACCAACACTCTTGGCCATGGAATGTAAATCCAACCTAGAGCCATGCTTCAATGCTTAAGCTTTCCATCTTCTTCATCTTCATTAGTATGCAATTATGCTATGCTAAGTAAGAAGAGTGATGATAAGTGAGGAACTATTTCTTTCTCCTATGGACAATTCTTCTTCCTCTTCCCTACCCTCATTCCCTGCTAGCTCTCTCCACCTTCGAAGGTGTTTGAGGCCTTGGGACCGATACTTGGGATAGATAATGCTTTTTGCAAAGTTTATGTTATGCTCGTGATGCATGAAGCTTTCCATATTCATAGCATCACCAAGGTCACAAGGAACACAAAGATTATATTGTAACAAGTCTCTCTTGATGGAAGAATCTATAATACAAACGTCTTTTGGAGGGGGGACCGACTCCAAGTAAATCCGGTCCTCAACTATTATCGTGTTCTCTAATACTCTCTCTCTTGTAAAAGTATTTTTCATGCCAAGTTAATTAAGTACTATGTTCATGTTGCTACCATCAATTAAGTTCACCCTCTATGTTCTCAAAGTAATCTCACAAAAATGCTCACTCTAATCCTCTTAATTCCGCTATTCTCAAAGTTCATAAGCCATTTCCATTACAGGATTTACAAGATTTGGGTATTGGCCATATATAGGCTCAATGTAGAGAAGTGCAATGAATGGTTGAATGGATATGCACCACAAGTGGAAATGGCAAGGGTAGTGTGAGCTAACACAAGTGGAATGTGGCCATCAAGTGTGTAGCAGGAGGGGGAGACATGAGAGAGAGAGAGAGAGAGAGAGAGAGAGAGAGAGAGAGAGAGAGGAAGAAGAAGAAGAAGAAGAAGAGAATTTTTAATGCCATAGGAACGATCCCAAAAGATACATCCGATAACTTGGGTGAGAGTAAACTTATTTATATTTCATCTTCTAATTCTCTCTCTCTCTCTCTCTCTCTCTCTCTCTCTCTCTCTCTCTCTCTCTCTCTCTCTCTCTCTCTTCACACACACACACACACACATACACAAGTCTTGATAAGAGGAGAATTCAAAATGTTGTAGAAATAATCCGATGAGATCTCAAAGATCTATTTGATGGTCTCAAGTTCAAGACCTGAGAGAGAGAGAGAGAGAGAGAGAGAGAGAGAGAGAGAGAGAGAGAGAACAATTATAGAAATTTATACTTTTTTTAAAAGAGATTGAGAAAAAGAAGATTGCTCGCCTTGTCCACGCATTGATTTGGGATCATCTCTTCAACCGCATCGCCAATTTGTCAACTACCATGCTACAATGACAAGTCATATGTGTATGCATAGAGGAGCCTCGAGAAAGCTACTATCCACCCAACACACATGGGTGTGTGTGTGTGTGTGTGTGTGTGTGTGTGTGTGTGTGTGTGTGTGTGTGTGTGTGTGTGTGTGAGAGAGAGAGAGAGAGAGGTTGGGAGACGCACGGGAGAAACGTGTGTGTATGTATCTAGCTTGGTAGCATTGCTATACCAAGATAGACCAAAAGGAGGTCTCTCTCTCTCTCTCTCTCTCTCTCTCTCTCTCCCCTAACACCCCATAGAAGTAGAGCACTCCTAAGTTTGTTGAACAAGGACTAGCACTTCATAAACAAGGTGAGAAGGTACTAAGGTATGCTCAGTTAAGAGGGGAGATGAGAGTTATGGAAAGTAAGTTTAAAATGAATGCCCACAATCATATGGTATTTTTGTTGTGTTATAATGTAAAATTGTATTATGAATTATACATACATAATCACACGTGGTTTATATATTATGAAGGGTCCCTACTCGAATAATAGGTTAAAGGTGCTTACTGTACATCAGCATTTTAAAACAATATTTAACTAAAATAAAGAAAAACAAAAACAATAAAGTAAATTAGAGGCACATTGACAAACTAAAAAAAATAATGGTGTCATAAAAAAGATAGATTTAATAAGCATAGTAAATAATAAAATAGTTTAGTGAAATGAATCTTTATAAACTCCTTAAATGAAGGGGCTCTTGGCAAATTAATATATTTAAACACAGTTCATTGAGCCAATATAATTTTTTAAAATGAAGGGGCCCTTTGCACAATGGATATTAGAAAAAAGTTTATTGAGCCAATACTTCACATCATGGGATCAAACTCCTATGAATGAATGCACTCTTTAATTCTTTTGTCTGTAAAGTCTTTAATTCTTTTGTCTGTAAAGTCTCTTTCATATGTCAAAGAAGTGAATGCATATTTTAGTAGATAGCATTTAAAAGGACATCATATCTTTCTTTTCGAGACTTTTAAGACCCTTGAGGGACACATGTCAAACAACTAGAGATGAACGACCTTCACCCATATGGATACTAAGGCCTTTAACATGCCAAAAATCATGTCTAGGAGAAGCTCCCAAGCTTGGTATCAAACAAGTGAAAGAATCACGATGGCTTTCTAAAATAATTGAACGTGATAAAATCATTAGGTTGAGTTTAAGTAGAATCAGTGTTCAAAAAAGGATTGCCTCAGCTTAGCCTTCAGCCGGTTGAGAATGGAGACTACTTGGTTGCAAACCATGGTAAAGGGAAGAAAAACTAGTGAAATATGTGAGAAAATAATTCAAAAACTGCAAATTTTAAATTTTTGCTAGTATTTCCGGTTGCTTCTTTGTGCGAAGGAAACTCAATCGACGGCCACTTAATAAAAGAGACTTTCCTTAATAATTAAGTTATAGAATATAAGAAAAGTCGAGCCATGTGAGGCTGTGAAATTAAAAAAACTTATTAATATATATGTGTGTATCCATAGAATTTACTAGAATTATCACTTTAACATTCTAAAACAATATAATGTAAACAAAGTCAAGGCGTGTCACTATATGAAATGAAAGTGAAATAAACATTTAAAGTAAGTCTCCATCGTGCACTGAAAACAATGAAAGTCTTCCTAACCCAACACAACACTAAGTTTTTTTTAAAAAGCAAAAATGATCTACATTATTTTACATATATTCATGTCTATTAGAATTTGTCAAGAGGTTGTGTCATGCATCACTTTTAGAAATGCTACAGAGTATACATGTAGAAAGAGAGCATTGATAGTGTTCCACTTGGAAGAGAAGATAGCCCTATGAGAATAAAGATGATGTTTCATTGGCCGTAGTAAATGCACGAGTCAAGTCATGCACTCATTGAGACAAAAAGGTAAAGGGTCCCTTCCCCCACCAAGGAAAGTATATTCCTTAACATCTATGCCCTTCTTTTCTCATAGTTGTGGTTCAAAAATTTAGAGTGGGGAGCAAAAGCCCCCATATGGGAGACAACATGTAATGCAACCCATAATTGCCATGCCTTTCTACTCAAATACCTTACATTTCTTTTAGCTGTGCTCGAGATTCTTTCCTTGTTATCTTTTCTTTATTTTTGGGCACAAGGCCTTAGTAAAGCGTTGCATCTTGGGAGCAATTGTGGAGCATTGGATAAAGCTTGCTGAGTAGTGTCCCTTGGCAAGCTAATGATGACAAACTTTCTTTTTTACTACTTCTTGTTGTCATTTTCTTACCTCTCTCTTAAAGAGGGACATTGAGGCCACACACAATCTTTCTTATCCTCTTTCACCTTGGCTTTTTCTCAATTTCTTACAATGCTTCCAAGTGTTTTTTGGCCTGCTCAAAAAGGCTTTATAGAACAAATGATTAAGGAGAGCACTCATAGGAGTTTGATCCCAAGATGTGAATTATTGATGCAATGAGATTTTCTTTGATATTTTACTTTGTAGAAAAGTCATTTCATTTAAGGACCTCATAAAAGTTCATTTCATTCAAATGTTTTTTAATTTCATATATCTATTAGATCTACATTTTTATGATAGCATTAAAATATTTCTTTGTTTTATTTTGTCAATGGATCTCTTTATTTTATTGTTTTATTTTATTTTATTTTCATTTTAATTTGTTTTGAAATGTCAATGTGCATCTTTCAACTTGTTGTTTAAGTGGGACTCTTTGCAATATATAAAGCATTTGTTACTATGTGTATATGATGGACAATACAATATTATATTAGTGCTTGAGGGAAATTGTATTCTTTTCTAGTTAATATGAATTCTCTCCACTCACAATTGTATTGGAAGAAAAAACACAACAAAGATAAGTAGGCACTCAAACCTAGTCTTTATAACTCTCATCCCTCCTTAACGTAAGCAATCTCTCCTTAACTCGGTAGGTCCTCATGACTCCTCTCCTTGTTTAGTCATTATGGAATAACAATTTAAAATTTTTATTTTTAGCTGAGAAATTAACACTACACTTTGGGATATGTGAGCATTGAAAGGATCCATGGGTTAAGCTTTGTTTTTATCTGAATAGGAGATCAAAGGCCCAAATATTAGTGTGACATGATGTTGTGAGTCTCACCAGTTAGCCATGGTGTTTAAACCTCAAGTTAATGCAAATGATTTGGGTCATGCAATATTAGAACTCCTTTTGGTTTGTTTTTCAATTGTTTATAATTGTTATTCATGAAATATTTAGTGAATTTGCTTGTGTGTGCTTCAAATGGTCTTACCAAATAATGCATTATGGTTTAAATTCTGAAATAGTGCACTTTACTCATCGATGTGTTTACACTATGTTTTGAGTGTGAGAATTGGATTATTTTAGTGTGTGTTCATTGTTCACCCAAAATGCTTATTGCATGTAATTAGTCTGTGTCTCCATGGTAAATTGAAAACTTGTTTGTGCAATATTTGTTGTTTGATTACAATCTCTTTTTGGTGGAAGTTGTGCTTTTGTTGGTGATAGAATATTTATAGGAGGGCATGTGGGGTGAAAGCAAGTAATGGTGGTACAAAGCTGGTTGTTTTTGACACCACCTAAGCTTGGTGGGTTTCCTTAGTAGAACAAGACTACAGTAAAAGAGGGGAAAAGGGAAATAAAGGAGAAAAATTAAAGTTAAAATTCTTAGAGGTTTTATACTTTAATCTTTCTCTTTGAAACGTCCCATAGCACATTGACATGGGTGGGACTCAGATTTTTTTGTGCTCTCTCTCTCTCTCTCTCTCCCCCCCCCCCCCCCAAAAAAAACATGCATATCCTTTGTTCTCTATGGATCACCATAGCCCCATGTGTGTGTGTGTGTGTGTGTTTGTGTACATGCATGGAAACTCGAGCCAGTACCATATCTACAAAGACAATGATGGAAGTTGAGTGTGATCTCTTCAACAATCTTGATTCAAGGATACCTGCATTTGCAGAGGATACTATCATGGGAACCATGAGCATTCACGAGTCGACAAACGAGTCTGTCAACAACCAAGAATTTTTGTGGGGCTATTGGTCGCAAAAGAAGCATGAGCAACAATGCAAGGAGTGCAACCCTGCTAAGACACTTGGACTTTCTATAACAAGGTCAAGGAACAATATATGTAAATCCATGGCTACATGTTGGGATCGGGGGCAGACCTAAGGACTAACAACAACAACATACAATTCTAGAGCAGCTCATGCGTCATCATCCATTTTCCAAGTTGAGGAGTTTGGATGTGCAATCAAGTCTCCTTTTCGGAGTTCGCAACACATTGACCCATCTGAAAGTATCCCACTCTTCAAGTGAGATTTCTGTGAAGAGAACCTCTTTGACAATGATACTGAACAATGATGATCAAACAACAATGCCAGTTAAAATCCAAAATTAGTGCTATCTTGGGTGTTTATCGGCAATATATAGCAAGAGCAAGCAACCGAATGGAAATGAAAGATGAATATAAAGTGTTTTCATTTACTACTTGTCATAGACAATTTCCTCTATATGCAAGTATAACAAGTGAAACTAGAGATTTGGTGACCGCTTTCTGGAAATCCAAGATGAGAGTTTCGCCTAGCAAAAAGGATATTTGTAAGCACAGGATCAAGGCAAAATGTGTCATCAAACATCCCGTATATCTTCTAGATGACTCTCAGGTAATATGTTTTTCCTACAATGCAATTCTCGAGTCTTACCATGTGGCGAGCGAGATTTCTCGAGCGAAGGAAAATCCGAGAAAATGAATAAAGAAACCAAATGGGCTTCGTTACGAAAGATGCATGAAGATCCTACTTAAAGCCCCAAGTGATAGCAATAACACTATTCAAAATGAGAATCTTTTATTGAATCCGTAAGTAATAGTAGCAATAGAATTGTTCAAAATTAGACTTTAGATTCTTTTGTGTAGTTGAGGCTTGATATGTAGAGCAATGAGAAACCCAAACAGGTAGCAAAGCTATTACAAACCATGCAATGATCCACAACTACATTCAACACCATAATTTTAATTTTAACTTTAAATTTAGTCAACAATGCTCATACATCTACAAAGTTTCTAAACTATATTAAGAGACAATTGTCATATCTTATACCCAAAAAAGAGAGATTTCTTCAAGATTGTAAGATAACAAGTGGAATATTTAGTGGAATATAGAGAGCACCATGTCATGCCTCTACACTCTAATAACAACAAGAAATGCTACGGTTCTATCTCGTGACTATGAAGAGTCACACTCATCATCAATAAAGACATTGCGCCTCTGACACTTCTTGTGGGTATCAAAATCGTATCGTATATCAGCAGCCATGGTTTTTGCAATCCCCTCGGCATAAACTGGCAACACACTTCCATACAAAAAGAAAAAAGTAAGTCTCACAATCCACATATAAGCAATACATAACCTACATCATTGAAACACAAGAAATCTCAAATTGTTGTTTGAATCATTATCCATAATTTCCAAATACTAAATAATGATACCAAAAAGTGACAAAATAGCATAAAAGTATAATGGAAACATAAAATAGGGGGGGAAAATGAAGTGTAAGGTGGACTCTCACTAGTCATCAAAGGGGTTGACACGCGAAGGCATGTCACCCACATCATCAACATCAAGAGAGGTGGAGGCCCCCTCTCCGCTTCGCTTTTTAGGGCGAAATAATGGTTGCACATAATCTGAAATCAAAGTGTCGTCACTGTCGACTGCTGCACACACCCGCCCTGTGCCTAAACATGCTGCCAATACGGGTGTTGTACCACATCCCAACTCCAAACAAAGACCTCCAGGCCTACAAAGAAGCTCCACAAAACATGCAATAAAAGAATGACTTCGTTGCAAGCCACCACGCCATGGCTCTCCAGATGATGATCTCGCTAGAGAAGAATCTGGGAGATGGTGCATCATGTAAGAATCCAAAGGTTGCATGCCAAGTCGATTGAATAGCGGAGTGCTCTCAACCACAAAGCAAGGTGGTTGCATGCCAACCCTATGCACCATAAGTAAGAGAGAACAATGGCACTACACCACCACATAGACAATTAGAACAATAAAAATAACAATAATACACCAAAATGAGAAACAAACAAGTTAATTATGTAGAAGAGCATTACCTCAATCTGACCACCAAAGCTATTACCATAACCATAAGCTCCATGATGAAGGACTACAATGCGACGATGAATAGCCATCTCTGATGCACGACAAAATCTCTCAACCTAGCCAATGGTATCTCCTGCAAAAGTTTTCTAAAGTCGCAATAAAAAACACACAACAAAAATATAGACAAGTATTGCATAAAATTATGATTGAAGCACAAACTTGTCATAGAGACCATGATCAACAACCACCCAGAGTCTAACAAAGTCGAATATGCATGTTGCATGCCTGCACGAACATGACCCTCACTACAAATATCCCAAAGGGGCACAACAGGGGAGGCTAAGTGGGAACCACCAAAGGGAAGATCCAAAAAAATAAAATCAACAGCCCATGCGACTGTTCTCCCACCACGCACGCACAAGGTCCGATCAAAGCGTGCAGATCCCATGTGCTCATGAACACGAATCCATGCCGGATGTCGAACACCGGCCCTAAAATCAGCAGCAATGGCTATGTAGTCCCCAGAAATGGCCATGCATCGTGAGTCAGACAATGAGGACAGAGAAGACAAGGGAATATCAATGATGTAGACAAAAGAAATGGTTTTCTTTGCAACAATCTCCCCACGAGCTACTGCGATACAAGAGGCTAATCAAAGTGAATTAACTCCAATAAATGAACATACAAACCACTGCATCGTAAGCGATAGCTCACCATGCTCTTGCTCCATGTTTTCATCCACCCTAGTCTCAACAATCACCTCCTTTCCCTTGTGAGAAGTATTTGTAGCTTAGAAAAAAGCAAAAAAACACAATATCACCAGTATGTAAAACAAATAAGTTAAGGAAAAAGAGAGTTTAAAGCTCTTCAACAAATTATGTTTGAGACTATTTTGAGTAACCATTTACCTGATATCACCTCATTCACTCTAGGAGGTAGAGTCACATCGATGGATGTGCCACCAACTCTCATAGTATCGTGAAGCTCTCTCTCTCTCGCCAATACATGCCCAGAAGCCATGTCTATCCATCATGGACATGTCTCCATCTCCCAAGTAGTGAGCTTATGTATGGAAGGGGAGTACATGCATTCTTCCCCAGTAGATAGTTGTGTCCACTGCTTAGCTAAGAATGGAATCACTGGAAGAAAGCCTTTTCCAACCAAGGATAATAGAAATCTAAAACAATCAAGCAAAATAACATCACTATAAACTTTGTAATTATACAAAGCTTGAAATAAAAGTATGATGAGCTTGACCTATAGGCTAGCCTTTGAGATGCCATGCGTACTGTGTCCACTTTCTTCATAGCTTGCTTATCAACATCTTTTGTCTTAGCTTCAAGAGAGGTTTCCAAAGGAAAAAGATAGGGTCATGCTTCAAACTTGAGCTCCTCAAAGTAAGAGGCAAGAGAGCAATCATGAGGCAACAAAATACCACCAACAATGTTGGTTAAGTCCTCCACAAACTTTGTGGCCCTATCAAAAATCCTTTGTAGAAGGCCCTCTCTACGAATCCAACTACATAACAAGGAAGACAAGAAAAATCTAAAACAATCACAAAAAACTAGCAATCCTACATCAAAGATTCTTAAATGTCAATAGAAAATTTACTTACATGCGATACACATGATCTCCTTTCTTTAAGCCATAAGATGATCTAGTAATCTTGTCTGCTTCAAGCAAGGAAACCCATAACAGTTTGCTCAAGACAGGAGCATCATGCATAGCAATCAAGTTCAGTTTCTCAAGCGTAGCCCAACTATCAGGACCTCACTTGAGTGCAAGAACTCGAACCATCCAATCCGGTCCAAGATTCGGATCAACAATATTCAGCAACTACAGTATTTGAGCAACGAATAAAAAACCAAGTTTGAACAACTATTACACTATGTGCAAAAAACCTAAGTTGAGAAATAATTCAACCACCTTTCCAACGCGCTCTCCATATTTTAGTGCTAAATCATTCAATATCTTCTCCTCCTCTTTTATAAGTTCTTCATTTGTCATTGTCTGCCTAGCTTGCTCTATTCTTTGGCTCAATTCCTTGGACATTTGAACCTTCAACACATACTTAAAAATAAATAATTTGCAAAAAAACAAACACATACTCTTTGGCTCAATTACTTGGATATTTTATCCTTCAACACACAATTGAAAACACATAATTTTCAAAAATACCAAACACGATATCTTTCTTGAAAAGCAAGCCAGAGACACTTACATCGTATAAGAGCTTTCCCAAGTATCGACGAGTAAGTGGATACCAAGGCTCCACACCCTTCGAGTATTTCTTACGGACTGCAGCAATCAACTTTTGATCTTTTTCTGGAAGCCCCGTTACATAAGCTTCATGATCTGCTGCACAAATGTGGGAGCAGTTGACAAGCTCATCCCTAAGATGGGTGACCACAAGAGCATGTGTGTTCATGCTATTCCAAGTTCATATACAATACATACAAAGTCAGAAACATAACATAGACATTTTGTGCTAAAATATATAGAAGGTCATAAAACTTACAAATTCATTCTTTGCAAGCTACTAAGAAGAGCTATCTCTGGCACTCGTGTAGGATCAATAACTGTACAAAGCACACTACAATGCTTTTCTCCATCAGTGGAGAATCTCTCTTTAATAGCAGCCGTCCAAGCTACCGTTCTATGATTACCCTCCCAAATATAGAACATTTTATTAGAGAGAACTTGAAGATTTGGTCTTTTAGAAAGCTCAATTTCAAACTCTTTATGTATATCAACCCATATTGGGTCCCATGAAGTAAGAAGGTCCTCTGCAAAATAGATAAGCATAGACAGAAAAGCATACTCAACTACTATTTATGAGAACGACAAAAAACACAGTAGGAAAGATCAAAGTAGAGAAATGAAATACCTGTAACATAAGCTTCCTCCTTCTTGCAATTCCAAATTGAAACAATAAAATCTCCTTTTTCTTGCATGTAGCCCTCCTTTGCAAAAGCAGATTTCAATCCACTAACATCATCTCTTAAGCCTCTCACCCTTGCATAGGGGATCAATCGACATAAAGGAATTGGTAAACAATCAAAACAGCTAAACATGCGAGTACATTGAAGAATATCTTGTCCTCTATGCATGTAAAGCTTGTGTTCATCCCCTGTCTTTGTATCTACTGCTACTTCATCTCTTACAACATAAGGCACTATTTGTAAACATGCCTCTTGTGGGGCAAGAGATTCATCAACTTCATTTATGGAGCCAAGCCCCAAATCTTGACTTTGCATCTCCTCTTCCTGTGTCTCCAAACCTTCTGTCATATCTGTGACAGATACTGCACTTATTTGATCACTGCTCTCTAAGATACTGGAAGCTTGAGTTGAAGAAAGTCGTCTCCCTCTACGACCTCATCCACGTATTGAAGGACTTGCAAGACACAACAAAAACCACTTTATTTACTTCATTGAAACTGCCTCTAGGAGTCCATGCCGACGCGGATGCCTAGAGGCGATTAAAAACATCAAAAAATTTATTTATTGATCATCCATCAAAGCATCCAAGTCGGCGTTGATCACAAGAGGGAGCTAACATATTTAAAAAAGGCATGCCCAACTATAAAATTTCAGCTTGAGAAATTCCTTCTATCCATCCATGTCGGCATTGATGGCTTGAGGGAGCTTTCTAAGAATGAATCCCTGCAAAAAAAAATTGTCCCAAGAAACTCCTTCTAGCCATCCACGTCGGCGTGGATGGCTACAGACAGTTCTAACAGAAGCTAGGTAACTGTGCAAATCTCCAGAGAGAGTTTATTTATATAAAAATTCACAAACTCAAAAATTCCTTCTAGCCATCTACCCCGGCGTGGATGGCTACAAACAATTCTAACAGAAGCTATGAAACTCTGAAAATTTCTATAGAAAGCTTATCTATAGATGAAAATTCTCATATTCAAAAATTCCTTGTAGCCATCCACGCCGGCGTGGATGGCTACAAACAGTTCTAACAGAGGCTATGAGACACCATAAATCACAAAAATTGTCCCAAGAAACTCCTTCTAGCCATCCACGTCGGCGTGGATGGCTACAGACAGTTCTTGGAGAAGCTATTCAACTCTGCAAATGTCCAGAGAGAGCTTATCGATAGGTAAATCCAAGAGTTTAGGCTAAGAATCTTTCTCTGCTGTAGTTTAGTTTACTCTTCTATAATCCACAGAAAGCTATACAAAAGCTTTCTGTATTCTTTAAAAGGGTCAAAATTTTTAAATTTAAACTAGTAGCCTTACAAAACTTAATCTTAAACATTGAAAAAAAAAACTACCTGTAGCCATCCACGCCGGCGTGGATGGCTACAGGTAGTTTACAAAGGTACCTGGCAGGAGGCTTTCGAGCCGAGGAAGACTCTCTTCTCCCCATGGCGATTTGTATTCGAACTCCGAGCTTGGCGTTTAGGGTTTCCTTAGCGATTAAGACATGCTGTAGAGATTGAGTCTTGAAGGCAAGATTTGAAGGAGAATGAATGCTGCGCAAAAGGATTGCAGAGCAAGATTTGAAGGAGATTTACTCTTGCTGCAGAGAAGGATTGCCTCAGAGGGAAGTAGCGCAAGAGACGCAAGAGACAAGGTCTCTGAGGCTGAAGCGCAAGGTGTCCATGAGATTAGCGCAAGCTGTCAATGCTAGTGGCGTGGAAAATTGTAGACATGGATGCAGCAGGTAACCGAAGACAGGCTCTAAAGTCTTTATGAATAGGTTTTTACATGTACAGCCTTTATGAATAGGTTATTGAAAAAACGCAGGCTGTAAAGCCTTTATGAATAGCCTTTAAGGTTAAAAAAAGCTTCAAGCACAATGTTATGAAAAGCCTTTGTGTGTTATAAAAAGCTTCAAGGTTAAGAAAAGCTTTAAAATAGCCTTTAAGGTTAAGAAAAGCTTTAAGGTAGCTTCACAAACTAACGCATAAGCTTTTTTTATTTTATTAACTTGGTAGCTTTTCATAACTTAGCTCAATTGCCCTCTTTTCATAACGATAGCTTCACAAGCTTTTTTTATTTTATTAACTTGGTAGCTTTTCATTTTTACTTAGAGCTTTTCAATGACCAATTTAATATACACGGAAAATAGTGTTCGGGAAAAGTGTCCGCTTAATATACACGGAAAATAGTGTAATTTTATAAAAATACTAACTAGTATTGTAAAATTCATTCAGATTTGTTTGTGAAAATCATTTTTTTCGAACATTGTTTCAATGTAAGTATGTTTACACACAGGCAGTGCTAAAAAAAAACCTAGGTTTAGTGTAATCCCACCTACAAATTTTGAAATTTTCTTCTTAATTTTATATCTAAAGGTGAAAACACCTACACAATTTTGAAAAATTTAGTGTAATTCGGTGTAAAAGCCTTCAAATTTTTTCAATTTACCTATGTTGTTTCACATATGTAGGTTTGCCAAGTTTTGGAAAAAAGTTTTTTTCGAGCACTACACACAGGGTGCTCCAGATTGGGCACCTCACGCGTGTGCTGAGGTGGGCAACGCCCGTAACAAGTCATTAGTGGTGGCGCAGTTTTCGGCATGGACATGACAATGGGCGGTCAATCTTCCCTGACCAACAACGTGCTGGTTTTAGCACTAGATGCAACAACCAATCTGCCACCCCAAAAGAGAATGGCCATTAGGCTATGGTCACACGAGGCTTAGTTTTCGGTTATTTGTGCCGACCATATCTAAGCTCTTGTCAGAGACTGTCAGGCCTTGGTTTTGACTAAGCCTCGCGTGACCATGCCGTAGCTCAACATTGTGCAAACATTCTAAAATTTGGTTGGAGAGGGTATTTGGGGTTTGTGCATGGGATATTGACGAGGGTAGGTGAAATTCGCTTGTCATTACTATGCACGATTCACTGAAAATCTTAAAACTCAAAGTGAATTATTTTTATTATAATATATTTTATAAAGCTATGATTGTTATTCCTGAGAACACGAACATGCAATCCTCTTGGCCGCTTGCGGTTATGAATAGGATTTTAAGCACATCAGTCTATTTTAAGAGGGACCCATTGTATCAATTAAAACCATGCCACTGCTTTCTAATATTGGCAACCTTCTGCTCAGCACACTATTAACACATGGGGAGATGCATTACAGTTTTTGGTCCAGGGCGTGGACAGAAGTTAGTGCTTATGTTTGATACCAGAATTTATTCTTTGACAGTTGCTTCTTTGCAAGAACATTTTGAGCTTCCTGATGCTAATTTCGGTCTTCGTCCATTAACATTATCTGGACCGCAAGTAAAGGTAGAAGCTACTATATCATCAGATGGTGAACAAACTTTTATGCTTGATCATGAGCAGCATCAGTTCTACAAGGTGGATATGAGAAGTGAGGATCAGATTGATGCAGGCATTGGCAGAGTTTCTCAAGACAAGAAAGACAAGAAAGTACCTCTCTCAGAGATCAACGTAAGTGTGATTGACATGAGTAAGTGCATGCCATTGCAAAGCAATTTATATATTGCCCTCCATCAAGCCAAGAAAGTGGTTTGTATTGATGAGCTCCCAACTCATTATGATGGGTATATTGCTTTTGAATTACCGCCAGCTGGTAATTCTTCAGGTATGAGTGGTATGGAGCAAAGACATGATAGTCACATGTGGACGGAGTATGTCACTTGTAGCAATGATAGTTTTAATGGCGTTGTCAGATTTAGTAGATGTTCTGGGCATTTGCGTTGCATCAACATAGATTGTCCATTTTATTTGCGCTCAAATATGTTCAATGAGTCTCAATGGAGAGGCCGGCTTGTTAAATCTAGTCCTAAAGGATTGATCTCTTCTCAGTATGGCACACTAGTATGCACTCATTGTGGACAAATTCCAAAATGTGTTTCTACATGTCCTGCAGTTATTTACTATTGTTTGCCTAGAGATAAGCATAATTGTACTAGGTGTGCTTTGCATCTTGGAGAACATAATCATCCATGTGCAGAAGGGAGGAGTCGGATGGTTGAAAGTCACATAGATGAAATGTTGTTTGATCGTGCAAGTCGGGACCCTTTGGTGACTGCGAAACAATTGGAGCGGGCCACCACTCATGACCTTATCATGGAAAAGCTTACTGGAGTAGGTTCAACTGCAAGTGCTATGATTGAAGATCTGGAATTTGCTGAATTCCTTGACAGTATGACTCCCCTGTCAAATAAAAGGAGAGTGGAACGAAGTTTGGAGTCTGCAAAAAGATCAAAGAATATCACTTCAAAGGGTCTTGAGGCAGTGCTTGACTTGAAAAGCAAGTGCAGGTATCCTTTCATCCATAGTATCCTTTTCCCAGGCCAATTGGGTGATAAGGTACAACCTCATGTATTTAAAATGTCAATTAAGGGACCGGGCAGTGGAGTTGATTTGGTGAATCGGATGCGCCCTGGAGGTAATTTAGAGCAAATGTGGGTGCACTTTGATCATGTTCACCGTGTACAAGGATGGCCGACTATGTCAGCGCATGTCTATGACCCTTACGTACGAGAGCTGCTCACCATTGCAACTGCTGAGTTTAGCGTGGAAAATAAACATGCTCAGATTGAATTTTGGAAAATGTTGAACAATGTGGTTAAGGAACAGGGTTTTGATAAGCCAGAGTTTCGGGGATTTATGGCAAATGAAGCAAGTGCCAATTGGATTGCTGTGCGTACTGTTTATTTTGGAGGAGCAAAGAGGTCTATTCCAAACAAAGAGAGATCATGTTTGTTTCATTGGGAGCAAAGTATGGTTCGACATACTAGCAAGTGCATCCGTTCCGCATTTCAAGAGGAGCACAAGATTTTGTGCCACAAGTGGAGAACTGCACCTACAGAGAATGCGGCTGAGCATTGTAAGGGAGAGCTTAGAAGATTTTGGAAAACAGGAATGGCCATTGAAGGGGAGATTGCTTCATTGGAGACATGGCTAGCTTGGTGGGATGTACGAGTGCCTCATTGGGGAGAAAGATTTGTATCACAAGATGCTGCAGGAATATTTGTCCCTAATACAAACTTGTCTGAGTCAAAACATGCTAGTATGCGTGCCTCTGTTGGTTATAAGGATCACATAAGTTTGTATGAGGCAGCATGTGCATATATGGCTTTAGTGGTGCTTCAAAGTGTGAAATATAATGCCTATTTGAAAGGTGTTGGTAGCTCCACCGGTCTCGGCATTAAAGATTTGGTAGATCGCTTCATGAACCAATCTTCATCTGCTTCAGTGGCAGCAGGAAAGAAACTAGTTGACCTCACACATTCTTCAATGCATGAAATGGGTGTCAATAGTCCTGAAATGAATAGAAATATACTCCAAGAAAAGAGTATTAGAAAAAAGAGGCCAATTTTTGCTGATGCAAATATTGTCTTGGAGGAGGATAGCCACAGGCCAGAGTATGTTACAATGACAACTTCAATTGGTGGGCTTCAGCAAAAAAAAAAAACTCCAACGGATGTCCCATATCCCGAAGTAAACGTAGCAAAGTCAGTTTGGGAAATACGTAGAACAGAACCTGGGCGAAAGATGACTTGTTTTGGTGTGGTGTCAAAAGATGGAGACCGATGTGGGTGGTTCATTAATGATTGTTCAATGGATGCCAAAATAGGGGTGCTAGCTCCTTGTTTTTGGGGTCGCAGAAAATATCCTCCATCGGGTTCACAACAGGGAGGCCTTGTGGAAGGGTTCATTTGGTTTTGTAACTCCAATAACATGCACACCTGGAAGGTTCACAGCATAGTTGAAGGGCCGCCAGGTCCAACTCCCGATGTTTGGGTGGTTGCAGAGGGCACAAATTTGCAACCTCAAGAGGTAACACAATTGCAAGCCAATGGTTTTGTTTTGCAAGCAGTAGTGACATCAGCAACAAGAATGCATGAAACAGTTCCATTGAACCAAAGAGTTGCTAGCAGCATCCGTCCCAAATTTAAAGATGGAAAGATTGTGAAATGGAGGTCACGATTAACAAAGGAGTTTCATGGCAAGATTGAAGTGGGTAGAACCATGGCAGCAGAGTTGGTGCGAGAGGTCATTGTGGTTTGCAATGAAACACATGTTTTCTATGTTAAGACTGTGGGGTCAATTGCAAAGGGAGTGACATACTCTGTGACAATGTCAGATTTTCCTAGATGTACTTGTGAGGACTTTCAAAACCGAGAAAGCAAGCACCTTGTGTATATGCCATGTAAGCACATTTACTTCATATTTTTGCAAGTACTTGGCCTTGACCCTCATGCTCATGAGTTCATGCATCAGGCTGCTCTAACAAAATTGGAGTTAGTCCAAGCACTTGGAGGTTCACGGGTGCTGATGCAGCCTTGAAGGCTTGTGGACCTTGCAATGGTTTTGAGAAGTAGCTTTTTGGTTGATATGTGCTTATGGGTATTAACTTTAGCCTCGAATATTCTCGTGCGGCAGTATTTTAGTTATTGCGCTCTCCATTTTGATTTGTAGATGCGATACACCTTCTTGGTTATTTTCAATGTTGATGGAAGGTTTTTGGCACAAGGCTATAAAAAGCCATTGTAAGTTTTGCAAAGTTTATGGTTTGCTCAATTTTGTGTTTAAAAAAATATAAGTTTTGCTCGGTTTATGGTTTGCTCGATTTTATTTGCTCGGATTTTGGGATTCCCCCAATCCTTAGTGGACTTGGTTTTTGTTGAAATAGTACAAAATTTGTAGTTTTTTGGCAGCACTCACGTTTGGCTATACATTACTAACTTGGTAGTTTTCTACCAACAATCACTCTAGGCCAAACAGTACCACTTTGACACTTTTTGGGCAACAATCATTGTAGGTACCAATTCCCAGCTCCATAGTACCAATTTGGTGCTTCTCTAGATTTTGCATGGTACCGAACATGATGCACAATACAATTTTTTGGTTGCAAGGCCCGAAAGTATGGATGCATAGTCTCAATTTGGTATTATTGATCACCACCCATAGTTAGTAGTGTAATACCAAATCAAGTTTTGGAAACAGATTTGATGCTTTTAGTGTATCCTGTAAAGTACCAAACTGGATGCATGGTACCAATTTTGGCACTTTTTGTATCTAGAAAAGTTTCCAATTTCGTACTATGGATCCAGTTTGTAACTATGCAATATACAACAAAGTACCCAATTTGGAACTACGGATCCAATTTGGTACTATGCAAGGTACTTCAGGTGTGTCTGTATACTACCTAAGGGGATCCACAATAACAATTTGATAGTTTTGGACACTTCTCGCAGCACTTGGAAGTATAGTACCAAATTGGAGTTTGGAAATGGATTTGGTGCTTAAAGTGTTACCTACAAAGTACCAAACAAAAGGCATAGCACCAATTTTGAAGCTTTTTTTTAATAATGAAAAGTATCTCATTTGGTATTACTGATCTAGTTTGGCACTATGCAATATGCAAAAAAAAAATCCATTTTGGTACTATGCAGTGTAAAGAAATGTACCCAATTTGGTACTATTCGGATTGAGTTTGACTATGTAGGGTGCTTTGAATGTGCTTGCATAGTACCTTAGGGATCCATAGTCTCAATTTGGTACTTTTGGGCACCACTCACACAATAATATAATACCAAATTGGGTTTTGGAAATAGATTTGGTGCTTTCAAAGTATCCTGCAAAGTACCAAACTGGATGTATAGTACCAACATTGGTGCTCTTCTGTACCTAAAAGAATCAAGTTTGGTATTAGGGATCCAATTTGGTACTATCTAGTTTACACAAAAGTGTCTGACTGGGTACTATGCAGCGTGCTTTTAATGTGCCTGCATAGTACCTTAGGGGATCCATAGTACCAAATTTAGTGCTTCTATGCTATTTAGTACTATAAAGGGTTCTTTTAGTGTGCTTCCATAGTACCTTAGGGGATCCATAGTACCAAATTTGGTGCTTTTATGCACCATAGTATGACAAAGTATATGCATAGTCGAGCAATTTAATTCTTTTGGGCACCAATCACTCTAGGTAGTATAGTACAAAATTGGGTTCTAAAAACAAAGTTGTTGCTTTTAGGGTACTTGCATAGGTTACATAGAACCAAATTTGGTCCTTTTCTGTACCCCATTTAGTACTATAGTATGATTTTTTGGCAGGGCAGTGCCAAATTTGGAATTTTAGAATGAGTTGGTGGTTTACAGTACCAAATTTGGTACTATAAACTACTTTGGTGCTTTACTCTTTTTTTGTAATATTTTGAGCTCTAACGTGGATCATCTTTTGTTTATAGGTGGAGCTCTACAAAATATTCAAGAGCACATATCGTGCAATAAAGTTGTCCTTTAGGTCCTTTGAGACACTCAAGCTATTCTTTGTCCGAAAATTGAAAGAGCGCTAAACTTGATGCTATGTTTACCATACCCAGATGGTATACTTCAAGGATTCTTTCAATCAAATGCGTGAGTAGGGTGTTCCAAAACAAGTTTGGGCATCACACAAAAGAACATCCATGTACATGCTCCATTTGTGATACACATAGTGACGCAGGTCACTATTCTGCAAACCAAGCAGGTTTTCAACACATAAATAACTTGCTGGATTTCATATTGTTCCCTCATCCTACGGATCATGAATATCATGCAAAGAGATTCTTGCTTGGAGAGTGCCCTAGATGTGGTGTAAGAAAGTAGTCAGTCTACCTAGACGAGATTGCAACAGATAGCAGGGAACTGACTGTTTAGGTATTTAAGGATGTAGGTATTTGACAGGTTAATGCAAAGGAAAAGAGAAGAAGAGAAAGGACTTGGTCGTGGAAAGGATGACAAGTGCAACTTTTATTCATCTTTTGTTAGATCATCTAAAAATATTCATCAAACATAATTTTGTGTTTAGGTGGCAGACTCATCAATTTAAAGACTGCTTGCTTAATTTTTCCAGAGATGTTGTGGTTTCTATTGTTGATTTTCAAGGAACGAAAGCTTTAAAGTGCAAAATGAGATCCAGTCCATGCATTGGTTGTCAACACAGGTAACAATACTGGTGCACATCTCTTATCTTAGGAATTTTGTATAGGAGGTGTGGAGAAGACTTTGCATTTTCACATATCAGATGATAAGATCCATGACACTCTCTTTGTTCATCATTGTTTTATGTTGCATAAAAATCAAGTGAAACAACAGGGACACCATTTGCGTTATCATTGAGTATGGTTAGATGGTGCCACTTCATAGTTCAAGGCATGACAGCCACACTATTTTCTAGCCAAGTATTATTAGCCATTAACAGGATTTCATATGATGCATAACTTCTCCGCTTCAGGACATGGAAAAGGAGAGCATGATGGTGCATGTGTTGTTATCAAGAGAACCATGACACATGAAGAGATAAAACCCGATGGATCACCCATAAAGTTTGCAGTTGATGTGGTCAATTTTTTGAACTTGATGTTTCAACCAACAAGGGAAGGTGGAGTGAAATCACAAAGAGGGTGTTCTAGTCGTATCCCAAAATGATGTGATGTGTTCTCCCTTATGAGATTGTAAACCAATTATAGACTCTCGCTCATTCCATTGTGTTGACGTATACTCAATGCACAGTCCATGTGATGTGCGTTTTTGACCTGTCATGCTTTTGTGATCCATGTGTGAATGGACAGTGGAGGAGATGCCATAATAAGCAGCACATTGAAGAATGGAAATATGTCTCCATCGAGCTATTGATAGAGTTGATACAAGCAGATAGGGATGAGGATGAGGATGGTGAGCAAAACTACAATGATCTATTTTCCTCCCAAATGAGTCAAGATTTAAGCATGCCTATGTATGAAGGAGACCCTGAGGTGTTGAGCCAATTACTATCCATTGGGATAACTTTGCAGTGTAATATAAATGGCCTATGAACTTTGAGAATATCAGAATTAAGAGAATTAGAGTGAGCATTTTTGTGAGGTTACTTTGAGAACATAGAGGGTGAACTTAATTGATGGTAGCAACAGGAACATAGTACTTAATTAACTTGGCATGAACAATACTTTTGCAAGAGAGAGAGTATTAGAGAACATGACAATAGTTGAGGAACAGATTTACTTGGAGCTGGTCCCCCTCTAAAAGGCATTTGTATTATAGATTCTCCCATCAAGAGAGACTTGTTACAATACAATATTTGTGTTCCTTGTGACCTTGGTGATGCTATGAAGATGGAAATCTTCATGCATCATGAGCATAACTTAAACTTTGCATAAAGCATTAACTATCCCAAGGCCTCAAACACCTTTGAAGGTGGAGAGAGCTAGCGGGGAATGAGGGTAGGGAAGAAGAAGAAGAATCATCCATAGGAAAAAGAATAGTTCCTCACTTATCATCACTCTTCTTCCTTAGCATAGCATAATAGCATAGTAATGAAGATGAAGAAGATGGCAAGCTTAAGCACTGAAGCATGGCTCTTGGTTGGATTTGCATTCCATAGCCAAGACTGTTGGTGTAGGCTCTCCACTTCTCAACAAGCTTGGAGAAGGAGATGGAGCTCTTGCACTTTTCACTCCACACAAAGAGAGTGTGTGTGTGAAGTCTTCCGCATTTGACCACACAATACTTGTATCAAGAGTCTTGCACACCTCGTGGCCTACATCCTGGTGGGAATAGGATATTCCACAACACTTTGGGTTCTTCAACACAATCCTTCCATTGAAATCCAAAATAATAAGGCGCCTATCGCTCGCTATTACATCTACCGGCATTGATGTATCCGGTCGTTGTTCATTTAGTCACCGTGACTGTCCTTAGTTGTAGAACCACTAAACTATATGAGTAGAAGAACACAAAAGTTTTGCAATAACAAAGTTGGACATTAGGCACCATAAACGTTTACCAATTTTTGACAGTAGGACATGACAGTTTACAAACACAATGACATCTTTCAAGAGTAGAGTGACATGACACCAAACACATTGACATAAGAAAAATGGGATGGTGTTTCATATCAAGCAAGAAGCAAGTAAAAAATGCTATCACAACAACTAATTATTGCAAGTTTGCAGCTTGAGGCGATGACCAATGGGGCACTAGATTTCATAAGGAAGAGTTGGGAGAGGGTGGGTGAGTCAATGCTATCACTTGTTTCTAAGGACGTCGCATCAGGTGTCTCCTCTACACCTTTGCCCTCCCCCAAACCTTTGGCCTCCTCCGTGCCTTTAGCATCCTCCGTGTCTTTGGGCTCCTCGGCACCTGTAGCCTCTTGTTCACTTTTAGTAGGTTCCACTGCCCTCTTTGCCTTTCTCTTTCTACCCACCTTCTCCTCTACAAATTTTGATGTCCCATCCAAAAATGTGGTCGAGAGAACTTCAATTGCCACCTCCTCATCAACCGGCATTTCTTGATTGATCTTCTTTCCTTGGTCAATCTCTATTTCAACAACTTCCTCAATTAGATCGCTTCACCCTTGTTGGTTCTCATGCTGTCCCCTTTGCTCTTTACCTTGTTTAACCCTCTCCTGCACTTTGGGTTTCGATTGATCTTATCCCAAGCTTGAGTCTACAATTCCCTCATCCGCTTTCCCTTCCACTGTGTTGGCATCACACTTTAGCTTTCAACTGATATTCTCTCAAGCTTAAGTCTACATTAGACTCAACCCCTTTCTCTTCCATTGTGCTGGCATCAAGGTCTTGCAGTATTTCCTACACTTTAGCTTTCAACTGATCTTCTCTCAAGCTTGAATCTACATTAGGCTCAACCCCTTTCCCTTCCACTGTGATGGCATCAAGGTATTGAAATATTTCCTACACTTTAGTTTTTAGTTGATCTTCTCCCAAGCTTGAGTCTACAACAGTCTCAACCACTTTCCCTTCCACTGTGCTGGCATCAATGTCTTGTAGTATTTCTTGCACAAATTTGTGAGGATCTTCTTGGAACATGTGAGTGGCATCTGACTTGCTATGACCTTAGAGATCCTTCCAATCCAATGGGGTGTTTCCATGGGTGTCCACATCAAAAGATCCTCTACCTACATATACAAAAAGATGAAAGACAAGATTAGATCATCAATTCAAATGATATAAGCAAAGTGTCCAACACAAACACCCCACTTACTCTTCAATAATGACATCCCTAACACCCATGCCTTTGCCTCCGAAGGGATTATAATATTGCAAGGTGCCTTCACGCACATATCTTTTGTTCTTAACACAATAAAAAAACACAGTGGATGGTACTAATGCCTGTAGGGAAGCATGTAGGTACCAACCATGTAAGAAGTCTCTAAAGCATCCCCATAGGAAACACAAGTACCAAACACATGAATTTTGTTTTCAGTTTCCACAACATGCGGCCTTGGAGTCAATTTGTATGTCATCCCTTTCTTCACATCAGCACACAACTTGCTTACAAATTTGTAATGGTCTTGGGTTTCTAAGCACTCATTGTAGATCATCGCATACTTCATGTGCAAAACAGACATACTCTATTAACTTATCTGCCAAAAAAAACAATTAGCAAGGAAGAATACAAGTAATACCTAAACATTATTAAAACGGTACCAAGACAATACCAAATAGGTACCAAAGTAGCACCAAAACAAGTCAAATTATACTAAAACAATTCTATAAAACACTAAATTGGTACAACAAAGTACCACAAACTCCCAAGACATACCCAAGCAGTACCAAAAAAGTACTGAATAGGAACTAAAACAGTACCAAAAGAAATTCAAATAAGTACCAAATAGGGACCAAGACAATATCAAAACAAGTTAAATTGTACCAAAACGGTTCTAAATAGTACTTAATTGGTACAACCAAGTACCAAAAACTTCCAAGAAAAACCCAACTAAATATGCACCAAAATAGTTTCAAAACAATACCAACATAGTACCAAATATGTAACAAAAGAGTACAAGAACAAGTCAAATTACACAAAAATAGTTCTAAAGAGCACTATATAGTACAACAAAGAACCCAAACTCCTAGGAAATACCCAAAAAGACCCAATGAGACCCAATAACTTGTAACAAAAATATTCTAAACCAGTACCAAAATAGTTCAAAATAGTACCAAATGAAGCATAGAAAACACCAAAAATACCAAAGATAGTACCAACATAGCACCCAAGAAATATTTATTGGTGCCAAATAAGACCCAAAAACTTGTAACAAAACAGTACCAATGCAGTATCAAAATATTTCCAAATAGCACCAAATGAAGCAAAGAAGCACCAAAAGTACCAAAGACAACAACAACATAGAACCCAAGATAAACCCAATAATACCCTATAAGACAAAAAAATTTGTGACTAGAAAGTACCAAAGCAATAGCAAAAGACTTCAAAAGAGCACCAAACGAACAAACAAGCACCCAAAGTACCAAGGATTGTGCAAACATACCACCCAAGACAAAACAAAATGTACCCATATGAGTACCAAAAAAGTACGAAACCAGTACCAAAATAGTCCAATGGAGTACCATTTGTAATAAAGAAGCACTAAAAAGCTCAAACAAAAGTACCAACATACCACATACTGTTCAAAAAAGTACCCAAATAGTTAAATAAATTACCAAAATAGTTCAAAAACGTATCAAAGCACTATAAAAATATTTCAAGAAAGTACCAAAGCACTAAACTAGAAAGTACCAAACTAGTTTCAATATAGTTCTTAAGAGTACCAAATGAACAAAGAAGCAACAAAAGTACCATGGATTGTGCCAACATAGCACCCAAGACGAAACCACCAGTACCATATAAGTCTCAAAATTTAGTAACAAGAAAGTACCAAAATAGTTCAAGAGAGTACCAAATGAAACAAAAAAGCACCATAAAGTACCAAGGGAAGTACCTGGACAACATCTAGTGTTGAAAAAAGTACCAAACAGTTAGAGAAAGAACTAAAATAGTTCAAGAAAGTACCAAAACCCCTAAAAGTGTTAGCAAATAAACCAGTTAACACTAGGTTGGTAATGGGACACTTTTATGTCCTGGGACACTTTTATGTCCTGTTAAGTGACCATTTTCCTTGAATTATGTCAAGAGTTTGAAAGAGGATTTTGAGGTGCTATCTATCTAGAAAATTGTCTCATGAGCTGAAAAAAACTCGACATTTTTTTGGAATATCAATTCCATCTTTAACATTGTCCTTGCACAACATTTCACAACCTAAACTGTGTGAAAAAACAGGTCCTGTTTTTGGCTTTTTTCAACTTTTTGCAACTATACCACTCTAGAATTCATGTTTGTGAGGTCTATAATGCTAGAGAACTATCTTTAGTAGTCCTCAACATGTCCTGATGCTTCTAGGGAGAAATAAATATTAAAGTTGTAAGTTATGACCAAATTACAAAAATTATCAAATCCTATTTTTTAGCCAATTTTAGCTCTTCTATGATTTTTTTGGTGGATTTCATGATATCCAAATGCATTTTTGATTTTATATGTCACATATTGTAACATAAAGCTAATATTCCTTGAGTTTTGGGGCACCTAATACCCTATTTTGCATAGTACACAACGATGGTTAATTTTTTCAATTATAGAAGAAAACAAAACATTCTAGTATATCAAGTATAGCTTTTTCAATATTGTGAGTTTCTTGTGACAACTACATGCATTTTGTAGGTAGTAACCATATCTAGTTATAAGTATCAAATTTGGCTAGATGTTGAATAGTTTCTATGGGATTCTACAACTCATAATGTTGAACCCAGTTTTTTCATGTTTGCTGTATTTAACACTTCATCTTTGTCCCCAAGATTCCCCTTGGTAAGAGATGTATTATTCTTTTGACATGCTCCATGGCTCCTTATGAACATAAAGGACAATAGGGAACTAAGAAAACATGCATATATTATTTGTATTGAGCATGGCTATAGAAACTTTGATGATATGTTTGCAGAATGGTAAAAATTCAACTTTTTGTACCTATTTATTTTGGCAAAACAAACAATAGTGAGTGAGAAGCAATCATATGTTCTGATCACCAACCCATTGAAGTTAACTAGGGAATTTATCTCAAGTCCTACAAAAATCCCTAATCTTATTTTTATGCAACAAAACGTAAGAAATGACTGTTTTGATGAAAATGCACTGGTCCATCAACTTTGGAGGCTTGGTGTGACCAAAAGATGAGACATTTTACAAGTTTCTTATTTTTTCCATGTGTAGTAGGCCTTGAACTATAACCTCATGAAAGGATTTTACAAAATGAGTGGATCTACTATGGTTTTGGAGGTTTTTTTCAAAACCCTGAAAGGACACTTTTATGTCCTGTTAGGTTACCAACCTAGTGTTAAGGAGTGAAACATGCCAAATCACCAAACCATGTGCAAAATAGACACTTTAAATAGTCATACACAATGCAATAAGGCAAAAATACAATACCTCCTACTGTTGAACCTCAACTTGGAGCTTCAGGATATTTTCAAAAACCCCGTGTCATCGTTACAAGCGCCGACTTGCTCCCAGCTCAGCCTCAAACTCTTTAATCTCTCCATCAAGGAAAGGCATTTGCTACCGCAACAGAACAATTCGCGCTTCCAGGTATTAATGTCCTCTATCAAACTTTTCACCACGCCCTCTTTACCTTCATATACCATTATTTGGTTCCTGTTTTCTTGAATAGAGGTCTTCTGGTCTGTTAGATTTGACGACCCTGGATGTGACACCGGTTTTAACAATCTTTGCATCAATGCCTCTAAATTAGGTAGGTAGTCAGCCACTACCCCTCTATTAGCTTTCTCTTGTTCTGTGTAGATGTTGCTGCTACTTTGAGTCATCCGAGCCTTCTTATTTGAATGTAGGACACTTCTAGGGGAGGAGCCATTTTGCCTCCTCCATGCCTCAATTTTACGATCAAGCCCGCGATTCCTAGATGCTATCATTTGCAACACTCCTTCCCCAAACTGGGCCCATGCTACTCTATGCCCCGCTGGGTCTTTTTTCACTACATGAAATTTCTTGAAAGCGTAGCACCTATCAAACTTGTTGGTCAATTCACCACATGAAGGGGGGCCATGATAAACTTTGGAGAATAGAATACTATAGTATGGTTTAAATAGATCTTGCCGTTCTTTTGGTACTTGTACTTGAAAATAGTTAACCAATACTCGGGTGGTAAGTCTTCATCAGTCAAGTCCTTAGGGAGTTTTCCTTCAACATGTCTTGTACTGTGTAACAAAATTAGGTTTGTTGAGGGTACTCCTCCATTCCATTCTAATCTGAAATGTGAAACAAATCAGAGAAAATTGTTCAGATATAGATTAAATGTGGTGTGATTCCCTACATTACCAAATGGGGTACTTCAGAGTACCAAATTTGGTATTGTACATTTAACTTCAAATGTCACACATCAAGCACAAGGAGTGAACATGCACCGTTTAGTTAACACATGCCTAATGCCAATGAATAGCGTACCATGTCTTAACTTGCTGGCAAATTTTTATTCATCTTCATCAAACAGGAGTGAGGTCCGTTCGGAGTCAATATCAGCAACGATTCACTGTTTTGCACAAGCCCTTGTGTTGGGACTGGTTTTGTGCTTTGGCTCTGTTTGTTGGGGGGATGGGGTGGAAACACCTTTGTTGTTGCTTCTGCTAGCGGAGGGCATTCCCTCCTTGTCCTTTGATTACTGTTGCATGTCAAAGGTGACACTTTGTTGGCAGCATCTCCCTTGGCCTTTGGGGTCCTCATGGTGATGTCCCCGTGCTAAGCACCATTCTATAGAACGACTATCACACACACCCACGTTGTGTGGCTAGCTACCCTGCTATTATCGTGCACCATGACACAAGACATGCCACCACATCACACACACACACACACACACACACACACACACACACACACACACACACACTGGTATACTGTTCATAATTTGTATTTGTTAAAAAAAAGAGAGAAGAAAAACTTCCAAAAAGAAAACAAACCCCCCCCCCCCCCCCCCCCCCCCCCCCCCCTTGTTGCTCTTTTGCCTGGACCATACTAGGTCAAACTTAAGAAATTGTTTTATAAAAAATGGACCACTACTACCGGGGGGCCTAGCCCTTGAATATATTATGATGCTCTGTACTTCTGGAGAGTCAAGCGTGATCAATGTCGACTGCTCTCATGGCATAGTGAAGGCGGCTTTCTTCCCCCCTATGTATCGATCTCCATTGATGGCCATAGGCGTGTAGCTCTATGCTATCACACACTCATGGTGGAGTGCGGCCTAGCTCTCTCGTTACCTTGGCACAGCATACGGACAAGACCTGCCTCCTCCTGCTATAAAAATAGGTGAGGGCGCATCTATGCCCCTCACTTAGCCATTGTGGGTGTGTTGAGTTATTTTGTGAAACACCTCTTGTCTACTTTACTACCAAGGAGAATGGAGCTCTCCACGCAGGTGACTTAGGTGTTCATACATACCCCTGCTGAGTTTGCTGGTTTACTGCACTATTTATGCATGATTAAAAAGGTTCTAATCTAGGAAAAGTGGTCCTACCTTATGCTTGTTGCAAGCACACATACTGTGCAATAAAAACTATGGCTATGGTATTCTTGTAAACTGTTTGCAAACGGAATTTTCTGTTGCTCCTCCTAACCGTGGACTAGTTAGGTCACCTTTGTGGTTTACTGTTGGGGACTGTCGGGCTCTACATATTAAGATGGGTTGGCATCTCTTGGGCAGGTCAATGGAAGTGACTTCATGTAGTAACTAGGGCATATTTTGGTGGTTAGTGGGTGTTCTGCTGCTTTATTTGAAAAGGAACTTTGGGTAGTTAAGCTCATTACTGCATATAATTTTATGAATGGTTTCTCATAACCAAGCTCTTATCTGCTTGTATTGAAAACACTATACATGGAAAAAAATTGATAGGCCTAGGTATTATTTATGGCCTTGGGATCACTTGTGCATAAAAAACGATGGTCGGTGTTTTTTTTAATTGAAAGGAAAACTTGCATAGAAGCTGGGGCTTGGCACAGTATGATGAAATGGCTCTGTAAACAGCTGTTGTTCGACTTCACCTCTGCATAAATTATTATGTGTGTGTGTGGCAGTATGTATGTGTGTACATGTGTATATGGTTGGGAGTATGATGGTTGGCTTGGCTTAAAGGTCGTTCTTAACATCTGCTACATCTGGATATGTACATTGCTTGACAGAAAACTGGTTCTTTGTCCTGATTATGTTGGTGATGGCCTATTGGTCACTTTGCTCTGACTCTAGCCGCTGTAGGACCTGGAAAAAACCAGCATATTGATTGGTTTTGTCGCTGTTTTAACTGGTTTTTTTGGCCGGACACTACAGTCCGTGATAGCTTGGTATTTTTTGAAGGTAAGTACACAACAGTTTTTTTTTTTGGAAAAAAAAGGGCTATGTAGAGCCGAACACTACTGTTCTTAAAAGCCGCTAATGACTTTTGGATATGAAGGTAAGTATATGGTCAGGTTTTTTTTCGGCTTGGGTATAGCTTCCAAGCTATTGCTCTTAAAAATGAGGTTCTACTCCATAAAAAAGGGGGAGTCTTGCTACTCTGTTGACAGGCTACACTGGTGTCTTATTGGTTATGAAAATGAGGTAGTCATCATCATCATTTGATACCTTTGGTTAACAAAAAATAGTCGGATTTCACATCTCTTTATATAAAGAAATACCTTTGATACCATGGGTTTACTAATTTTGAAGGTAAGTATATGGTTGCTTTTTTAAGCATAGCTACTGTGCTATGGCTCTTGAAATAATTTGACTTTTGATGTACTTAACCATGTTAAGAAAGACTGCTAACATACCAGTTCTAAATGAAAAAACTAGCTTGTCTAAAGTAATTAAAACCTATAAGATGGACATGGATAACAACTGATATAGTCCATTGATACCTGTAAAACACATCCAAGGCTAACAAAATTGTTGTCTTGTTTGGATGGATGCAGGTAAGGACTCTATCTTATCTTGGATGGCTTTCTTTTCTTTGGCAAGCAACCTTTTTGTAATGAAATACTCACTGAGGAACAGGGAAGTTCTTTTACTTCTAGTCTTACTGAAAGAGGATCTCTTTCCTACAATCATTGTACCTAAATAATTCTAATATTCAGTTATTTTTGTACATATCAGTTCATTATTCCTTGGCCAACTGTCTTTTGAATGTAAAAATTCAATTATGTCTTATTAGTTAAGATTTAAACAGCTACACACACATCCTATACATAAGGTTTCTTCTTTTCGGGGGAAACCGGGATGCTCGCCTAGGAAATTATCATAGGAATGGAGCTCTAAATTGGACCCACAATCGGTAAATCCTTCATTGGTAGACTGGTGTTAGGTGGCCCCTTTTAGACTCTTTTTCTGGTTCCCTGCTCACGGATACCATAGTCTCTGACTTTGCCGGTTGAAGGTTTGTAGGACCAAGTATACTTTACAATTTAGACACTTTGCTAATCTTTATGTCACTTCTGTTTCAGGACTACTCACGTTATAGAATGACAGCTCGCATGAGCACTAATCACAACCCTGAGAATCATGCAAAGATTCTTGATGAGATTAAGCTTTACATTAAAAACCAAACACCAAAGAATGCCTTGGCTACTAGAACTAGACCTTTTCTTGCTAGGAAAGCCAACTTATGTATTACATACTATGGCAAGAAAAAGTAAACCTGACCTCACTGTTTTTGCAGACTCTTGCCCTATCTCAAGGATTGGAACTTACCTCGGAGCCCCTCTCTGTGGCCTCCTCTCTTGTCCTCAGATGTATTAGCAGTTTGGATGCTTCACAGCTTATTTATGATTCATCTCTTGTCTCGGATAAAAAACTGTCTATCTTGCATATGTTGTCATTTAATGACTGGGTAAAAATTCTGGCTACATTGGACAAAGACTCCCTAGAAGGTGTTAACTTGTTGACCCATTATATTTCCCAACTTCCTATCCTTGCTTCACAATATCAACAAGAGATTTCCCAGTTCTCCTCATCTGGAGTTGAGCTGTCAAACTTCCTTAGGAAACTTTGTGGGCTTAACCCTTCATTTGTCTGCACCCCAAATACCCCCTCCATCCCTCCAACTGGTGGAATTTTTTGTAGAGATAGTGCAGCACTAGAAGCAGTAAAAGAATTCCAAAATAATCTCTGCTCCCTCAATGATGTTAACCTCCATGAGATGGTACCAAAAATATCTAAAGTATTCCCTGTCTTACCAATAAGACAAATAGAAATTGAATCTCTCGGAGTTGACCATCAACTGTGGGTTGTCCCTAACAAAGCCTTCTTGGCCCTTATTCTTAGTGAAACCTGGGTGTACTTGGCCAATCTCCCTACCTCAACAGTAGAAGAAGGTAAACTCAAGATTCTTAAAGGTGGGCAGTTCCTGGACAAGAGAGAACTTATTAAAGCACCCTTTAACCTTCACCTCATCGACCACTCCAAATGCCCCTCAAATACTGGATTGTACATACGTGCTAAAGGTAGTATTTGCAAAAAGTAACCCAGATTTCTACACAGAGTCCATCTGGAATATCTTTCGCCCCTATGTGAAATGTGCTTGCAGGTTTCTTGACCCCAAAGCTACCTGTGAATCAAGCATCATGTGGTTTGATCATGCAATATGGTTTATCCTCAACCATTTGGATATGTTATTCCCAGAGAAACCAGTCGACTTTCATCTATCCCTCATCTGCTCATGGCTTGGTGGACAGGCTAAGCAGATTGTGATTGCACAAATTGCCTTTAATATCTTCCATGGTCTTATGCATGATATTTTGAAAGAGATTAAAGCGGATGAGCCCGGTCTATACCTCACCACTTATGCTAACTTTAAAGGGCTCAAGTTCACCACTAATCTACTTAAACCTTGTATTGAAGATGATGATTCTCCTGCTCTAAAAAGAGCTAACTCTTTGGCTACTCCCAACTCCTTCACCTCATTTTTTACACCTAGCTCCTCGTCTAATCGAGGAAAATCTCATAGCTTTACAAGAGGGAGAGGCAGATTCCCTGCAATCAGAAACCTCCCTAAAATCTAACCCATGAATACATTGAAGATCTCTACAAACCCATGTGGAAGAAGAATTCTTAACAAAGATGATTCGAATTGTGGTGCTATCTACATACACTGTCTGTTTCACAATTTCCTTCTCCATTGGATCTTACCAAAAAAAATAAAAATATGAGTGCTTTGACTTATTTTTTGGTAATCATAAACTGCTTGACAATATTCTCATAGGATGGAAATACCATCATCCTATAAAAGGATTAGTTTTAAACAATGACTTTCTTAGACAAGAAACAATTCCTTACTGTACGTGCATTCAATCTACCTCATTCTGCAGGAATTTTGAAGGATTTGGTAACCATGTCTGTACTCAAGACCTTAGCATTATCGATAATGTCACAATACGTAAGTTACTGGCCAAAGGGCTCAATCACATACCCAACTATCCAAAAAACCCTTACCTTGCCCTATCAGCTTTACTTAGTTGCCTCACTGACCTTGTCAGTGCTCTCCGGCTGGAGATGACAGTCCTACCGGACTTAAAGGAATTAGTGAAGGAAGGCTTCCTGCATAAAATTTATCTACTTCCTAGGAAGTGGCTCTCTTTTGATAGCTCTTGGCTTACACCTCAACTAGCTCTTGATTTTCAACTAATCTCAGATAAATGGCTTGTGGTTGGGCTTGACAAAAGTGTCAACTGTCCTACTATTATGTGAAAATAACTTGCTTGGAAAGCAGCTCGAGATCGAGTATCAGGTAAAGAATTCTGTCATACTAACAATACACCGCAAGATATCTCTAACAAGATCTCTAAACATCTAGGACAACTTGGTTATTCTCTTAGTAACACCAGGTTACATGTACTATTTCCTACATATAAATTCCACAAACATAAATTCAGAGGGATATCTGATGCCTCTAACTGTATCTTCACAGATATCACCAAAGATATTACTCTTTGCCTTGATATTATTCTCACAGAATTTGAACTCCTTTGTGCAGAGAAGCAAAGAATCTGCAAGGACTTCCTAAATATTCAATACAATCTCTCTGGTTAACAAAAAATGCTACAGAAGTCACACTTAACCTTCCTCAACATATCTTCCACATCTTCACAGCTGATATTACACAATGCTATGAAAACATTCCACTTAGTGGAGATCTCGGCCTTAAAACTGTTTTAGCTAAGGTTATTGATTTAGCCTTTCCCAATGCTAAAAAGAGAAAGTATCATTTTATCTCCCTATCCAAGAAACCCAGATGGATTCAAGCGTCTCACTCCATACACCCTCTACACTTCAATGAAACAAAGATCTGCTCCTATATCTTCTGGCTATTGAATAACTGCATTGTTATTGCAGGCGGCTGCTGCTTTAACCAATGCCTTGGCATCCCTATGGGTTTCTCTTGCTCACCACTTATGTGTAACATTTACCTATCTTTTTTCGAATACAAATGGTGTCTTAAGAACATGGAAACTAACCATAAAATACTTCCATTATTCAATCACTTTTAGATATATGGATGACCTGCTTAGTGTTAACAACATAATGTTCTCTAAAGAGATTGATCTAATCTACCCCCACTGCCTAAAAATTGAGTCTAGTTCCCTCCCAGATAATTCGACTGTTGTTGAGAACCTTTGCAAATCAACCCAATTTCTTAACCTTTCAATATCCCTTCACTCCCCATCTACAGGTGGATATGACCTTAGATTTATCTAGAGAAAGGATCTTCTTAAGCTTCCTCATATAGAATTCATTAAAAGAAATAGCAATAGGCCATACAAAGCCTCTATTTGCTCTTGTATTGGCCTTCTTTACTTAATTTGCTACTTTTCATCTACCTCCTCTTTGGCCTTGGAAGAGATTTCTATACTAATTAAAAAATACTGCCAGAACAGATTGAACCATAATCAGATCCGGAACACCATCATACAAGCCCTCATTCGGCATAATTGGCCTGGACTATTGTTTCAAAAAGAGAGTCTCATCTCTCTCATAAGGTAGTAGGCCCATACACAATGGGCCTACTACCGACCCATTGTGTGTCGTGCCTGGGTTAGGGCGGGTACACACACACACACACACACACTGTGGTATATTGTTCATAAGTTGTATTTGTTAAAAAAAAGAGAGAAGAAAAACTTCCAAAAAGAAAACAACCCCCCCCCCCCCCCCCCTCTTGTTGCTCTTTTGCCTGGACCATACTAGGTCAAACTTAAGAAATTGTTTTATTAAAAATGGACCACTACTACCGGGGGGCCTAGCCCTTGAATATATTATGATGCTTCGTACTTCTACAGAGTCGAGCGTGATCAATGTCGAGCGTGATCAATGTCGACTGCTCTCATGGCATAGTGAAGGAGGCTTTCTTCCCCCCTGAGTATCGATCTCCATTGATGGCCATAGGCATGCAGCTCTATGCTATCACACACTCATGGTGGAGTGCGGCCTAGCTCTCTCGTTACCTTGGCACAGCATACGGACAAGACCTGCCTCCTCTTGCTATAAAAACAGGTGAGGGCGCATCTCTGCCCCTCACTTAGCCATTGTGGGTGTGTTGAGTTATTTTGTGAAACACCTCTTGTCTGCTTTACTACCAAGGAGCATGGAGCTCTCCACGCAGGTGACTCAGGTGCTCATTCTTACCCCTGCTGAGTTTGCTAGTTTACTGCACTATTTATGCATGATTAAAAAGGTTCTAATCTAGGGAAAGTGGTCCTACCTTATGCTTGTTGCAAGCACACATACTATGCAATAAAAACTATAGCTATGGTATTATTGTAAACTGTTTGCAAACAGAATTTTCTGCTGCTCCTCCTGACCGTGGACTGGTTAGGTCACCTTTGTGGTTTACTGTTGGGGACTGTCGGGCTCTACATATTAAGATGGGTTGGCATCTCTTGGGCAGGTCAATGGAAGTGACTGCATGTAGTAACTAGGGCATATTTTGGTGGTTAGTGGGTGTTCTGCTGCTTTATTTGAAAAGGAACTTTGGGTAGTTAAGCTCATTACTGCATATAATTTTATGAATAGTTTTCTCATAACCAAGCTCTTATCTGCTTGTATTGAAAACACTGTACATGGAAAAAATTTGATAGGCCTAGGTATTATTTATGGCCTTGGGATCACTTGTGCATAAAAAACGACGGTCGGTGTTTTTTTTTATTGAAAGGAAAACTTGCATAGAAGCTGGGGCTTGGCACAGTATGATGAAATGGCTCTGTAAACAGTTGTTGTTCAACTTCACCTCTGCATAAATTATTATGTGTGTGTGTGGCAGTATGTATGTGTGTACATGTGTATATGGTTGGGAGTATGATGGTTGGCTTGGCTTAAAGGTCGTTCTTAACATCTGCTACATCTAGATATGTACATTGCTTGACGAAAAACTGATTCTTTTTCCCGATTATGTTGGTGATGACCTACTGGTCACTTGGCTCTGACTCTAGCCGTTGCAGGACCTGGAAAAAAACTAGCATATTGATTGGTTTTGTCGCTGTTTTAACTGGGTTTTTTGGCCAGACACTACAGTCCGTGATAGCTTGGCATTTTTTGAAGATAAGTACACAACAGTTAATTTTTTTCGAAAAAAAAGGGCTATGTAGAGTCGGACACTACTGTTCTTAAAAGCCGCTAATGACTTTTGGATATGAAGGTAAGTATATGGTCGGGTTTTGTTTCGGCTTGGGTATAGCTTCCAAGCTATTGCTCTTAAAAATGAGGTTCTACTCCATAAAAAAGAGGGAGTCTTGCTACTCTGTTGACAGGTTACACTGGTGTCTTATTGGTTATGAAAATGAGGTAGTCATCATCATCATTTGATACCTTTGGTTAACAAAAAATAGTCGGATTTCACATCTCTTTATATAAAGAAATACCTTTGATACCATGGGTTTACTGATTTTGAAGGTAAGTATATGGTTGTTTTTTTAAGCATAGCTACTGTGCTATGGCTCTTGAAATAATTTGACTTTTGATGGACTTCACCATGTTAAGAAAGACTGCTAACATACCAGTTCTAAATGAAAAAACTAGCTTGTCTAAAGTAATTAAAACCTATAAGATGGACATGGATAACAACTGATATAGTCCATTGATACCCCTAAAACACATCCAAGGCTAACAGAATTGTTGTCTTGTTTGGATGGATGCAGGTAAGGACTCTATCTTATCTTGGATGGCTTTCTTTTCTTTGGCAAGCAACCTTTCTATAATGAAATACTCACTGAGGAATAGGGAAGTTCTTTTACTTTTAGTCTTACTGAAAGAGGATCTCTTTCCTACAATCATTGTACCTAAATAATTCTAATATTGAGTTATTTTTGTACATATCAGTTCATTATTCCTTGGCCAGCTGTCTTTTGAATGTAAAAATTTAATTATGTCTTATTAGTTAAGATTTAAACAGCTACACACACACACACACACACACACAATACAAGCACATGAGTCATGTGGTCTGCTACTCTGCTATACTGCCACACATTGCGACACAGAGTACGCTTCCACACTCATCCCTCTTCTCAACGTACTTACAAAGCTCATCATCTCTCTCTCTCTCTCTCTCTCTCTCTCTCTCTCTCTCTCTCTCTCTCTCTCTCTCTCTCTCTCTCTCTCTCTCTCTCTCTCTAAATCTCTGTGTGTATGTGTGTATGTATGCTCTACAAATGAGCTCCTACAGGCTCATCCGAGCCCGTTTTTTATATTCTTACAGGCCTGCTGGGATTTTACGTTTCCCGAGTGAATCTGCCAAGCTTTTACGTCTCACTAATATGCCTGTAGCGAGCTTGCTGGGCTTGTTGTTTTCTCCGGTAAGCCTGCTTGGAAAATTCAAAAGCCCGGTGGGCTTTTGGTGGGTTATCATGTCACCATTCACTGGCTTGAATGTGATCATGCAAAGTGTAAGATGTGAATATGATAATAACACATTGTAATCACATTAAATAATATATTGTAATCACATAAAATTTTATGTGATCATGCGATTATTAAATCGTTGCAACGAACTATTAGAGGAGCCTCTATGAGGGTTTTAGGAAAGCATTTAAAGGAAATTCTCTTGAGCTTCAGAGAATAAACTTCAAGCATCCAAAGGAAACCAATGACCTTCCAAAGATTTGTTCAAAAGGCTTTCAAAGGCTTTTCAAGGCATCAAAAGCTACTGACTTCGAGCTTCAAACAAAAGAACATTTTTTTCTCTCTCTCATTCTCCTTCAAGCTTCACAGTTAAACCTTGTAATTTAAAGCTTAAATTTTGTGTTCGAGCACAATATCATGCATGTCTATACATCCATCATTGATTATTTTATCATGTGCGATTGTACGGACTTCAACAGACACTGGCTTTGGGTTAAAAAACCAAAAACTAAGACCACTCTAAGGCATGATGAGAAAGCAAAAGGGAAAAATCACTTTAAGGAGAGGAGCATTGGTTGTCACATTAGATAATTTTCACCAGTAGTTCTTAGTCTGCATTTACTCTTTTATTCAAAAAAAGTGTCAAGAAGTGCTACGAGTCTGGATATTTAACAAAGGATTGCTGGAGATAAACAACCAAGATAGCATGTATGAGTGACATCCATAGCTTAATTTGTCATGGGTCCTCCACAAAAACTCTCAACAAGCTCCAACTTGATGCCAACCCAACCCCCACAAAAAAAAACAATGAAGTGGTTGTTGATTGTAATAAGTCGGTTCTTGAGACCTTTTCACACTTGGTTGTAGTTGATACTTGATTCACACTACCTTGACCATAATCCCGGGGCGTCCACTACAAAATATGTAAGATAGCACGTGTGAACACAAGGGATTTATAACTAGGTACATTTACAGAAAAATGTACTTACATAAAGGGTTATTTAATTGAGAAAGTGAAAACTATCATACGTAAGGGCTAGTTTTTTTACAAAAACGCATACATAAGGGATACATATAGTACTTGAAAATATACAGGTAAAAGATTGTTTAAATACATCTTGTTTGCACGTGCTATATGCAATTTTTACGTAGTGGACTCCTCGGGACCATAATAATGGGCCTCCATAATTCTTTGAATCACAATTCTAGAGAACATACACCAATTAGGAAGGGAAAAATAGTGTAGTTCTTACAATATATTACATAAATTAGTGGCAAAATCCAGAGTGGAAGTCAAATTGGATTGAGATGCGTCAATTCAACCATCAAAATGCCCATGAGTTACCATATACAATATAGTTTCTACAGAACATGGTACCTTTCTTTGTATCATGGTCTCACTTGCTGTATCTGGTTGTAACAAAGATGTTAGGTCATAAACTTAAATAATTATATTTGTAACTAGAGGAGAACTAGAGGTGCCTCCACACTATGTTACATGGGCCATGTATTGTAACCACCATGGGTGTACTATATTGTGAATGTTGTATGCTTTGTAAATTCGGGTTGCCTGATTGGACGGCCCACAATTCACACACCCCCCAATTTTTGCCTCCACCCTTGATTCCATTTGAACATGCCCATGAGAGATAGTGTTGAGGCTGGTGGTGGGTAAAGGTCTTGGGCACCAAACCCTTAGTACATCAAACTCTAGATGTATATTGTGAGCACACTTTTGGAAATGAAGAAATTTGGAGCTTACGGGTGGAAGTCTTCCTTGTTCTTCTTCCTATCTTTTCTCTTTCACCAAGAATTGACTTGCCTGTGCATATTGCTATTTGCATACCTGGGTGCTGGGTGGGGTGTGTGTGTGTGTGTGATTTCATACAAATTATATGTGATTAGCAATAATCATGACAAGTTGTGAGTCTTACAAAATGTTTACTTAGGTCGATCAGGTTTTAGGTTAATCCATTGGTTTCCAACAAAATCAACACCACTCAATATACACAAACATATACACATATACATGTGTATGTATACATATCTATACATATGTATATGTATATATGTATATGTATGCATGGAGGAATACACGATAAACCCAAATTCACCTTAAATGGACAATGCAATGTATAACAAGAGTATACAATCATCAGCTCCATCATGCATGGTGTGGTGTATAGACAAAGATATTGGACCAAACTCAGCTTGCTCTCCACAAGTGAGGCATCCCCTTATTTGCCCTAAAGGCGAGCTGGCCACCTGTCCTCGACACACACCACAATAGTATTGACCAAATACTACAGCATCCCCACTGACGTCGTCGTCTGGGCCGAGTTGTGGGTGAACAACTGGGTACCAACACAAGAAGATTTTCTCATGTAGGAAAACGGAGTCTTTTCCAGTGTTTTTCATATAGTAAATAACATCATGAGCTTTTGCTCGAGAGGCATTGCATACCTAGGTAGGTACGATTGGGGGCAGGGGACCCCCAGCCCCCCCACCAGGCCGACGGTCCCCTGCCCCCAATCGTACCTAGCTAGGTATGCGGTGCCTCCCTCACAAAAGCTCATGATGTTAAGGAAAGTCACAATGTGGGAATCATTGTGAGAATTAGTCCAAAACTTCTTGTGCAATATATGATTGCAGAATGGGCCTTTTCTAGGGTGAATTCTTTAGAGAGAGAATCCTGTGAGAGGATTGCATAGAATTGTAGCACACACTCCACAATATTAGATTGCACAGACTCACACACATCAACCACTAATTTAGCCTACTACTCAAAATCAAATTGACATTCAATATATACATGGCATTGTTTAGAGTTGTGACAGAGGAAAAAATAGTGCTTGCAAACAAAAAAGCAAGCACTTTTTACACAAAATTACTACTTTACAATGTGGAGAGCTCGTCAATCCGAAGGCGCAGAATGATTAGAAGCAAGACACCAATGTTGCCATTATATTGGGACTGGTTTAAGCTCCAATCCATTGTCTGTGCCTGCCTCGGGATAATCCGAGCTGGGCACAATCCTCTTCCAAAACCAATGTTGCTTCCACACAACTCCCATCTCTTCAATGGGGATGTTCTTTGTCTCCGGAATAAAGAGCAGCGTGAAGATGCCCATTACCACGACCCACGCCGCAAAGAACAAGAAAATGCCATACTTGAATGTACACAGCATTGACAAAAATGCCTGTGCAATCACAAATGTGAAGAGCATGTTTATGCATACTGTCACACTTTGCCCTGATGACCTTGTCTCGAGTGGGAAGATCTCACTCGGAATTAGCCATCCCAATGGGCCCCATGACCATGCAAATGCAGACACAAACACACACACCATCAGCACCACCACAATGGCCGTCCCATGCGATAGCTCCGACCCACCGCTTTTGAGCCCAACACCTAGAAGAATACCGATTGCCACCTGCGTAACGATGCAATCTTGTTAGTATACATTCTCTCTCTCTAGCATACTACTCCAAGCATATATATCATCTGATCTAGTAGTTTGGGGGGGTCACTCATAAATATGTAAGCCTAGAACGCCTGTGATAGAGAGGCTTTACATATACTGTTGTAGTAGTGAGAGCTCTTTACCACAAATAGGCCTTCAATGCATGTGATATAGTCTATAGAGGGCCTAGGCTTTACATATAGTGAACCCCCCAGTGTAGTAATGAGCTTTACCACACGACTGACAAGACATATAGTGCAATATATGAGGTCAAACAGATGATTACAATACCTGAGACAAAAACATTTGCACACAAGCTTCAAGCAGCAGCACTCTGCGCCCGACCTTATCAACCGAATAAACCCCCACAAGCGTCGAGAGAACATTGACGGCTCCCGTAATCACAGCCGAGTACAGAGATGCATCATTCTTGAACCCAAGAGTTTGAAATAGAACAGGAGCATAGAACATGATGGCATTGATGCCTGTAAACTGCTGGAAAATCTGAAGCGCGCACGTGATTACAAGCTGCGGCCAGTTTCTTCTCTGAATCAAGTTCCTAAATGGGTGCTTTACTTGTTGGGCAATGTGGCTTGCTTCGACAAGATCTTCGAATTCTGCATTGATGTTGTCTGTACCCCTTATCTTCTTCAATACTACCTTCGCCTTCTCTAAGTGGCCCCTCTCGACCAAGCTATTGGGCGTCTCTACAAGCACTAAGCTTCCAAGGGTTAGGCACAAAGCGGGTACTCCAGCTATGGCTAGCGACAGACGCCACCCCCATGGCCGGATGCGAAGTGTGCCATAGTTGACAAGGTTTGCAAAGAGGATCCCTATGGTTACATTCAGCTGAAACAAGATGTTGAGCGCCCCTCTGAGGTGCGTAGGTGCGATTTCGGAGAGGAATAACGGCACTCCCTGCACAAACAGCATCCGCAAATCAGCAATCTTCTCTCATATGTACATACATACATTCATACATATTTGACATCAAACATTGTACTCAGAATAGGATACTACCTGATTAGCAAATCCCACACCGCAGCCAAGAAGAATGCGACCGATGATAAGCATGGGCAAGTCCTGGGCAGCCGCATTGAGCACCACTCCGACATCGAAAAAGACGCCTGCAACAAGCATGGTGACCTTCCTACCATACTTGCGGGTCACTATGGATGCGAAGAATGTTGCTATAAGAGCTGCCAAGTAGAGGGAAGATGTGAAGAGCTGCAAATTTTGGTTGTCGTATTGGCAGTAGCTGTCCCCTGTTGTGGCGCTTGTCTCTTTGTTCCTCAACACTTCAGGAAAGAACTTTGCCAGAAAGTCATCCATGGATGTAACTCCGCCTGAAATGCGAAGCTCATTATGAGTGTGAGAGGAGACACTTCCTATATCACTGGAACTCTAGTCTATGCGTTTATATGCATATACAGTACATACTTATACATATGCATATGCACAGATACATAATACATACACATATACGTATACTCCGCCTGAAACGCTACTCTCGTCGTGAGAGTGCAAGCTTCCTATATCACCGGAACTCTCTATGTGTATGAAAATAGACACATACATATACATACGCAGACAAATACACATGTACGTATGTACATTTCCACATGCTTTAGACATATCCCTGTCAGTTCAAGTCATGCACATCTACATTGACCTTCCACAAAAACATACAGAAATGTGTTGCATACACAGGTATATCCAACTTCACAAAAAACGCGCAGTCAACAAAACCCAATTCACATTTCCATCCATCTCATTACAACGATGACTGCTTAATGTGCATGTTTGAAAATTTGCACAAACATACTCTCTGTTGAAACGCATCGCCTACCGTATCTGAAATTCTCTACTTATGTGCAAGTGATCAAGATGGATCTGTGCAAAGATGCATGCTTGCAAAGGAAGAACTACATACACAAATTGTGTATAAGAGAATCTGTAAGTGTTACCTGAAATACCAACATCATAGCCGAACATAAGGCCGCCACTTGCCGCAATAATGCAGGTGATGATGACATAGAAGGTAATTTTGCCTTCATATTCGGCAGCTCTGCTCCCAGCAGCAGGTGCTGCTGAGAATCCCCCTCCTGAAATGTACCCAATCTTCTTTTTCAATGGAAAGTTGAAGAGATTTTTTCTAAGAAGAGATTGCAGGGGACTATGAAGTGAACTCTAACTCAAGCTAATTGTACTTTTCTGTTAAGCTTGAACTAATCAATCAGCCGCAGGCTTTTCGAATTTTTACCAAAGAATATAACAGAAAAGCCTGATCCTGCTAAAAAAGAACTTCCAAATAAGCAGTTTACTTAAGAAGAGTGAAGCCGAAGTTAGCTTAGAGATGGACAAAATTCTCTAAGCTTTCTGCATGTAGGACTAATGATGGGGGTGTACTTAATTAACTACTTAATCAAGATACCAGTCAGCTGATTAACTATCTAGTCAGTTTACAGTAGTTAAGTAAAGCTGCAGAAAGCTTAATTAATACCACTTCATTAGCAAACCGGTGTTCGATCAGCTGAGGTTTAACTAATTATGCTTACCTGCCATGGAGAGCTTGCTGGTTAGACCTTCTTATGTCAGATACTTATGTCTGATGAGATGAGGAGAGAGAGAGAGAGAGAGAGAGAGAGAGAGAGAGAGAGAGAGAGAGAACCAGCGAGCTGCACTGCAGGTGTTTTAAGCAGAAAGAGAGAGAGAGAGAGAGAGAGAAAAGGTGTTTTAATAAACAGACGTTAGTAAGAGAAATTCTAATTGCCAAAAAAGGAAGAGCAAATCGAAGACGTGTGTTATAAGAAAAAACGTTAATCTTTAGAGAGTAATAATAATAATATTAATATCTTTTCTTTGATCTATAAATTTAGCCGAAGTGGATAAAAAGTCGAATTCGACTTTTTTTCTATCCCGGGCCCACCGCCCCAAATTTAGGAGCCCCCATCCTGCAGATGTCTGGAAATAAATAAAAAAGAAAATATAGAATTTTTCAGCATTGTACACTTGTCCTCATTTTTTTTGATACTCGATCGATTTCTGTCCGGACTCAAATTGCAATACCCTTTTTGGTCAACAATTTCAGCTTAAAGGAAAGAGTCTTAGCCCATAATCTTTTCTTGCTTTCGACACGTTTATAGGCAACAATCAGCTAAGCTTTAGGCTCCCTGCCAGCTCTACAACAGTAGGACAGTGATAGTGGGTAGAAGTCACACTCTACCCCCTTCACGAGGCCATTGCCTCCACGCTTGCTCTAGATATGTATGCGTGACCGATTTATAAAAAATGGAGGAAAGAGAAAATTTGTTGAAGATGCCATCAACCGAAAGCAAAAGAAACATACACGTGTGGGTTGCGAAGTAGGCCGCGCCGTATGGCTCTCTCTCTCTCTCTCTCTCTCTCTCTCTCTCTCTCTCTCTCTCACGACTGTGGGTGACACCATGCCTTTTCTCTCTCTATCGTAGCTCTCCAAGGTTCTAGATGCTCCTAACCTCTCCCTCTCTCTCTCTCTCTCTCTCTCTCTCTCTCTCTCTCTCATGTGTTGTGTCAACCGACTTCTGGGTGTTGCGATTGTAGATGTTTTTGAGGTGGGGATAAAGTAGTTCATGCGTGTAGGTAGTTCATGCATGCAGGTCTTTGTGAGGTCAGGTTACGCAAAGGCAACGAACGAACTACTACAGGAGTTTTGAGGCAGGGGCAACACGAGAGCAGGGAAGGAGGTTGCAACTGGGATGCGAGCCGAGTCTCTGCGTGTGTGTGTGTGGTGGGTCTATAGAGGACAGTTGTATGCTACTCTCTCTCTCTCTCTCTCTCTCTCTCTCTCTCTCTCTCTCTCTCTCTCTCTCTCTCTCTCTCTCTCTCTCTCTCTCTGCCCCCAATGCACTCCTGCACGCGTCTGCAATCTCTCTCCCCTATAGTGATGCAAGCGGCTGAAGCGCCTGTTTGATTGCTGCAGTGTCTGTCCGCAGAGGAGCAAAGGGTTGGGGACAATGCTATGGTGATGGGGCGGGCAGGTGCAGGAGGAGGCGGTGTAGCGTGGAGAGCGAAAGCGGTGCAGAGAAGAGAAGGAAAAAGGGGGGGGGGGAGGGGGAGAGGGATAATATTTTGAAGGAATCATGTGATTTTTGGGGATTGTTTTTTTGTATCACGCATAGTTTTAATAAAAAATAGTTGGTTGTTCAGATTCTATGGGATATTCCCTCTGCTCCCAAAGAAAAATAAAAATACATGTAAGCAGCTCCGTCTCTTTCTACCTCTGTCGCCCGTTGATTCCCTTGTCCCCTCCCTCATGTAATACCAATGACAAACCCAGGGGTGTCATGGACCCACGCCAAGGGCCGATTGCTAGGTGTGGACAAGAAATTCTAAATATGGATAGCCAAGGGCCTATATAAAGGGTGGTAGGGCAGAGAATCCTCAAGGCAGTTCCTTGGGTTCTCACACTAGCAGGCGGCCCTTGGCCTGGGTCCATGACCCCCCCTCGGTTTGCCCTTGGCATTAGATTTTATTATTTGAGTGCTCTTTATGACCTATGAATATTATTGCTTTGATACCACTGCTACAAGCAAGAGCGCAGAGGATTGTGCAAAATCCCCAAAACCACATACTACAAGCCATACACCAAAAAATCTGCATACCTGGATAATCACGTAAGCATATAATCGAAGTCGTACGCGAACAGAGAGAGACATAGGGCGAGAAAGAGTAAGAGAGCGCCTGCAGATGCACCTCCTAAAACGGAGTGCTATACCGGCACAACGAGCGAGAAGAGAGGAGAGGAGATAAGAATAGACACACGCACTGGGTGTAATCTCCCCCCATGCAAGAGTGAGCATTTTCTTCTTGGACGTATTTATTTATAGATTTCTTGAATGCTCAAAATGAGTATACACTGCCCGACCCGACACAATAATATTCATAGCTCATAAAGAGCACTTGAATAATAAAATGTACATAAAATGTATATCCTTTGCTTTTGCCACCTGTCAGCTGCAATAAATAAATTTCCTGTCCGCACCTAGCGTGGGTTTTCCCTTGGCATTACACCTCAGCCCCACCTTAGAGCTCCTGCCTTAGCCCCACTATGACTGGCTCTAAGGCTCCATATCCATGACCTCCAAGCAACAGGAGTCGGCATATCTCATCGAAAACTTGTGGACGAGACCCAAGCTGCTTGTTGAGAGAGAGAGAGAGAGAGAGAGAGAGAGAGAGAGAGAGAGAGAGAGAGAGAGGATGGGGGGGGGGGGAATTGGATGCTTGGGTTATGGCATGGAGTTCGGGTACGATTGGGACTTTCAACACTCAATTAGGATGCGAGGTGAAGCACTTTTCAAAATGGTCAAATTACCCCTTTTGGGTCATTTTTAGTCAGGAACACTTGGTCATCAAAAATTACAACAGGGCATGAGGTGTAGCTTTGATTGCCACAAAAAAACCCAAAAATAGCCCAAAAAATGAGCATTTAAGCTCGCAAGTTTTTTTTAAAAAAAATTATGGCTAAAAAATCTTAAAATTTCTACGTCATACTTCATTTAACAATGAAAAATCTTGAAAACAATGGAGACTTGACGAATTTACAATCACATGTTTAACTCAAAAAAATTACATTCCCATAATCACATCAATTTTTGACCAATTAATAAAACATAAACTTTGTGATTTCACTATTGTGATGACAAATGCAAATAAAACACACGCTTATAATTTACAAACCCCAAATTTTACATCTATTTTTTAAAAAAGTTAAGTTGCAAGATTATCGATACTTTTGCAACAAAGCTTCATAAACAAAACCAAAAACTAAAATTATGAAGCAAGTTTGAAAGCATATTTCTTCTCTTTGTCATTCACAATTTGTTTTTCTTTCCCTTCTAGAAGACAATATAAGATATCATGCGATGTATTTTCTCTGACATCAACAAGATAACCTACCACTTTGAAAATGCTATTCTCGTTGTTGGGACCTTTATCATCATCGTCATAAAAAAATAAGAGGTTCAATAATCGTTTGATTGTGCTCGAAAAACACCTACTCAAATTGACCAAGCATGACCTTCAGGCTTCTTGTGTCGTGCATGCTCCCAAAGGATTTGAACATCATGAGTTGATGCTTTTCTTTTGTTTATGAGAGGTAGCAAGCATACCTCTAGGGAGAACAATGACTCTCTGTAAAGGCAACATCGATAAAGTCTCGTCAATACCTTGAGCTTGTTCTAGAAATTGATGAGCAGCTAACAAATTTCATCGAGGAGCAGCACTTTCAAAAGCGAAAGGAGGTGGAAGCACTTGTCTTCTAGAATCTGATCCAGCTATTGACCCACGTATCCTAAGTGCTTGAAAGTGAGGACTGATGGAAGCAAATTTACTACATGAGGGAGTGAGTGAACTTGTACAACCTAAACCAATTAGAGCAGATGAAGATTGATTAGCGAGATTAGATTGTTGACCTCTTCTTTGCTTCTTAAAAACATGAGCATCACCAAAAGGAGAAGGCTTTACAAAGAAGAAGCTGCAAACATCGACAAAAGAACCATAAATTCTTGCTATCACGAATGCCAAATCCAAAATATATACTTAAAAACAGCAAGAAGGATATAAAATTGCAAAAAAATCAAACAAAGAAAATTGAAAAATCTCTCATATTTCAAGGCTTTCTTAAGTAGAAAATTAAGAATTTACGTGTATTTAAACAAAAAAAAATCAAAGTATGTCTTTAGTTATGGCGCAATAGATCTTTTATATGTTAACAAATGATACCAAAAGTAAGTGTATTATGTTAGTTCCATCTTCCTTGCTCTAGTGTCTCAACAACAATAGGTGCTACAGTAGTACTCACACTATCTCTTTGTGGACTGATGGAAGCAAATTTACTACATGAGGGAGTGAGTGAACTTGTACAACCTAAACCAATTAGAGCAGATGAAGATTGATTAGCGAGATTAGATTGTTGACCTCTTCTTTGCTTCTTAAAAACATGAGCATCACCAAAAGGAGAAGGCTTTACAAAGAAGAAGCTGCAAACATCGACAAAAGAACCATAAATTCTTGCTATCACGAATGCCAAATCCAAAATATATACTTAAAAACAACAAGAAGGATATAAAATTGCAAAAAAATCAAACAAAGAAAATTGAAAAATCTCTCATATTTCAAGGCTTTCTTAAGTAGAAAATTAAGAATTTACGTGTATTTAAACAAAAAAAAATCAAAGTATGTCTTTAGTTATGGCGCAATAGATCTTTTATATTTTAACAAATGATACCAAAAGTAAGTGTATTATGCTAGTTCCATCTTCCTTGCTCTAGTGTCTCAACAACAATAGGTGCTACAGTAGTACTCACACTATCTCTTTGTGGAGTGTCTAGAGCAAGACTCAACGGTTCAATCTCCAAGCCAACCACATAATCTCATAAATTTCTTACAACAAGCACTCGTTTGACCAAGGAAGACCAAAAGAGACTAGTTTCTACCATCCAACCTATACTCATTGAAAAGTACATCAAGAATAGAAGAATCACACTTGCTTTCTTGTTGTGTCCTTCTGCATATAACAATAAATCCGTACCATGTGTATAAAGATCAACACAACCAATGTATCAAACGACCAATCGCAACTTTCTTTGCACAAGATTGCCAAAACATAGTTCTCTTTGTATCTACAATCCATCATCCATGTATAATTCTAACCTCCACACTAATACATGTTTTCTGTAAGATACAGATTTTTTGTATGGCTGAAAATTATCTTCTGCTGTGATGCTCAAAACAAAATTTTGAGGGCATAAACAGCTGCAAAAGGGGGGTAAAACCGCAAGACACTTGCTAGAGAATTTCTCGGAATGCTGAATATGTTTGTCCAAGTTCTGGACCTGAAAATCGCCTTTAAACTTCGCCCTTAAAGTACATCAAGAATAGAAGAATCACACTTGCTTTCTTGTTGTGTCCTTCTGCATATAACAATAAATCCGTACCATGTGTATAAAGATCAACACAACCAATGTATCAAACGACCAATGGCAACTTTCTTTGCACAAGATTGCCAAAACATAGTTCTCTTTGTATCTACAATCCATCATCCATGTATAATTCTAACCTCCACACTAATACATGTTTTCTGTAAGATACAGATTTTTTGTATGGCTGAAAATTATCTTCTGCTGTGATGCTCAAAACAAAATTTTGAGGGCATAAACAGCTGCAAAAGGGGGGTAAAACCGCAAGACACTTGCTAGAGAATTTCTCGGAATGCTGAATATGTTTGTCCAAGTTCTGGACCTGAAAATCGCCTTTAAACTTCGCGCACGCACGAAAACACAAAAATGATTTGCACACAACCATGCAAAAGTACACACATGAAGATAAGGCAAACTCACATAGAGAACAAGGAGATGGAGAACATGAAGATGGAGATGAAGGTGGAAAAGACATACCTAGATACGACCTCTAGAGAGAGCAAAACCTTCTCGTTGTGTTTTGGAATACAAGATTGCAACAAAGTTCTATTCTAGAGTACACCTATGCTACAAACTTTATTCTAGAATACACATGGGTTACAAACATGTATTCTAGAATACACTTGTGTTGTAATTTTGTATTCTAAAATACAAAATTGTTACAATCTTGTGTTCTAAAATAGAGAAGTGTCATAATAATCAATATCTAATTCTCCTAAATGATTTTCTCATATTAAACTGATCATTTAATGTGGGGAAGGCCAGGGGAGAAAAAACTAGAATATTGGTTAAGCTAGCAGACCGGCCACAGTAGGGATCCAAAGGAGGGAAAATAGGGATCCAAAGGGGGGGCCATCTGCAAAAGAGCCATGTGCAACAATGGGCTAAAAAGACCCTAAGGTTCAGCCCATTAAGACTTCCAAAATGCTAAGGTTCCAAAATTCAAAGGTTGTGTCCAAAAGGTCAACCCTAGGGAAAATTGGATGCTTTGTGTGTGCCCTAAAAGTCTTTGCACATCCCTACATGGGAGGGGGCGAGCCCTAAAGGTAGGGGATGAGAGAGAAAGCCACACACACACACACAGGCTCCCTTTACACAAAGGGAATGAGGGACACATGTCAGCTCCCTAGGCCAGATGCCCACAAGGTGTGCCCAATTTCTATTGGATGACCCTTGAAGTGGACCAATGAGAATTAAGCTAGAGTAAATCTAGTTTAATTAATTTAAAAACATTTAATAAAAGAAACCAATGATAATTAAGTCTCCTAGAAGACTATTGGGCAGTCTCCCAAGGGGTCCAATGAGCATTCAGAAGCCCCATGGCTTGCCTGATTCCTATTGGCCAGGAGGCAAAGGGGTCCAATGAGAGTTTAGTTTAATTATTTAATTACCTAAAGCTCTCACAAAAGGGGAAAGGGGGACACATGTCAGAAGGCTATCACTTATGCTGCTTAATTGTAATTGGCTTGACTTGGGGAGGGCCAATGAGGCTTCAGCAAGAGCAATTAGCAAGAGGGCTCGCCCAAGAGAGAGAGGGGGCTCATTTTTGCAAGGCATTATCACACACACACTCACACAAGCTCATGTGTGAAGAAAGAGAAGACTATCTCTTCCCAAGCTTTAATGGAGAACTCATCACCTACTCCAAGCTTGTGAGATAGAAGCCTACATCAACACTCTCTTGGCATGTGGATGCAAATCCAACCAAGAGCCAAGATTCAATGCATGCTCGTCTCCTCTACCAAGCTAATTACTAAGCTAAGCTATGCTACATATGAGTGATTATGTGAGGAGATGTACATCTTTCTCGTAAGATACTCCTTCTTCCTCTCAATCTACTCTCATACCCTGCTAGCTCTCACCATCTTCGAAGGTGTGTGAGGTCTTGGGTCTGAGAACGGGGATAATTCAAGTTGTGTTTGTTAAGTGTTTTGCTTAGTGCATGAAGTTTCCATCTTCATTGCACTAGCTAGTCTTGAAGGAACACAAAGAATTGTATTGTACAATGTCTCTCTTGATGGGAGAAACCATAATACAAAGCCTTTTGGAGGGGGGACCGGCTCCATGAAAATCCGGTCCTCAACTGTTGTCAATAGCTTAATTTCTCTCTGTTTTGAAAGTATTGTCGATGCTATCTAACTAGGTGTTATGCTTTTTGTTGCTCTCTCCACCCAAGCACTCTTGTAATTCTCATTAGGAATCTATTCTAATGAAATGCCCACTATGTTCATGCTAATTTCCGCTACACACAAGTTATTAGGCCATTAAATGTTACATTGGTATCAGAGCTCAAGGTTTCTCTTTTCTTGCTCAAGAAGGGAGGTCCTCAAGCTAGCTACAAATGGTTGGTATTATTAATTGCATGTGAGTAAGTAGAATAGGGATTTTTCAGCCTTGCAGTGCACCTGCCTTCGTGCAGTTAACGGGGCATCACCGTCGAGAGTTATGGTCTTAATAGTGGAGTCCTACGGGGATTGCCTACGGCTTAACCACTATTGAGCTATTAGAAGCTTGACAGGAGCTGGTGTTGTTTTGGTGTCGAAAGACCCTCTCTTCTATTCCTTGCAATTAATGGTATTCGAGCCGCGGGTACAGTAGCTTGAGTGCTTTTTCTAAAGGGGTAAAAAGGAGTAGCAACTAGGGCTTGAAGTGCCAAAGTACACCTAAAAAGTTTACACCTAAAAGTTGTTAGAATGGCTGACAATAGTAAAGAGAGTGAAATTAATGTTGATAACTTTGATTTTGCTCATGAGCAAGCTACTAATGATGCTTCAATGCTTGTTAACTATCTTGTTTCTAGGCTTCAACAAGCCATAGGCAATCCATCTCTCCAAAGTGAAGTGCAACAATAGCTCCGTGCTCACGGGATTCTCCAAGCTCATCACCATGACGAGAGAACACCTAGGAAGCCTCCTTGTGAGACTACCAAAAGAGGTCTCTCTCCGATTCGGGAAGAAGAAGAGAATCCATATGAAGGGCTCAAGAATTTACTTCTTGATGATGCATCTCCTTCCCAAAGGAGAACTCAAGAGCCTCCACAGAAGGAACGAGAAAGAAGCAAGTCTCCCGCCACCTCGGCGGAGATGGCTCCACGAAGACGGCGGGCTAAACGCTCTCCATCACCACCAAAGCGGAGAAGACCATCACACTCTTCTCCACGCCATAATTCAAAGAGGGATGATAAAAAGCAAGAGAAGAAAAAGGCGAGAAAGAGGACACCCTCTTCTCCATCTTCTTCATCCTCTTCCTCTTATGAAAGCTATGGTGAAGACGACAAAGATCAAGACAAGAAAAAGGCGAGAAAGAGGTCACCCTTTGCTCCACCTTCTTCAAATTCTTCACCTTCTGAAGAAAGTGATCGTGCAACCTTTGAATCATCAAAAAGAAGAGGCCATAGGAAATCCTATGCCGCATGGAAGAGGTCGTCCAAGTTGAAGAAATTCAAAGAGGGAGGGAAGAGCATCTCTTTCCTTACCTATGATGGTACCTTTGGTGCTACGGACAAAGTCTTGGCCTTTATCCAACAATTCGATGCGGCGTTTGGAGATGAGGGCTTCACGGAGTCCTCTAAGCTACGCCATGTAGCTATGCACTTTCAAAAGTCCGCCAGACAATGGTGGTCTAGCCTACGAGCCAACGGTGAAGCTCCACGAACATGGAAAGCTTTAAGAGCTTCCATTATGAAACAGTTTTTGGCCACCGATGCCAAAGACAAAGTACTCACCGAATGGCGAAGCTTAAAGCTCTCTCCCAATGAATCTATCCACAAATATATAGACAAGTTTTGGGACATACAACTCAAAGCCACTGTCTTCAAAAAGTTGGATTTTGGAGAGCAAAAGCAACAATTTTGTGCGGGCTTAACCGAAGAAATGGCGGAGTATGTCAACTCCCAAAGACCACGTACCATATCGGCGGTAATACACCACACTATGGTCGCCTCTCGAATCAATTTCCAAACGGGGGCAAAAAGAAATAATAAGCCCCCGGAAAACAAGGATTCCAATGAGCCTAAGGGGAAGGACAATGTCCAAAAGTCTCCTAAGGGAAACTCTAACAAAGCTAAAGAGAAGGGAGTTTACAAAGGTAAGAATAAACTCTCTCCTGAAGAGCTTGAGCGTTATCGTAAGGATAACCGGTGTTTCAAGTGTGGCGAACAAGGGCATGCGTATCGCGCTTGTCCCCAAAAGAACAACCGCCAAGATCCTCCTAGAGCTTCCTTGGTTGAAATCCAAGAGGAGGAGACTCACCAAACTCACCACAAAGGATCTCCTCTATGCCATGCTTGGGGAAAGGTAAGAGAACATGATGCTTTTATTCTCTTTGACCCTGGTTCTACTCACAATTTTATATCTATAGAGTTGGCCACCAAGCTAGGAATACAATCCTACGAGATGGGAGATGTCCTACCCGCAGACAGTGCTTTCAAGGGGCAAGAAGCTTCAGTCACTCCCTTAATCGGGAAATTGAGGCTTCATGTCCAAGGCTATGTGGACAAAGAGGACTTCTTTATCTCTCCTCTCAAGCATGAGGATGTAATCCTAGGGGCACCATGGTTTGACCGCCTGGCTGCCGATGTTAAATTTCCTGAAAGGAGAATCTCCTTTAAGTTCAAGGAAAAAGACATGTATATAGATGCTAAGGAAATGGGTAACACCATCCCCATTGTACATACACCAGCTTTCAACAAGTCAATAAAGAACTCTATTTCCGTGTACATGATTTTTGTTAAAGACTCTCAAAATGAACCTAATGCTTTAGCAAAAGAAAATAAAATCAACCAAAAGGAATTAGAGTTATCCAATTTTCTCAAGGGGTTTCAAGATGTTTTTATTGACGACATCCCTTGTGAGCTACCTCCTAAACGAGGTAATGATGACCATGCAATTGAACTTCTTCCAGGAAGTTCACCGCCTAATAAACCTCCTTATAGAGTTTCTCAAGCTCAACAAGAGGAGATTATGCGGCAAGTGCATGAGTTAGTTGAGAAGGGTATGGTTAGGCCAAGCTCATCTCCATTTTGCTCACCTGTGCTATTAGTACAAAAGAAAGACGGCACATATCGTATGTGTGTCGACTAAAGAGTACTAAATAGGATCACTATCAAGAATAGGTTTCCCGTTCCACGGGTAGAAGACCTATTTGATAAGCTACAAGGATCGACCTACTTCAGTAGGGTTGACCTAAAAAGTGGCTATCATCAAATAAGGATAGTTGATCAAGACATTGTAAAGACTGCATTTTGTACTACATTTGGTCTTTACGAATACATTGTCATGCCTTTTGGCTTGACCAATGCACCAGCCACATTCAACCGCTTGATGGAGAAGCTGTTCAGGCCTCATCGAACCTTCACTGGAGTGTTCTTTGATGATATTATCATCTACTCTAATTCATTGGAGGAACACAAGCAACACCTCCAGGTAATATTTCAAGTTTTAAGAGAGAATAAACTTTATATTAATCGAAAGAAAAGTGAATTTTTCTTGCAAGAGATTCAGTATTTAGGTCACATTATCTCTCAAGATGGCATCCAAATGGATCCATCCAAGTTAGAGGTAATAAAAGGATGGCCTAAACCAAGGAATCTTCATGAACTAAGAAGCTTTATAGGTATGTGTGCATACTATAGACGCTTCATAGAAAAGTTATCACAAATTGCGGGACCATTACATGACCTAACAAAGAAAAGCGTTAGGTATACATGGTCTGCTAAGGAGAACAATGCTTTCGAAAAGCTTAAAGAAAAGCTTATCTCTCAACCTGTGCTTACACTACCGGATCTCTCAAAACCATTTGAGGTCCAATGTGATGCTTGTGGTGATTGCCTTGGATCTGTTTTGCTCCAAGAACAGCACGCCATAGGCTATGAGAGCCGAAGGCTCGACCCTGTTGAGCAACCTCTAGGCATATACGAAAAGGAACTCCTTGCAGTTCTACATGCCTTAGACTCATGGAAGCACTATTTATTGGGGACTCCTTTCATTCTGCGAACGGATCACCAAAGTCTTAAGTACTTCATGACGCAAACCAAGCTCTCCGACAAACAAATGAGGTGGGCAAATTTCCTTTCGCAATTTCATTTTCATATTGCTCACATTACTGGCAAGCATAATCAAGTAGCTGATGCAATCTGAAGACGGTCGAGAGTGAATGCGGTTTCCATAGCAACTCACAATGATCTATCTTCAATGATAGATGAGTATGCTATTGATCCCGATTTTAGAGATGTGATTTCAGCCCTTGCATTAGGGAAGAAAGAAGAACCATTTACTTTACAAGATGGTTATCTTATCTATGGCAATAGACTATGCGTTACTAACTCACTACGTGAGAAAGTAATGTATGAATCTCATGCTCCACCTTATGCGGGGCATAGAGGGATTCAGTCTACCTTAAAGGGAATTGAAACATATTTCTATTGGCCTACCATGAAAGTGAACCTACAAGAGTATGTTTCCAAATGTGTGGTATGCCAAAAGACAAAATTTGATAGAGGGAAGCAACTTGGATTGCTTCAACCCTTGCCAATCCCTAATTCACCATGGGAGAGCATATCCATGGATTTTATCTTTGGATTGCCTAAGTCTATCCATGGGAATACGGGAATATGGACGATAGTAGACAGGTTTAGTAAACAAGCTCATTTTATACATGTCAAAAAGACTATCAAAGCCCATCAAATGGCAACCCTCTTTATTTCACAAATTTTCAAGTACCATGGCTTGCCCATGTCCATAGTGTCGGATAGAGATCCTAGAATGACCAGTAATTTCTGGAAGGGTCTCTTTGAGAATTTAGGAACAAGGCTAAACTTCTCTTCGGCCTATCATCCACAAACTGATGGCCAAAGTGAAATAGCTAACCTAACCATTCTCGATCTACTAAAATCCTATGTAACGGAAGTAGATCAAAGATCCCAATGGGAGAAGTACTTACCCTTAGTGGAGTATGCTTACAATAACACTGTACATACTTCCACAGGAAAAGCACCTTTCGAGGTAATTTAGGGAAGATCAAAAAGTCCCTTGCTACTTAAGGTACATGGGAAGATCTTCGCTGCAGATGAGTATAGCCGAGACCTACAAGAATCTTTCCAAAAGATTAAGGATGCTATCTCTATCTCACAGCAAAGGAAAAAGGCTGCTGCTGACAAGCACAGAAGAGCCCAAGCCTTTAAAGAAAACGATTGGGTCTTGTTAAAGTTTCCCAAGGCTCGATTGAGACACACAACGGGCAAGAATCCTACGGGTCACCAAAAGTACTATGCTAAACTAGCAAAAAGGTACTATGGTCCCTTTCAGATTCTTAGGCCAATCAATGAGATGGCCTATCAACTCAAGTTGCCCAATCATTGGCTCATACACAATGCTTTTCATGTGAGCCTATTAAAGCCTTACAAAGGAGAGCCACCTCAAGAACCAACTATTGAAGACCCACCGGAGATCGAGGACCAAGAAGAGGTGATGCAGCCCGAGTCCATTCTCCGACATGAAGACAAGGTACTAAGAGGCGGTAAGACTATCCGACGATATCTTATTAAGTTTACGAATTATCCTTTTGAAGATGCTAGATGGATGCAAGGCATACAATTAAAGGATAACCTAAACCTTGTCAATGCTTACAATGCTTCCCAAGAGTAAGCAAATGTACAAAATGTTAAAAATGAACAAATTTTTTGTCTTATAAGACTCTCTTTTTCTTTATTTGTGCACAAAAATGAAGTAGTATGCATGCTTAGATCAAGTTTGCGGAGACGACGTCTCCCAAACACCAAGTAGAGCTTGTCACTCTACTATGGAAGACTGATAGGACTAATGTGCAGACATGCTTGCAGCAGCCTCATGCTCTCAAGCGCCAAAAGGACTAGTCATCCATTGTGGAATGATGTCGTAGGCTAACATAGGGATCCTCTACCCGCTAAGAAAAGGACTCATGAACATGCTTTATCTTCTCTACACCATAGTCGAGGACGACTATGATTTCAAGAGAGAGGTAATGTCATAATAATCAATATCTAATTCTCCTAAATGATTTTCTCATATTAAACTGATCATTTAATGTGGGGAAGGCCAGGGGAGAAAAAACTAGAATATTGGTTAAGCTAGCAGACCGGCCACAGTAGGGATCCAAAGGAGGGAAAATAGGGATCCAAAGGGGGGGCCATCTGCAAAAGAGCCATGTGCAACAATGGGCTAAAAAGACCCTAAGGTTCAGCCCATTAAGACTTCCAAAATGCTAAGGTTCCAAAATTCAAAGGTTGTGTCCAAAAGGTCAACCCTAGGGAAAATTGGATGCTTTGTGTGTGCCCTAAAAGTCTTTGCACATCCCTACATGGGAGGGGGCGAGCCCTAAAGGTAGGGGATGAGAGAGAAAGCCACACACACACACACAGGCTCCCTTTACACAAAGGGAATGAGGGACACATGTCAGCTCCCTAGGCCAGATGCCCACAAGGTGTGCCCAATTTCTATTGGATGACCCTTGAAGTGGACCAATGAGAATTAAGCTAGATTAAATCTAGTTTAATTAATTTAAAAACATTTAATAAAAGAAACCAATGAGAATTAAGTCTCCTAGAAGACTATTGGGCAGTCTCCCAAGGGGTCCAATGAGCATTCAGGAGCCCCATGGCTTGCCTGATTCCTATTGGCCAGGAGGCAAAGGGGTCCAATGAGAGTTTAGTTTAATTATTTAATTACCTAAAGCTCTCACAAAAGGGGAAAGGGGGACACATGTCATAAGGCTATCACTTATGTTGCTTAATTGTAATTGGCTTGACTTGGGGAGGGCCAATGAGGCTTCAGCAAGAGCAATTAGCAAGAGGGCTCGCCCAAGAGAGAGAGGGGGCTCATTTTTGCAAGGCATTATCACACACACACTCACACAAGCTCATGTGTGAAGAAAGAGAAGACTATCTCTTCCCAAGCTTTAATGGAGAACTCATCACCTACTCCAAGCTTGTGAGATAGAAGCCTACATCAACACTCTCTTGGCATGTGGATGCAAATCCAACCAAGAGCCAAGCTTCAATGCATGCTCATCTCCTCTACCAAGCTAATTACTAAGCTAAGCTATGCTACATATGAGTGATTATGTGAGGAGATGTACATCTTTCTCGTAAGATACTCCTTCTTCCTCTCAATCTACTCTCATACCCTGCTAGCTCTCACCATCTTCGAAGGTGTGTGAGGTCTTGGGTCTGAGAACGGGGATAATTCAAGTTGTGTTTGTTAAGTGTTTTTCTTAGTGCATGAAGTTTCCATCTTCATTGCACTAGCTAGTCTTGAAGGAACACAAAGAATTGTATTGTACAATGTCTCTCGTGATGGGAGAAACCATAATACAAAGCCTTTTGGAGGGGGGACCGGCTCCATGAAAATCCGGTCCTCAACTGTTGTCAATAGCTTAATTTCTCTCTCTTTTGAAAGTATTGTCGATGCTATCTAACTAGGTGTTATGCTTTTTGTTGCTCTCTCCACCCAAGCACTCTTGTAATTCTCATTAGGAATCTATTCTAATGAAATGCCCACTATGTTCATGCTAATTTCCGCTACACACAAGTTATTAGGCCATTAAATGTTACAGAGAAGTGCTAAAACTTGTATTCTAGAATACAAGATTGAATTCTAGAATTTAAAAAAATTGAATCCTAAAATACTTATACACAACAAATGAACAAAAATCTTCATACTCGTGTAGTCTACGATACATGTGTATTGCAAATTTGTATTGAATTGATGTTCATTGATACAAAGCAGCTTGAGAAGAGGCAAATTCAAGTAAGTACTACTTGAGGTGATCAAGGTGACTAAGAAGAAGAAAACGAAAAATAGCAAATGACGTATGAATAAATTAAACTTGGAGGATATGAAAATTCTTGTTTATGGTTTCACTTTGAAGAAGTTTGGTCATCTTTGTCAACAAACCATAAAAATTTTGATGAAAAATTTTTAAGGATTGTAATTGAAATTCTTGAGTCCTCAATTGTAAGATTTCGAGGATGTAATTGTTCTTTTAGTGGAATATTGTGTAATTTTTTAAGGAATATTTGCACTTTTCAGTGTCTTACAAAACTTTCTATATTGACTTCAGTTCAAAAATTTAAAGTCTTTTTGACAATGTTCACTGTTATTTTTTTACATTGCTCCAAAAATTGATGTTCTTTTAGTTCTTTGAGAACTTCTGGCCAAATTCAAGGTGAGGTGTATCTTTCACAATTTAGGTGTACTTTTTGATGACCAAGTGTTCAGGGTTTTAGAAGTTTCCTGGGGACGGGGATGTTGGAATTAGGGTTGCAGACAAATGCACACAGCTTGGAGAAGACGAAGGAAGCTCAAGGCACACAATAGAGAGTGTGTTACTTAATGTGCAATGGAAAGATAGATAGCCCTAGAGTGATGGGCGTATATACAATGCTCGGGGGAAAAAACCTCCTAAAGAGGGAAAAAATGCTCTGGCGGTCCTAGTGTGTTCACACACATCACTACCACATGTATATGGTAACAAATCCCCCCTGGAGTGATGCGGTGAACGAGAGCTGGCACATGAGTAAAGGGAAATGCCATGCCCTGAGGACATGATCAGTCCACAAAGGGGAGTAAGCCCAAAGCTTTGCGGAAAGCTTCAAGCTTCTCATGAGACAATGCCTTTGTGAAAAGATCTGCAAGGTTGTCCTGTATTGGCACATAAGCCAAGCTGATATCTCCTGTTGAGAGCCTCTCCCTGACATAGTGGTAATGCACCTCAATGTGCTTTGTGCGAGCATGAAAAACTGGGTTCCTCGCAATTACCAATGCGCTCTGACTATCAGTGTAGATAGTGTTGGCAGTGTCCTATCCAACATCCAAATCAGCCATAAGGCGTCTGAGCCATACACACTCAACCGTAGCTGTGAAGATTGCCCTGTACTCAGCCTCACAACTCGAAGTGGCCACAGTAGGTTGCTTCTTGCTCTACCATGATATACATGAACTGCCAAACATGAAACAAAAACCACTTGTGGACACTCGCGTGTCAAAACAACCAGCCCAATCTGAGTCCGAAAAAGCATGTAAGTCTGCCGGCAATTATCCCCCCTTGGGATAAAACAAGCCAAGATGTAAAGTGCCACTAAGGTAGCGGAAAATCCTCTTGACAGCCTTCCAATGCTTAGACCCTAGGCTATGCATAAATCTGCTGACCTGTGAGACTGCAAAATGAATAGGCTTCGTTTTGCATACATAAATGAGGCAGCCAACAACTGTTTCGTAAAGAGTGACATCAGTAGGATCGCCAGCATCATGTAGACTCAACTTCAAACTTGTTTCCATGGGAGTGGCAATAGGTTTACAATCCTCAAGTCCAAACTTACATAGCAATGTCTCTATGTAACTTTTCTGACACAAGGAAATACCACCATCACACTGCTTAAACTGTATACCCAAGTAATGATGCAACAACCCCAAATCTTTCATCTTGAAAGTAGCATTCAAATCAGCCTTAAATTCAGCAATATGTCTCTCATTCGGTCCAGTGATCGGCAAATCATCGACATAAAGAACCACAATGAGAAGTACATCACCCTCACGCTTTACATACAATGTGCTTTCTGTTGGACTGTTACAAAAGCCTCGTTTGACCAAATGAGTGTCAACTTTCTCATACCAAGCACGAGGAGATTTCTTCAACCCATACAAAGCCTTCTTAGATCTACACACTTTTTCCTCTTGTCCTTTTATGACAAAACTGTGAGGCTGCGTTACATAAACTTCCTCAAATATGTCACCATTCAAGAAAGCAGTAACAATGTCTGATTGATGTACATCCCAACCAAAATGAGATGCCAATGCACATAGAAAACACACCGTAATTTCTGAATTCTGTGCTTCATCAAAAGACAGAGGTTCCTCAACGTCATGTAATCTAGACACAGCCAAAGCATAACAATCTGATGCATAAGATGCATGGAGAGAGCCTGAACGAGTACAACTAGACAAAGGTGCATCCAATTTACTGTCACGCAAAGTGTGCACTAGCCATTTTGGCATACCTCTAGCCTGCTCATTTTCAGCCCTTTCCTCATCAAGTACATCATGTACATCTGCATTAGTAAAAGGCTGATCTGTAACATTTTCAGAAACCCCCATAGGCTGTACATTTGCCTCATTGGAACTTACATTCGTATTTACACCACTGAAAAGTGTCATAAATGTCCCGTGAGCTTACATTACTGTCTCTAGTACATGACAGCAAGGGCATGACAGAATCTTCCACAAACACTACATCTCGTGAAACCAGAATACGTTTTGTTTGTGGATGATACAACCTGTAACCTTTGCTTTCAGCACTATAACCAACAAAAATACATTTGACAGCCTTATCATCCAATTTTTTGCGATGTGTTTGTGGCACCAAAGCATATGCCAAACAGCCAAAAACACGCATGTGCTCAATAGAAGGCTTTCTATCATGCCATGCTTCATATGGAGTAATAGACTGCAGCTTTCGTAGGACACCTGTTTAGTACATAAGTGGCACACATGATGGCCTCAAGCCAAAAGGAATGCGGCAAAGCTTGACTTTTGACCATACATCGTGCCATTTCCGTAAGTGACCTGTTTTTCCTCTTAGCAACATATACTCCCCCCCTCGATCGCAACGGAGGGTGCCCATAGTACATTTCGAGACATTTTTAGCCATAGCCAGAAATTGTTTGAAGCACATAAAAACTTCGGACTTCGCTTTAAGTGGAAATACCCATGCATGCCTGGAGTAATCATCAATGAAAGTCACGAAGTAAAGGTAATTGCCCAAGGACGAAGTTTGCATGGGTCCACAAACATCACTATGCACAAGCTGCAAGCTGCATGTGGCCCGAATTGAACCATCCTTTGGAAACTTAGAACGTTGCATCTTACCCAAAATACAGCCTTCACAAACATGTTTGACAGGTGCTTCAAGAGGCGGCAAAGAAGCAACCATATCAGATTTCTGCAAACGTAGCAAACTAGCAAAATTCAGATGACCAAAACGTGCATGCCAAAGTTTTGCATCTGAAATAGCCCTTGAATCTGCAACAACATTTGTAAAATTTTGTCCACACTTGTCATACAAAGTAAGCTTATACAGCCCATGAAACAAAAGGCCAGATGCAACAATTTCATCACCAAAACTGAGATCATGAACTGTACATCTATCATCCACAAATTTGACTACAAGTCCAAGTCTAGCAAGTGCGGATATAGACAAGAGATTCTTCTTGATCCCAGGTACATAAAGTACATCAAAAAGTGTGATGGAACTACCATTTGCAACAGTAAGCACAATCTTTCCAACTCCTTGAACCGGATAAGAGGCATTGTTGGCACAAGTGACTGAATTCCCATGAGGGACAGACTCGAGAGAGGTGAACAATTTACGATGTGAGGTAATGTGCTTTGTAGCACCACTATCGAAATATCACACATGTGAATCTACAGCAATTGACAAGCATGCATCATGGACAGCAGGATTGTAAGTGCACTCTACGCTAAAAGCCCATTTTGCTTAAACATCAACAACACAGTCTCCTTTCACGGAAGACTCAACAATGGCTGCATTTGTAGTGGAACCAGCATTTGCAATGGAACCACCCTCTTTCTTCTTAGCTTCTTTGGCCTTCAACTTAGGACACGACTTGATCAAGTGATGAGAATTTGACCCCCACCACAAAGTTAGGACAGTGTTGGGAAATATGAAAGTATGTTGAAGAGACTTTAAAAAATATCCCTCCTGCCTGTGACATGTCAAAATTAGAGCTCTGGGATAAATTGTGGGAGGAACAGAAGGTAAAGATGAAGCGTGTGAAAGCGCAGGACCAACCAGCCTTACTCAAGAGATTAAAGATGGCCCAAGATCATCAAGCAGCTTTGGAAGGTCAATCTCATGCGCACGGATTTGAATGCCAAGTGCGCTCATCTTGTGGGCATCTCTCACAAGGCTTTGGTAGAAGGTATGAGGGTTGGAGCAGGCTCCTTTGGTGTGTGCACATTGTACACCATCAAAGGCATCTCTTTCTTTCCAGACCACATTATATATGTGGCAAAATGCTACAAGGGAGGGAGTGAGGCGAAATTTGACAGCTTCCAGAAAGAGCAAGGAATGCAAACGCTTCACCCCTCCATTGTAAGGTGCATTGGCTTTACCACCGAAGGTCCTTGGATCACAATATTCCCATACTACAATGGGGATAACGTGGGGGGCACGATGTGCCGCTTACCATTCGCCCACGGATTGTTCAGACGACACATGCACAGGCTACAACACGGATGGAGGTCATTGCCTGCAGCAAATCTTCATGTACAAGAGATAGACATGGCACATATCAAAGCGGTGATCGAGCAGATGCCAGCCATTTGACACGCCTTAATCGATGGAGTTGCGGCTGCCCACTCGACCTTGATAGTGCACAGTGACCTGCACCCATTCAACATAATGTTGGATTTTACTCGCGCAAATAAACCCCGCGTTGGCATCATTGATTGGGGGATGATGCTCAAAAAGCCAGCTAAGCGTGCAGCAATTAATTATCTGCATCAAAGTGCACAGTTGGACTCTGCAGTTTTGGAGGCACAGAGAACAGGGAATGCAAAGATGGCTGAGCGATCATGGATTGCTCCAGAATTATACGATCCATAGTTTATAGATGCATACACAAAAGCGAGTGATATTTATGCATTGGGCTATCTATTTGACATGCTGATAGATTTTTGGAGTGCAGCCAAAAAAGTTTATTTTCAAAAGACGTTCTTCACCACTTGGACGAAGATGTTATGAGGGCTATTCGGATTAAATTAGATTGTTGGATGAAGTTAAAAGAGCGGGAACAAAGACGAAATGCATCTGACGTGTTGATATTTTTCAAAGAACATTTGAAGACAGACCCTAACCATGTATAATGCCCCCTTATTGAACTTGCACAATCATTTTATCCGATCTAAACATTTTTATGATATACATATGTCTTGTCCAGGGTATTCTATTTTTTATTGAAGTGTATTATCTGGTTTGGAATGGTTCACCTCCTTGAGTCAATTATCTTTAGTCATTTCAAATTTGTCGTGTTGAGTGTCGGTATTTCAAATTTTCCTTGTGGTTCAATTACATCTGGCAATTGTGATTTTGTTTAGTTGCATTAGTTGTGGTTTGATTTAGTCGGCTATGAAGTCTTATGTAGTGGATGATAAGTTTCTATCTTGTGCATCTGTGAGAATGTTGAATCGTGAGAATATATATTTTTCAATGATATTGAATATTTGTCTATCTGTCAATTGCAGTTCCAAGAGAAAATGGCTGATGACAAAGAAAGATGCAAAAATAACACAGCTTTCTATAGCCACCCAGACACCCCAACTCTCACAGGTCCAGATGGAGAAAAGCATGCACCGCTTAAGCCTGGATATTCAAAATCTGACACAGCGAATGAATCCTCCACTTGTACAAGGGACACATATCAGCAACCTTGTCATGCATCCAGATTTGGTCCCCTCGTCTACTTCAGATGCATCCTCATCTTCCCAATGTCTAGTTTGCTACAAGAATTTTGATGGATGGAGTGGATATTATACATTGACATGTGGTCATTATTATCACTTCGTCTTTCTTATTCGTTCAATGACAAATAGTAGCCGATGCGCAATCTATTCACAAGATATTCCACAAGGAATTAATTTATGTTTGGCATGGTAGCTGAGTATAAATTCAAGCAAGCCCGCCAAGATACCCTAGCAGATTTAGAAATTTGTTTGGTGACTAAGATGCTGCTGCAAAGCAACACAATTGAGATCGACAAACTATGTATAATTGCAAATATAAAGCATTGTATATGATCAAAACACATTGAATACAAGGTCTTTTACAATGGTTTTTGACACGATCTTCATTCTACTCTCAAGCTATATTGAATCTATGAAATTGTTATCTAGTTCTAAGTCTGAGTGTTGTGGATCTCCTTGTAATTCAGCCTCCACATCTATTATCAAATTCTTTTCTATTTTGTCTATAGTGCATTGAGATACACCAACATTGAACTCTTTTTCGTTTTTGTTTTGACAATCATACAACCAAGTTGGCATTTCCTCCTCATAGCCAACACTTTCGACGTGATTCAATATCTTTTTATTGCAAAACATATACACTAATTTTTTCGCTCTCTCTGCTAATAGTCTGTTGCGAATAGTGCTGTGAACATACTTGTACATACTCCAGTTTCTCTCTGAACTTGAGTTTGCTGCACATTGTGCCAGTACTTTCATTGCAAGGGGATGTAAGGTAGAGTAATGATCTCCACCATTCATCATCCACCACTTCCATGCAGGTTGCTCTTTTCCCAGTAGTTGTACAAAATCATTCACAAAAGCACCTACTTTTAATTTAAATGCACTCATTTCTTTGATGCAATCAATTTGGTCCGAACGTTGGAGTAGAATGTGTTGACCACGTGATAGAAATCCCTTACCACCTCTGTATTGGACATCATATCTAAATTCCAATACTCCGGGTCGAGCATGTAAGCAACACTATGGAGTGGACTATGAGCGCTCTTCCACCTTGCATGAAAATACTTGGCCAAAATTCTTCGTTGTTTGCCAGAGAATGGTAGGCGCCACTCCTTCTCTACTACAGACTCTTTCAGCTCTTCGATATTTTCAAGACTCTGTTGGACTGACCACCATGTCATCCACACTTTGCCCAAGTTTGGCGCCCTTTGATCAAGGTCACAGATCGCGAACATAATGGGCATCATCACATGGTATGCATCCATTACACTCCTCCACCAAGCAGCCTTGTTTACGTCGCCACATAGACATGTAATTTTATCGCTCACTTTTTCTTTCTGCTCAAGATGTCATTCATCAAAGGCCGTGCAATTGAATGTGTCAATCCCAGCGCATTTATTATGGAGAAGTGATTCTAATGTATAAAAGTGCGTGCAAAACCGAGTTTCAGCAAGAAGATTCAACATCACTGACATGCGTATTCTATACAGATCGAGCACTCTTTGACGTTTCAAGATAAATTTCACAACCTAACACGTTGTGTCAATTATTTTGGCGAACCATATGGTTTCTTCTCTAGTGTACCAATCCTTCAGCACAAAGTTTAAGTTGTGTGTATTACAACCATTGGCAAAAATGTGTGGAAAGCACTTCTTTATTAATTTACTGGCATTTTTACAATTCTTTGCATTGTCCATGACTACTTGAACGACATGTTCAACATCAATTTAATCAAAACCTTAGAAATGTATTTGTCACTTTTAATTGCACCAAAACTATCAATCGCCTTTATAAACGTTGTGAAGGATTGGGGGGCTGGCCTCTACAACACCTCAAACCAACACCAAGAAAAGAGGATGAAGAGTATAGCTCTCTTGAGATAATATGGGTTGACCTTCTCTCACTAATTTTCTCAATTTCACACACACTCAACCTCGACTAGCCTCGACTAGCTCCGACTACACCGCTATAACTCCCACTACACTCCATTGCACTCAAAGACACCAAGGAAGCAATAAAATCAAGGAAAAAAGTGAGAAAAAAACCATGGAAATCTCTGCACTTTTGACCATAACTCAAAGAGCTTCACTTCTTTTCAAACACCCTTCCATGGGCGCTCCCATATATACACATAGCTTGACCAAAACCCACTCAAATCAAGCTTAATTTGAAAATCCACAAAGTTCAGAAAAAAAAATCAAAAAAGGTGATGGAAAACTTGGGGGAAACCTTGCCCTTTGATATATGTACAAGCAAGGCATTGCAGCACATAGTTTACCCTCGACTAGCTGCACCACAAGGAGCTGCACACACCATAGCCACCATACCTCAAAACAAGATGAAGAGAGGTCAATATGCAGAGCTAAGCACCCACTTTCATCAGCCCATTGATGAGAGACACACTCTCAACTCACCACATCGGGCCCTCGACTAGCAAGACAGGCTGCTCTACTCCCAAACGCCTCTATCCCTCGTGGCACTTCTTGCTGCTAGATCTTCCTCTGTCAAATCCCCCACTCACTCACGACCTCAAGCTGATAAAAACTCAGTTTTGTTCATATTTTTCAAGTACTAAGTGACTCTTTCAAGTCTCGACACGTCTATGTACAAAAACAACAAAACTATGCACCCCGCACAACTGGCCCGCATGCGTAGAGACAGCTGGCACACACCGCCTTTGTACACTTTGTACAAGCATGCTTTATTTACATATAAGGAACCCAAAAGCATTAAAAAACCCTTTCCAAAGTCTTTGGGGTGGCTTGCATCATTCCGTAAAAACACGTCACAACGTTTCTCCCCTTGGACAAACCAGCATTACATTGATCAACGGTCTTCTTTTAACATTTGACCAACCATCACTCACAATTGTGCATCCTGAAAGCGAAATATTCCCAAGTATTATTTTTTCAACACACTCTTTGACTTCGGTGTAACATTTGTCCAAGAAAACATTTCGTATCGTGTGATAAGAAGGAGCTGAAAATCCTAGGCCAAACTCACCGATTTTCTTCCAAGCAGCCTTCCAATGATTGCTATCTACCATGACCAAAGCACTTCCAGTGAAGAATATTGCTTTGGAAAGTGCAGCAAGTGCAGTTTGTGCTTCTTCTAGAGATGGCACTCGAAAGCTTTGATGTAATTATTTTTTACGCATTTGACCAAGTCCACCTTCATTGTGACGCCAACTCATGAGCCCTTACATTCATATTTCGTGGTACATGCCATATTTGAAAGGAAGTAAAAGACTTTAACAACTTCCTCACTTTGAAAAACCAGCCCTTCATGCCTTCTTGATTTACCTTCCAGGTACCTTGAACTTGCCGCACAATAAACATAGAATCACCTTTGATTAAAAGCCTCCTTACATGTCTTTTGACACATTCTTCCAAGCCCAAACAGAGGCTTGCATACTCAGCCTCATTATTACTCTTTACATCCACTTCTTGGCTTCCAAACCAGCACTCAATGCCATTTTTATCCACAAATACATAACCAATAGTGCCCTTATTAATGCTCCTTTTGAAAGCCCCGTCAAAGTATAAGGTACCCTCTACATCCTGAAGCTCCGCATGCATAGTTGGACTTGGTGCTATCTTCTTTTCCAAATCCTTCTTCAACTCACTCCTTGCATGAATCTCTTTAAAAGTGAGCATATCCGCCATATTTGCTCTCACACTATCCTCCTTAGTAAAGCTCATGTCAAATTGTTGCAAGCTAAGTATCCACTTTTGCAATTTAGGACTATCCCCGGGATACCTTAGTGCATGAGGCAATAAACTACATGATGTTAACACCACAAAAGGCTTACAAATAAGATAAGATTTCAGCCTTTTTGTTGTATATACCAATGCCCAAACCAATTGCTCAATCTCATGCCAAGATTTTTGTGCATCATTCTTCACTTTGCTTATGTAGTAAACCGGCCTCATATAAGATTGCTTTTTTCCTTTTTGCATCAATACTGCACCAATAGCATGCTCACCCACCCTCAAGCTCAAGTAAAAAATTTCATCCCAACAAGGAGGCATCATCAAAGATAATGTAGATAGCTTTTCCTTGACATCCTCAAAAGCTGTTTGCTCATGCTCATTCCAAAGAAAAGGGTCTTTTTGTGTTGCTTCTTGCAAAGGGTGTACATATTCAGCAAGCATACAAAAAGACCTTGACAAGTACCTTATCTTTTGTACAAAACTCATCAATTCCTTTGTACTTTTAGGACTCTCCATCATAAGCAAACATTCCACTTTTGCAGGATCTGGAGCTATCCCATTCTCACTTACCTCATGGCCAAGAAGTATCACTCTAGCTCTTGCAATTTTACATTTCAAAGGATTGAGTTGACCCCCATCATCATCAATCCTTTTAAACACCATATCAAGATTTTTCACATGAAGCATTCTATCACTGTAAACACAAAAATCATTCATAGAGACTTTTACAAAGCTTCCAAGGTAAGGCCCCAATACTTTGTCCATCCAACTTTGGAAGCTCGCATAAGAATTCATCAAGCCAAAGGGCATCACCCTATAGCAAAACACTCCCCATGGGGTCAAAAAGCTAGTCTTATTTTGATCTTCATATGCAATCCCAATTTGAAAATACCCACTGAACCCATCACATACCGAATATCTCTCATGACCTGCAACAGTGTCCAAAATCTCATCTTGAAAGGGAAGGGGATAGTGATGCCGCTTTGTTGCCGCATTCAATGGCTTATAGTCCACACATATTCTCCATTTATTTCCCTTTTTTGGGACTATAACCACAGGGGAAACCCATTCTGCATCATCCACAAGGTAGATAAAACCAGTTTGCAAAAGCTTACTCACCTCTATCTCCAACACCTTTCGTTGAATGGTGCCCAATCTCCTTAGCTTTTGAGCAACAGGCTTTGCACCTTCTTTAAGCTTTATTTCGTGAACAACACTCTTTGTTCCCCTCATTTGAGCATAATCTTTGGCAAACAACTTGGGATACTTATCAAACAATGCGTCATATGCTTCTCTCTCATGACAAGTCAGGTCACCTACAAGCATATCCATTAATTCAGCTTTTGGTACATTCGGCTCATGATCAGCCCCATGGGCATTTTCTGATCTCATATTACCCCCTTTATCACAATTTTCATCATATACATGTATCCCACAAAGATCTACATCAAGATCAAGAAGACTTTGATCATAAACCTCATCGTCAATACATGTAGAGGATGCACTAGAAGAATTGTCACACATGTCATAAGTGGATGGCGATAAATATTGATGCATAGTTGGTTCATCATCAATTTCCAGCACCTTACATGTTTTCATATCATATCTAATCCTATTCTCTTTAGGCCTGTCCACAAAGAGGTCAATACATCCCCTGTACCAGTCCTGCCGTGACCTCATAGCAATCAACCTAGGTCTACCCAATATAACTGGATATGCCCCAAGCTTTGCAGGCATCACATGAATGTCCATGACAGCCCTTTGACCCAAAACATTAAGCTCCAAGTCATGAATAACTCCCAAGCATTTCACTCTACTACTATTTGCCATCTTCACACTGAACAAGGATTTGGCTGTGAGCTGCAATCCCAATTGCTGCATTGTTTCCTCTGTCATAACGCACACTTGGGCTCCACCATCCATGTACACCTTATTCACCCTCCTTCCATGTATCCAAGCATCAACCACAGGCAAAACATCAGTAACTTTATGAAGCTGCACTACATGTGCATCGCGTGTCTTTACCTTCATCCTTCTAACACTAGCTAGTTTATGCCAGTGCCTTCTCATACTTGAGCTCAAATGCAAGAGTTTCCCATATGATATGTCGGCCCTCTTGTTCTTCAAGTCTTCTAAGAGATTGTATGCTGATTGACCCTTCCCAAGCTGAAAATCATCCATGCCTATCTTCCTTCTTCTTGCCCTTACCATTGCCTGCTTACTACTTTCAGCCTCTTCCATAGGTGCCTTGCCTTTATCTGCATCTCTCCTTGGCTTTGTCCTTGCTCTTTCCTCTTTGAAAAGTCCTTCACTCCCTGATTTTTGTGCCCTTGTTCTCTTATTTGCAAAGACATCAACCTCATCATCTTCATCTCCCTCCTCAACTGCCTCCAAAATTCCTACGTTAAATTGTGGAGGTGCTTGAGCTTGATTTTGTCCCTGTTGTTGTGCAAGTCCTTGACCTTGGAGAGGTTGCACATTTCCATTTACATTGCCTTCATTACCTATTTGTCTTTGTATGATAGGATATATACCTCCTAGCTCTCTCCTTGGTTGATTGCAATTGGGCGATATATGCCCTCTCTCCCCACAATTGTAACACATCACATTATCACCTCTATTCCTTTGAGGCCGTTCTCCTTGAGGTCTTCTTACTTGTTGTTGGATAGCTTGCATAGCAAGGTTGAGGTTTCCTATTTTCTCTGTCAATCTTTGAATGTCTTGGTGAAAGGATTCCTGTCCTCTATTGTCCACTCTTGGAGCTTCTACATGGATTTCCCTTTCAACATGCATATCCAAAGGCAAAGGCTCGACCACATTATTTGTTGACACATAACCATCCCTTTGATGTACATTTGCTTCTCTTTCCCTATTTGCCATTTCATGCCTTCTCACCTTCTTTCTCCATTGCTCTCTAGAAACCTTTACTGCCTCATTGTAGGTCCCTGGGTCCTTGAGCTCCACCTTGTCTCTAATGCTTTGATGTAAGACAACCACAAACCTATCTTTCTTCAAGAAATCAGGGGGCATTTGATTCTCTTCAAGTCCCTTTATGATCTTTCTCCAACAAGCTTCAAACCTGTTTATGTGCACATTGATGTCTTCATGTTCTCCTTGTTGCAGCTTGCTTAGCTCTCTCCACAAATACTCAGGATCATCCTCCTTCTCAAACTCTTCTCTCAAGGCATGAGAAATAAGATTCCAATCTCCCTTTACACCACCTTCAAGCCTATCTTCATACCATTCACGTGCTTCACCTTCAAGTAGCAAACTCACCAAACGTACCTTGAATGCACCATCGTCCCTATTGCTCTTCAATGCAATCAATTCGATCCTTCGGATGAACTTGTCCACATCTTCTCCTTTCCCACCCTTGAAGATTTCATACCCATCTCCCGCCATAGGCCTTGAGTTGATCTTCAAATGGATGCCAATCTGTAGATCAAAACCCTATTAGAAGGATTCTCTTCTCCTCAGTGGGGGCACCAGTTTATGTGAAGGATTGGAGGGTTGACCTCGACAACACCTCAAACCAACACCAAGAAAATAGGATGAAGAGTATAGCTCTCTTGAGATAATATGGGTTGACCTTCTCTCACTAATTTTCTCAATTTCACACACACTCAACCTCGACTAGCCTCGACTAGCTCCGACTACACCGCTACAACTCCCACTACACTCCATTGCACTCAAAGACACCAAGGAAGCAATAAAATCAAGGAAAAACGTGAGAAAAAAACCATGGAAATATCTGTACTTTTGACCATAACTCAAAGAGCTTCACTTCTTTTCAAACGCCCTTCCATGGGCGCTCCCATATATACACATAGCTTGACCAAAACCCACTCAAATCAAGCTTAATTTGAAAATCCACAAAGTTCAGGAAAAAAAAATCAAAAAAGGTGATGGAAAACTTGGGGGAAACCTTGCCCTTTGATATATGTACAAGCAAGGCATTGCAGCACATAGTTTACCCTCGACTAGCTGCACCACAAGGAGTTGCACACACCATAGCCACCATACCTCAAAACAAGATGAAGAGAGGTCAATATGCAGAGCTAAGCACCCACTTTAATCAGCCCATTGAGGAGAGACACACTCTCAACTCACCACATCGGGCCCTCGACTAGCAAGACAGGCTGCTCTACTCCCAAACGCCTCTATCCCTCGCGGCACTTCTTACTGCTAGATCTTCCTATGTCAAATCCCCCACTCACTCATGACCTCAAGCTGATAAAAACTCAGTTTTGTTCATATTTTTCAAGTACTAAGTGACTCTTTCAAGTCTCGACACGTCTATGTACAAAAACAACAAAACTATGCACCCCGCACAACTGGCCCGCATGCGTAGAGACAACTGGCACACACCGCCTTTGTACACTGTGTACAAGCATGCTTTATTTACATATAAGGGACCCAAAATCATTAAAAAAACCTTTCCAAAGTCTTTGGGGTGGCTTGCATCATTCCGTAAAAACACGTCACAACGTTTCTCCCCTTGGACAAACCAGCATTACATTGATCAACGGTCTTCTTTTAACATTTGACCAACCATCACTCACAATTGTGCATCCTGAAAGCGAAATATTCCCAAGTATTATTTTTTCAACACACTCTTTGACTTCGGTGTAACATTTGTCCAAGAAAACATTTCGTATCGTGTGATAAGAAGGAGCTGAAAATCCTGGGCCAAACTCACCGATTTTCTTCCAAGCAGCCTTCAAATGATTGCTATCTACCATGACCAAAGCACTTCCAGTGAAGGATATTGCTTTGGAAAGTGCAGCAAGTGCAGTTTGTGCTTCTTCTAGAGATGGCACTCGAAAGCTTTGATGTAATTATTTTTTACGCATTTGACCAAGTCCACCTTCATTGTGACGCTTAAAAAGAACGCTGATTGAAATCTCCTCCCCCTGTGCAGGTTGATCTCCAAGGTTAGTTGGCGTCACTACAGGATCTACAGAGTTAATATCTGGCTCTAAGAACTCTTGACTTGCAACCACAGAGATATATATCTGTTGTCTCTTGTCACCCTTTTTGGCGAGCTCTTCTCTCAAACGCTTTGCAATTGTAGGTGCCTGAGGATGTTCACATTTCTTACAACTCTTTTTAACGCTACTCAAAAAATGGTCCCTAATACATGGTGTACCGCCTAATTTTGTTGTGAGACAAAATTTACATTGCCAATCCATATGTTGGCTGCATAAGTTGTAAGCATAATCTCACTCTTTACCAGGAGCTTTTTTTTTTTGTTTCTTCGTATCACTTGTGCCCACATTTTTCTCCATTGCTTTTAAATTAAAACTGAAGACAAAAGAACCAAATGTTCAGTTTTTGAAACATTTTTCCTATTTTCAATATATATTAAGAAACCATTCAATATGAAAGTAACCAAAATGCACAATATCATATTTTCAATGCACGCTAGTCTATCCACATATCAATCACTATGTTGTGAGCAAACATACACATTGTAATACACTCTATGCACGGCATAATAACTATAACAATGCTATCAATTTCTCAATGCAATTATTATTATAATGATAATTTATATGTCCACTTTGATTTGCAAACAATACACATCTAATTTCAAATGCTACAAAGAATAATCAACTTCTACACTGAACAATGTCAGTTGTTTGCAAAAAAGAAACGAAAGCAATAAAATATATGATTGGTCATTTCATGCACTAATAATCTATCGTAATACATAATGCACTCTTTGTATAAACCAATTCATGAACTAATACAAATAAATCTTCAATATAATCACACAATTGAGGACTACTTGTATCCAGTGAAGGATTGTAGCCCCCCATGCAACCAATTCAATATATAAAATCTATTTTGACCCAATTAAGGATTATAGCTCTTACATTGTGGAGTGATAGTGTATATCAACTCAAATCTATGATGGTGAAAAATGCAAGACTTCAAGGATCTTTATATGCCCAGTACACTAGTACATGACATCCAACCTTTGACTATCGACTCGTCATTTACATATGCTCATCTTCTAAAACCAATTACAGCCCTCATTTGGACCAATGGATTTGTCGCAATGAACATGACTCTCCAAGTTTTCGATTATTTTGGTTTTGTACCTTTATGTCAGTAAAGGAATTAAAAAAATTTAGAAGTGTTACCGTCGAATTAAGAATCACGTCCGGCCCAAAAAAACAAGTTGTGACTCTATAACCTTAGGACAATGCACAAGGAGATGACTACACCCGGCACTCGGATACACCTCCCAAAGATTTTCAAGGACCGCAGTTAGCACATTGTTTACTATATATAATTACTCCCGCCGGGCTTTTTCATTTTCCAGCAGGCCCGTCGGCTATGCGGGCCCGCCGGGAAAATAAAAAAGGCCGGGGAGACCCGCAAGAAAAATGAAAAATCCCGAAGGGCTAACCGATTCTATGGGTTTTTGCAAGTTATAACCAAAGTCACGTTAACAATTAACGTGATCACGTGATTTTCTTGTGTAAATACTAGAGTTATCAACATAATCACACGATCGTGATTACTTCAATGAAATCCCTGCTAGCATGTAATTATATAAACAAGACAACATTTACATACTAACGTAGAAAAATGTTAGGTTGGTACGTTTATTTTATGTAGAGCAGAAGGTCTTTTGAGGGCACATTGTCAAAAGGCTTTTCATTTTTTACAATTTTACCTTTTCTTTTGCATTTTAGATTAGATGTTCGGTAAGATTGTCATTGAAGTAAACCAATGAATGCCTCCAAAATTTTAAGCTCCATCTTATATAGTATAGATATAGATGCACTTTGTGGTATGCCTTAAGAGGCAAGGCTTTGCCATTGCTCTTCATTTTTAACTTTGACAAAATTTTGGCTTTTATTTTCTTATCCTTAAGTATTTGATATGATTACACACAATCTATCAAATTTGTATATTGACTATATGTTGATTGGTAGAAAATGAGATTCATTATTAGTGGTCGTCAGTTCTTGAGTCCATAAAGAAGGAAAAAATTGTGGTTCTTAGGGTTTCACTTCATTGCAATTGGAAATTATGCACGTGCACATTTACTCTAAAGTTTCGTGATTAAACATGGAGTTAATGGGTGTTAATGAGTTACTGGGTGCTAATTCTCTTATGGCTTGCTCATCGTGTAACTACTGTGGGACTAATGATTGGTCACTAAGTTTGTATTTCCACATCATTATAATAAGATGTGAACAACAAACTTTAAGCCTCTCTTTGGAGTGTTGCAATCAAAGTGTCAAAAGCCTCTCTTTCTTTGTTTCTTCTTTTATACCAATACTCACACTGTGATCACCTCCAATGACTATCGAGGAATGTAATAATCATCTCCAATCACTACCGTGGAGTGTGGTCATATATCAATGCTATAAAAAAAACCTAGATTTAGTGTAATCCTGCTTGCAACATTTGAAATTTACCTCTAAATTTTAAAATGGAAGATGAGAATACCTACAAATTTTACAAAAAACTAGTGTAATTTAGTGTAGAAACCTTCAAATTTAGTCAATTTACCTCTACTCTTTCTCATACGTAGGTTTGCCAAGTTTTTGGGGAAAAGTTTTTTTGAGCACTAGTGTAGGTGTAACTAGCACTATAGAACTTGCAGAACTAGTTTAAATGGGTAGTATATCTTTGACTAGACCAAAATGAGAATATGTGTACTTTGGCAAATGTAGTTGATGTTTTTTTTCTTCAATGTTTTTTCCAAAGAGATGATAAGTGGGTGGTCCTAAATGAGGCCCTCTCAAAATGAATCTTGTATAAGATTTTTTTTTTAACCTCTATTTGAGATTTTCTCCCATTTTCACCCTTGAGTGCCACATCGGGTTGGAGGGCCCATCAAGTGGGTTGTCTCGAGATCCAAAGGGTTGTTGGCGCATGGATATGAGTGTGTTGCAGGTTCATTATTGCAAAGAGGGATTCGGGGAGTCCTCGAAACAAGGGTGATGTTGGGGTGGAGCTCTTGGTTGTCCATTAGAAAAAATATGAACACTCTAGGGGCCCTTTGAGATTAAGATTAATTAAAAGCCAACCAATAGGAAGAGGGTGGTGGACACACTCTATACCTTCTACTTTTTTTTCCCCACCTACACGTGGGGAAGGTAGTAGGGAGAAACTTTTACACATATCATGTATTTACAATTGTACATTGCTTTACATTACACCCTCAAGGAGCAACCGTGGGAACCACCCCCCCAATAAGGGAGGAGAATATACCCAAGAGAGCGCAACATGTGAGCCTCGAACCCTCAACCTTGGGGTTACATCGCAAAGGTACGTCTCACCAACTGAGCTCGCTTCTTGGGGGACAATGTAGGGGGACAAGGTAGGTGGACACACTCTATACCTTCAAAAGAGTAGAGGGCCTATCAAGTGGGTTGTCTCGGGATCCAAGGGGTTGTTGGTGCGTGGATATGAGTGTGTTGCATGCTCATTATTGCAAAGAGGGATTCATGGAGTCCTCGAAACAAGGGTGCTCTTGGGGTGAAGCCCTTTGCTGTCCATTAGAAAAAATATAATCACTCTAGGGGCCCTTTGAGATTAAGGTTAATTAGAGGCCAACCAATAGGAAGAGGTGGTGGACACACTCTATACCTTCTACTTTTTTTTCCCACGGTCAATGAGGGGAAGGTAGTAGGGAGAAATTTTTACACATATCATGTATTTACAATTGTACATTGAGGGGCAACCGTGGGAACCACCCCCCCAATAAGGGAGGAGAATATACCCAAGAGAACGCAACTTGTGAGCCTCGAACCCTCAACATTGGGGTTACATCACAAAGGTCTCACCAACTGAGCTCGCTTCTTGGGTGACAAGGTAGGGGGACAAGGTAGGTGGACACACTCTATACCTTCAAAAGAGTAGAGGGCCCATCAAGTGGGTTGTCTCGGGATCCAAGGACTTGTTGGCACATGGATATGAGTGTATTGCAGGCTCATTATTGCAAAGAGGGATTCGGGGAGTCCACGAAACAAGGGTGCTCTTGGGATGGAGCTCTTGGCTGTCCATTAGAAAAACTATGAACACTCTAGGTGCCCTTTGAGATTAAGGTTAATTAGAGGCCACCCAATAGGAAGAGGGTGGTGGACACACTCTATACCTTCTTCTTCTTTTTTCCCACCATCAGTGCGGGAAGGTAGTAGGGAGAAACTTTTACGCATATCATGTATTTACAATTGTACATTGCTATACATTACACCCTCGAGGGGCAACCATGGGAACCACCCCCCAAGGTCTCACCAATTGAGCTTACTTCTTGGGTGACAAGGTAGGGGGACAAGGTAGGTGGACACACTCTATACCTTCAAAAGGGTAGGGGGACAAGGTAGCTTTACACCTATTAATGGCTTCTTACCTAGTTAGAAGGTAAGGGAGGTGGCTAGCCTCGTCACTATATGGCACGGCTCCAACCAGGGGGGATCTATGGTGGGAAAGGGAAGCAGGAATCGCAATGCAATCCTAGCCGTCCGGCGAATCGGTGAACTAGGGGTGAACTACGCGTGAGCTAGGGGTGAACTAGGATATGGTGAACTAAGGGTGAACTGGGGTGGGAAAGCAAATTGCTCGTCTTTATAGGAAGATTCTTGATCAATGATTGGAGGTGAACTTGGGGTAAACTAGGCCTGAAAAGTAGATTTCACATAATCCAAGACAGTTACACCCCAATCATTATTACTTTGAGAAGGCACATTTAAAAAGCCAAACCTTCACATAGGGGGACTCTAATGTGCATGCATAGTGACGAGGGAGAGAGAGATTTAAAATTAGTGAACTAAAAGTAAACTAGGGTGAACTAGAGGTAAGCTAAGGTGTTTTTAGTTTACCATAGTGAAATAGGGGTGAACTAAGGGTAAACTAGTGGTGAACTTGGGGTGGCCTGTGAATGTGGGTTCACAGAGGTGAACTAAGGGTGAACTAAGGGTGAACTAAGGATAAACTAAGAGTGTACTAGAAGTAAACTAAACTCAGCTTCCTTCAATATGGAATCACTTGAAGACCATGTAGGCAACAAGATCATATCGGACCTAGAATGGGAGAGTGACTCAAGCAATAGCAACAAATGTGATCAAGCTAGTGACTCTCCGAGCTCCTTTGAAGGTGATGAAGTCATATCACGGATGACACAAACAAGGCTACCTTCCTTCAATCCACTACCATATGTTTCTTCTTTTTTCTATTCTTTTGAAAGGAGTACTTATGAGTTGATAAAGAATGTGATTAGGGATGACACTTTAATCACCTTGGCAGCTCTTAAAGCTTGTGATACTAGAGGGGTGCTAGATTTGGGTAGATGGAGAAAAATGAAGGAAGGTTTGTTCTTGGGACAACCTGAAGATGGCATGAGTTATCTTTGTTTACCCTCATCATCTTCAAAGATCAAGATATCTTATCTTGAAGAATGGGGGAACATTGTCCAAGGTTTCCACACAAAGGGACATGAACAAAATCACTTGGGGATAGAAGATACCATTAAAACGATCAAGCTAGAGTGGTGTGTGGACATTAGAAGACATGGGATTCCACTTGACTATGTGAAGGACCTTCTCAGTGCTTGTGAGTGTAAGAGATGGAAGGAATACTTAGAGGCATGCAGTAGTGCCAAAAGAAAGCATACATATGTGCGTCTTCTGCATCACAAAAGTGTAGATGTATCAAAAGTAAAATCAGCTTTGGTGGATATTATGGTTGAGCATAAAGTGAGGCTTATTATGGTCCATTCCAGTAAGATCCATGGTATCTCTAAGACCACTATCGATTACATTTCTCATAGAGGTGGACAACCCCAGAATAAAGGTACCAAAACGAGGCTTAGAAAAACAAAGAAGAGTGGATGCCCTTTCAAAGTCAAAGTAGAATATCTTGATGGTAACAAAAAGGCCTCCATTTTTTTGTTTCCTCTTCATGAAGGACATACCCCTGGTAGTCGTGAGGATTTATACCACTTACTTGTCCATCCAAATTGATTGAGTGTTGTATGGAAGATCTATTTGATGTTGGCAATGCACGAAGTTGCAAAGATGTCCTTATCAAAAGAGCAATTACATTATGAACGGTGTTTTTACATTGAGCAAGTGACCTTCAGATTCTTTATGATACAAAGGGAAGTTTCAATGATGTCATTTCAAATACAAAATCAAGGTATTTACTAGGCTATCTCTTTGACTCAAGTACACTTTGTAATTTCTCGTGGTGAAACTAATGCATTTTAGGTATACTTCTCATTTTGTGCTCCAAGGAAAACTTTCTAGGGATGATTGGACATGTATGTTGATCGAGGCTACAATGCTAAAGAAGCAGGGAAAGGTATCCATAATATTTTGATTCGTTTGGGAGAGTTGTAGTGACCAAAAGTTGTTTGAGCATAGTGCCTATTGAATCTTTTTTTGTGAAAACATGCAGGTGTGCTACTACCAACCTTACGATCCTCATGCAATAGATGACAGTGAAAAACCCTTTGTTCTTATCATTCAAGACCAATGGATGTTGGAAATGGCTATGCAATTCTCTCGGCATAACTCATGGGCTATTGATAGCACTTTTAAGACGAATGCGTTTGGGCTACCACTATATGCCGATGTCTTGCCAAATCAACATGGTGTGGGTATTCCAATTTGGTTTATGATGTGCTCTAATGACCCAGGCTCAGACCATGAGAGGATAGCACTAGAGATAACATTATCTACAATCCTATCTAGAATGGGGAATGTTAGACCTACCGCCCTTGTCATTGACAAATCTGCTTTAGAGCTTGAAGCATTCTCAAAGGTCATCAATGGAGATGAATTTTGTTGGCATTCTTATGAAAAGGGACCCCGAGAGCAACGTTTTTGCCATATTATTGTGAGTTGGTTCCACACAAAGAAAGCATGGGTGGAAAATCCTCTTCCAAATGTTTGTAGACTCTTCATTGTGAATGCAATGCATGTGTGGGTCTCCGTGCACCTTGATAACCAATTGTTCTTGTATATGTAGGTACCAAAGGAGCTCCAAGATCATCTTTATTCATCAATGACAACACTTATGCATGCCTTCGACGAGGTAGAATTTGAGAATCACTACCAAGCACTTCTTCAACACTATGCAACTCATGTTAATGTGCAGAGGTATGTGACAAATGGTTGGTGTGGACGTGATTGCCCATGGCGCAGAAGATGGCCCAAGTTTGGTCATTTATTCAACTATGGAAACTTAGTGGAGAGACTATGGTAATACATAAAGTATACCTTATAAGACGTGCGGATCAATAGATCTATTGTGGATCTCTTGCATGCTATTGTGGGTGATTCAACAACTGGCACTAGAATGGGTGGTACTTTATTGGAGTTCTTCAAACAAAAACAAGAAATAGCTAAGACAATCCCTCATGGATTGATTTCTCTCTTTGTTATAAAAGAGGGATCTTAAACTTGATTTCGTATTGTTACTCTAGTTGACTCGGGCCGCTACAACATCCGGGGCTCTTCAAAGCAACACACTACACAATTACATGGTGGGGAGAAAATACTACAACTGTACAAGAGTGATCCTTCCACCTAGGAAATTGTGAATGAAATGACACTATTATTCAAGGTTCGAAGTATTTCTAATATAAGCCACTGGCATCATGTGAGCATGCAATGCAACTACTGTGATTGCCCAGATTGGGCAAGCAGGTGTAAACACCTATATGCACTTCACCCAATCATAAAGAAGTACTTTCCACACTTGTATCCCTTCATTCCAACTGTGGATAATGAGCATGCCGTTGATAAAGATCTCCAAACACGAAAGATATCAATGAATATTTCATGGACAACTCAATTGAGGATGGGGCTGATGATAATGAGGTCTTGAAATGTGTAAGCGAGGTCAGAAGCATACTTACAACGATTGAAGAAAGCTTGAAGGACAATGATCCGGCTCAAAAAGCAGTCTTGTTACGTGAACTCAACAATTGCAAGGATACCTTATTAAAGACCTCGCCACCGAAGGCGATTGAGATGCCTATGAGAGGAAGTATACGGAAAATACAAGCACATGTGACTCAAACAAGACTTGGGCATGGGAAGAGGCCACAAGAAGCGGAGCCAAATATAGAGTTTTATGAAGCAGGGACATCCCAACCAACAAAGCAAGCTCACGTACTGGTATATTGCGAAGGAAACATCAAAGTGGCAAGTCTCGAGTTCGATTTCATGAGACACCACGAATTTGGTGTCCACATTGTTGCACCAAAACATTCATGGTTGACCTAGGGTTACCATTACATGTCAAACTTGCCATGCATTATTGCCTTTATTGTCACAACATACCCTTCCGGATGGAGAGACCTACCTAATAGATAAACATGTGAGAATATGTGATATTCCAACAAATGTAGTATGCAAGATTATTTCTTGTACATTGAGATAAACCCCAATAGATGAGAGAGACTTTACAATGGTTCAAGACGATGGTGAAGTTCTTTGTAATGTGTTTGCATCCCAATGGAGTCTTGTGCTCATATGATGGATCCACTTTGGTCATGTATATTTGGTTTAAACAAGGTTTATGTCTATTTTGATTCTAGCTACACTTGTCTTGATACTGTGCACTCAATATATGAATTTACATTTGGTTTGCAATATGGTATGCTCTAGGAAATTTTGTGGTGCTACCCCAATTTCACCCTTAGTTTACTACCAGTTCACTCCTAGTTCACCCTAAGTTCACTTTTGGGTCACCACTGTAGGCCACAACCCATTTTCACCCCCAGTTCACCCTTAGTTCACTTTTAGTTCACCCTCAGATCACCCCTAGTTCACTCTTAGTTCACCATTGTCAGGCCAAAACTAATGCTCATCCCTAGTTCACCCTTGGTTCACCACTGTAGGGCCAAAACTCATGCTCTCTAGAATCATTCTCAGATTAGGTCCCTAGTTTATCCCTAGTTCACCCTTAGTTTACCACTGAAAGGTCTAAACCATGCTCTCGGGAATCATTCTTAGATTTGGTCCCTAGTTCATCCCTAGTTCACCCCTTGGGAACCATTCTTAGTTTAGGTCCCTAGTTCACCCCTAGTTCAACCTTAGTTCATCACTGCAAGGCCCAAAACCATGCTCTCGGGAATCATTCTCAGATTTCCTCCCTAGTTCACCCCTAGTTCACTCCTAGTTCACCTCTAGTTCACCCCTAGTTCACCATACTGCAATTAGATTTGGTCCCTAGTTCACTCTTAGGTCATCCCTAGTTCACCCAGATTACCTCCCTAGTTCACCCTTTGTGCACCCTCAGTTCACCCTTAGTTCAACCCTGGGTCACCCCTTATGCCTAGTTTGTATCACAAATGGAGGCTTCGTTGTCATGTAATTTGCATTACCTTAGTTCAAGACTCACTTCCTTATATTTTATAGAAATTCCTTGTTACCATTTGGGCCTTTTACCCCTACAATAATTGGTCTATCATTTTGTGTTAATCACCCCATTTCTCGCTTTTCTCATCAACAATTATTGCACTAGCGTAATCTTCACTCGTAAGGTTTTGGAAACAAGTGCACCTACCTTGGTCACTCTTAGAGAATTAGAATCGATCATAACACATCATTTCTTACATCATAACACATCATTTATTACATCATAACACATCATTTCTCACATCTTAACACATCATTTCTTACCACACATGAAATAGATAGATTGAACGACATATTGGAGAGAATTTAGATCACTCTTGGAAATTTGGAATCAATCTTGATATATCCCTCTTAATATGTACAAAAGGTAGGCAATCAATAGCACACAGAGACATATTGGAGGAACCAAGATGGATTATATTGCGTAAAGAACAAGAAATTTACATCATAACTCCATCATGTGACGTAAAAGACATTAGCATATGGTGCACTATGCTCTCATAAGATCTCAAAAGTTACATCACAAAAGTTTTACATATAATAAAGCAATTTCCAACGCATGAGATAAAAAAGAGATGCTACATAGTTTGGGGTGTCCAAAACACATCATCCTTGCACTCCATCAAGTCCTAGAGACTTTTTGCTCCATGCTATAAGCTCCTCTTTTAGCCTTTGAACGGATTGGTGCTTGAACCAAGTCTTTGTGAGTTGTACATCAAACATAGAGAGTTAGTGAACCATATATATCACTAAAGATAGACCATCACATAAAGTTAAGTGTTTTTTCAATGAAAAACATTTACATACCCTGCTCTTTGATCGTTTTCCAAAGGCCCCAGCAGTAAGATGCTTCATATAAGCCATAACATAAAACTCACAATCATGGGCATTTGGTTGATGAGGAACCTAAAGACATGCATCAATTTTCAATAGTGAAAAATCATATAAATTGACCTTATCAACATGACAACACATGCGTACAACACTTGAGCCATTGACACACCTCAGGTATTTCTAGTGGTGAAAGTCCTTTTCTTGGTTTTTCCATGAACTCTTTCAAACCCTCATTCAATTGTGAGATAGAATCTCAAGAACCCTACAAGGAAAGCTCTTAGATCAAACTCTCACCCAATAACCTCTATATTCCTTACCACATACATACCTATAAACACTAGCAAGATAGGTTGTGCCATTAGAATCCGGCAATGAATTGAAGTACATAATAGCATGTGAATCCCATGGAGATTTGTCAAGCTTTTTGAAGCGATTGTTGAAGATGACATAAAGGACCCAATAGTTCAGTAAACAAGACATAAATATGCAACAAATTAAGCATGAAAACCATAGGTACATCACATCACTTTCAAGCTAAAAGAAAATGAATAAAGCATACCTACTAACTATTGGTAGAAAAAGGAACCAATGTTGAGACATATCTACACCTGGAAGGTAATTCTTGATAAGTCCAATGTCTTCATGATGACGTAGTGTAACATAGTCATACCATATGTTGGGGTATAAAGCCCAATGTGGTCGCCCAGGTAAGTGGGCGGGCCACCAGGTATGTACACATATTCTTTTGTAAAAACCTAATAAGAACTCACTATGCTCTACACATTACAGTAGAGCGAGTTCACCATATCCTCGTGCTCTTCTTCTCGCACTCTCTCTCGCGTCTCACTTCCGCTCGTACTCCTTCAACTGGTATCAGAGCTCAGATCGAGGCTCGGGGCACCACTGCAGGAGGCTAGAGTCACCAACTCAGATTGGAGTGAAATTCGACAGGCAAAGACACGGCCCCAAATCTCGTGGGTGAGGCCGAAGGACTTGGTGTTGTCAGAAATTCATTCTGAGGTCATCTCGGCCACCGTTCGGCTTCGACAAAGGTCTGCGCAGGCCATTTTCAACTACGTGGTCTTAGCGAGTGCAGATCCGACTCTGCAAATTTGGGGTTTTCGGCCTACGTCTGCAGGTGCTGAGGATATCGACACTCCCAGAGTGTTGATTTGTGGCTGTCTACACATCGAAGGACGGCTCACAGTTCTTGGAGGCGTGTCACATACGACACGGGCGCATCTACACATAGACTGTAGGCGACATCCACTAGTTCATCAGGTAGCTTGTGTTTGCTGCTTGATATTCCAGATTTCATCCTGACATTGCAGGTACTTCCACATGGGATGTATTGTCAGAGATGATGTATGTCTGTTGAGGGTTTGCTGGCTGTGAGTCACGCAGCAAACAACCGCCACAGCGGTTACAGCATACAGTGGGAAATTTGTGGATGTATGACTTTGTGGGAAGTCTATGTACTGTCAGATTTACTGCAGCCTTTGTTGAGGGTCGAGTGAGGTTTTATTGAGCTGGGGGATTCTCGAATGTTGAGATCCTTTCGGTGATACAGGTCTTGGAGCGATCCCTCGAGCACCCTTAGATAGGCAGCTAGGATGTATTGACTGTGAGTTAAACAGTTGGGATTGCATCTTTGCTTTACTGCCGTTGAGGCATTGTCGCAGTCTATGCTTACAGGACAGTGACAGGACAGTCAGAGACAGTACAGGTGCAAGACAGGTTTACCCACAGCTTATAGTGTCAGAGAGACAGTGTTTTTGAGCTGTTTTTGGTCTGTTTTTGAGTACACCAGAGCCATTTTACAAAGGAGACTCTGCCGAAATTTATGCTTAATCTGAAGCTTTCTTGGTTCATTTGGCAGGTTGATATTGGTTCAGAGGTCAGTTTACAGGGGAAAATCTGCCGAATTTTTCCCAGGAAAGTAAACTACTGTGAAGCGTAGCTATGGCTGGATCACAAGACACTGCTCTTTACAATATCAAGAAGCTGGATGGAACCAATTTCCCATTGTGGAAGAAGCAGATTTGGCACGTGTTGGTACAAAAGAAGCAGATAAAACCTATAAAGCTCAAGGGGATAAAACCAGAAGATATGGACGAAGATGAATGGAGCGAAATGGATGAATTGGCACTTTCTACCATTATGCGGACTTTGGCAGAAAGCGTTTACTTCAATGTAGCAGACGAGATGTCGGCTTATCAAGCATGGTTAAAGCTGAGTGATCTTTATGAGAAGCAGAGTGCAGCTTCACAGGTATACTAGCTTAAGAAGCTTGTTGACTTGAAGATGAAAGAAGGGACACCTATGTCCAATCATCTGAATGAATTCAACACAATCTATAGTCAGTTGTCAGCTCAAGGTGTCAAGTTTGATGAACCTGTTAGAGCTATGTTCTTGTTGATCATATTGCCGGCAAGTTGGGACACTTTTTCGCACAGCTTTGAGTAATTTTGCACCTCCAGATGGTTTGAACATAGCAGGTGTAGAAGGAAATCTGCTTACTGAAGAAACCAATAGAAAGACAATGCACAAAGGCAAAGGAACAGCCTTAGTTGTCAGGGGAAGGACCAAAGAAAAGTACAAAGGTGGAAAGAGGAATCAGTCTCGTAGCAAGTCCCGCAGTGCTAAAGGCAAGAGTGACATAGAATGCTACCATTGTGGCAAGAAGGGTCACATGAAAAGAGACTGCAGAGAATGGAAAGCAGAAAAAGGCAAAGAGAAAGATGAAGACCATGGTGAGAAGAACAAGTCCTCAGTGAAGATTCAAGAAAAAAATGCGACAAACACTGTTGCAGAGGATGACAGTCTAGTGTCAGGAGACATCTACTTCTTGAAGAATACAATGGACTCAGCTCTTCTTACAGCATCTGATCGAAATGCACTGAGTGACTGGATTATAGACTCAGGGGCATCACTTCATGTGTCTCCAAACAAGGAGTGGTTTACCTCTTATGTGACCACTAAAGATCATGTTCGGCTAGGCAATGGGCAGACATGTGAGATCTTAGGTGTTGGAGATGTTCAATTGAAGTTTCAGAATGGCTCTTCTTTCACGCTGAAGAATGTGAAACATGTTCCCGCAATTACAAAGAGCTTGATCAGCACAGGTTTACTTGATGATGTTGGCTACGTCACCACTTTTGGACAGAACATGTGGAAGATATCCAAGGGTTCTATGACAGTAGCACATGGAGTAAAGTCTGGAGGACTTTACATGATTTATGTATCAAATGTCTCTAAAAAAGTAATCAATGTAACCGAGCAGCCGAACGTTTCTTTGTGGCATAGCCGGTTAGGACATATGTCCAAGAAGGGAATGGAAATCTTGTCTCGTTCTGGTTATTTGCCTGGCTTTTCATTTAATGATTTTGAATTCTGTGAACATTGTCTGTATGGTAAGCAAACACAGCAGCCACATAAGCATAGAAGCAGTAGAAGAGATACACAGTTGGCACTTGTTCATAGTGATTTGTGTGGACCTATGCCTAACCTATCTCTAGGGAGAGCTTCTTACTTTATGACATTTATAGATGATTACTCGAGGAAAGTATGGGTTTACTTTCTCAAGCACAAGGATGAAGCGTTGAGTGTTTTCAAAACTTTTGTGACACTTGTGGAGAATCAGAGTGGCAAGAAGCTTAAATGCTTACGCACTGACAATGGTGGAGAGTATGTTTCGAAGGCCTTTCAGGACTTTTGTGAGTCAAAAGGTATAAAACGTGAACTTACTGCTCCTTACAATCCTCTTCAAAATGGTGTTGCTGAGAGGATGAATAGGACCATACAAGAGAAGGTCAGAAGTATGTTGTCTAATGCACAGCTGCCAAATGGGTTTTGGGCTGAAGTTGTATCAACAGCTGTTCATCTTGTAAATAGATCTCCTAGCAAGGTTTTGCAGAAGGATTTAGTGCCAGAGATGGTATGGTCAGGCAAAATGCCCTCATACAAGCATCTCAGAGTCTTTGGCTATGAGGCATATACTCACGTTCCAAAAGAATTCAGGAACAAACTTGAGCCAAAGAGTAGAAAGTGCATCTTTCTAGGCTATGGTAATTCTGGTGAGATGGGGTACAGACTTTGGGATCCCGAATCCAGAAAGGTTGTCCGCAGCAATGATGTTCACTTTAATGAATCCAAATATCATTCTAAACCAGAGAGGGTTGAGGAGATTAGAAGAGTTGTCTTCCAAGAAGATGGACCTACACGTGCAAGACAAAATGTCAGGGCTCAAGAGGAGCAAGGACAGGATAGAGTGGAACCACAGGTTGTGGCTGAGCCTGATCCACCTATTGTGCATAGATCTAGACGTGTCTCGCGACCTCTTGATAGGTTTGTTCCATCTATGAACTATGTCATGTTGACTGATTGCAATGAGCCTTCATGTTACAAGGAAGCAGTGCAAATGAAGGACTCCGAGAATTGGCAATTGGCCATGCAGTCAGAGATGAGAGCTCTGTATAAAAACAAGACATGGAAGCTAGTTAAATTACCACAGGGCAAAAAGGCTCTACCTTGTAAATGGGTTTACAGGTATAAGATCACCGCTCATGATAGTCAGCCAAAGTACAAAGCAAGGCTTGTTGCCAAGGGCTTTAAGCAAGAACAAGGCATTGACTTTGATGAAGTCTTCTCTCCGGTGGTCAAGATGACTACATTGAGATGCTTTCTTGCATTGGTTGCCATATTAGATTTGGTGTTGCACCAAATGGATGTCAAGACAGCGTTCTTGCATGGTGATTTAGATGTGGAAATTTACATGCAGCAGCCAGAAGGGTTTGTTGAGAAAGGCAAGGAAGATTGGGTATGCCAGTTGTTAAAGAGTCTTCATGGCTTAAAACAATCACCGAGGGCATGGTACCATAAATTCCACAAGTTTATGCTTTCTCAAGGCTACAAACGTAGTGAGTTCGATCACTGTCTATATACAAAGAAGGCTAAGGATGGCAGTTGGCTGATCCTTATTTTGTATGTGGATGACATGTTGATTGCTGGCAAGCACTTGGAAGAAATTTCAGCTTTGAAGTCAAAGATGGCAAAATCGTTTGACATGAAAGACATGGGTGAGGCAAGTCATATACTTGGTATGCGCATTGAGAGAGACAGATCAAAGAAGTTGATTTGGTTATCTCAAACAGAGTATATTGACAAGGTTTTGCAACGTTTCAATATGGAGAAGGGAAAGGCATTGAGTGTTCCATTGCCACCATATGTGAAACTTAGCAAACAAGATTGTCCTGTGTCTGAGGAAGAACAGGCTGAAATGGATAAGATTCCATATGCATCTGCAGTGGGTAGTTTGATGTATGCAATGATTGCTACTCGCCCAGACATTGCATTTGCAGTGGGAGTAGTAAGTCGATACATGTCAAACCCAGGCAAGAAACATTGGGAGGCAGTGAAAGGAATATTGAGATACCTGAAAGCTACAAAGAGTATGCGTATATGCTATGGGAGTCAGGAGCTAAGTGTAAAGGGTTTTACAGACTCAGATTATGCAGGTGACTTAGACAACCGAAGGTCTACGTCAGGGTATGTCTTTACATTGGCTGGTGGAGCAATATCATGGCATTCTAGATTACAAGATTGTGTTACTCAGTCTACCAGAGAGGCTGAATATGTTGCAGCATCAGAGGCATGAAAAGAATCAATTTGGCTTAATCGACTAGTAACAGATTTGGGAATCAAAGAAGAGATGCCTGTGTTATATTGTGATAGTCAAAGTGCTATACAATTGGCTCGCAATCCAGTTTATCACTCAAAGACAAATCATGTGGATGTGAAGTATCATTTCATCAGGGAAATGCTCGAGGATAAGCAACTTCAGCTTGTCAAAGTTCACACCACAGAAAATCCTGCTGATCTACTTACAAAAGGACTTCCCTCAGAGAGCTTTGCGCATTTTCGCAAGCAGTTAGGTGTAGGGTAGTACATCACTTCTCTACATCTCTTGTATATTAGCTTGTATAGTAGCTTCTCTCACACTTAAAGTACCACATTGGACTTTAAGTGGGAGGTTGTTGGGGTATAAAGCCCAATGTGGTCGCCCAGGTAAGTGGGCGGGCCGCCAGGTATGTACACATATTCTTTTGTAAAAACCTAATAAGAACTCACTATGCTCTACACATTACAGTAGAGCGAGTTCACCATATCCTCGTGCTCTTCTTCTCGCACTCTCTCTCGCGTCTCACTTCCGCTCGTACTCCTTCACCATAAACTATCCATGAACCAAACTTGGTCTAAAATCTCTTTAGGCAATGTGTTTTCTCTCCAACTATCACCATAAAAAACAAAGACATTGCATTGAAAACTTACATAATACACGACATATTTTTGAAAGCATACAAATGAGCTTTAAGCTATAGTTACATCATAAACAAGTTCATTGTTTTTGTGGAAGCTTTGGCATGGGAAATATCTTCAAGTATTTTCATGTCCACTTCCGAAATTATGTTAGATCAATGAGATCTAAATTGAATTGGTGATCCACTTTCAAAACTATATGTCAAAGCAAATTTATACATTAACAAATGATAGAGAATGCTAAACCTTTAGAGGATGGTAATAATCACCTTGCTTGTATGGACTCGTTGCCATTACTACTACTTGCTTCCAAGTTAATTCCCCTCTTGCTTATCACCAAAGAAAGTGGCATGTTGCCTTTGCAAAGAGGAGAGTCACTAATCATTTGGATTTGCTTTGACAAACCAATGGTCACCCGAATATGAAGTATATTGACAAGTTCATGAGAAGGTAAGTAGAATTATCTACTATATGCATGATTTATATTTCTACATGAACAAAGTTTTACCTGTTTTCCTCTTTGAACGGACAACAAATTTTCAAGCAAGGAAGCACCTAACGGTACGGGAGTACCCTCTATGAAGTTTTATTTTCCCTTGCTTCACGGGTGCAAGCAAAGGACCATGACCATCATCCAATGTGAGATTTGGCTACAAGACATGCAACTTATTTAACACCAAATTCAAAATCCGCATCATACCATACAATTAGTCATTTAAATAACAACACTACATGCGACATACCGGAGTACATGCTTGCTCAATATCAACTTTCTCCTCTACTTTTTTGTCCTCAACGTTTTCCTCTTCTTTATGTATTTTTCCACCGGGGTTACGCTTCTAAAAAGAGTCGAGAGTGAAAAGCAAAAAAAAAAACGTAATCCTTATAAAAATAAAATGTGATGGTTGCGATATATATGCTTACATTCATTTCGAAGCCACCATCAATCCGTTTTTGTATACCCGCCATGCGTGCATCTTTTGTGCTCATGTAGTCCCCTAATGCATTGGCCATTTCTCTTTCTACAAAAGCTTCTTTCGATCCCTTTGCTAGCTTCTCACTCTCATCGAAAGCATTCATTTTCAAAGCAAGGACTTCTCCCTCCCTTGTTTCTCTCGAACTTATAAGCCGCATCCTTGAACCGCACCTTTAATTGCTTCTCGTATGTGTTTGCCCTTGACAAAGTCCGATTCATCATGCCTCGCGGTCGACCACCCTTGCGTAGCGGGATATCACACTCGGTGCCATGATCATCTCGAAGATGTTCCATCATGTCGACCCTCTTCTCGTAACATATTTTGTTAGCCCGGCACTCTTCCGTTGCAATGCATTGACGAGTTTTTCTCCCATTGTCACACACAATTTCGATGTAGAGCGGCCTCGCATCTTCCATCCCCCGTGATTGTTTGTTTGTGAGCTAGTGAAGTGGGACACTTAATTGAATGCTCCTCCTCCTAAAGCGTAGTTCATTGCAATTTCAAAGCCTCACCGGTATATGACACACAAATGGGTATAAGGCACAGAGCTGAGGGTATAAGAGAGTATAAGGCACACAGAGCATAAGCCTTTGTATGCTAGGGTATTAGGCTGTTGTAAAGAGCTATGATATCTTTGCTTCACAGGTGCCGAGCATATGATACTGTTGTAAGCCGCAGAGCTTTTCAGGTAATAAGCATAAGCAATGCTAATAATGCAGTGCAAGAATAAGGGTGCAATCACTGTAGGCAGTGCATGAAGCACCCGGCTACGCCTTGCTTGACGCAGGAGAAACCAGGGGAATATCGAAAGCGGAATAAGGGTGCAATTGTTGCAGGCTTGCGCAAGGGCTGATCTGACGCAGGAGAACGCAGGGGAATACCGAAAGCGGGCGCAGCAGGACGAGGCCTAGTACACCAAATTGCACGCCAAGGGAATCATTGAATGCTCCCGCTCCCCCCTTCAATAACTGCGCCTCCATCCCCTGAACTGAGCGCCCCCCCCCCCGTCAGACGGCTCTTATCCGCCCTACTCCCCCTGCCCTCAATCCCCTCTGGCCTCCAGCCGTGCCATATAGTGACGAGGGGTGGCTAGGGGAAAGGGATGGGATGGGACCATTTGACCTCTTTTCCCCCACTTTTTGACTCGGATTTAAAAATACACTAAGAATTTAAAATTTTCAAAAAAATCATATTTAAAATTGTTTCTCCTTAAAAGGTCCTCGAGCCTATTTCATGGTCAAAAAAGTGTATTTTACCTCCAAAAGTCAAAAACGTACACTGAAAAAGAAAAGAAATGATTTTTTTTCAAAAAAATCAAAACATCTTTTTTCACCCTCCAAAGGTTTTCCAACCCTATTCTATAGCTTAAAAGTGATTTTCTCTCTCTACAAACCCTTTTCCAAGCTCTCAATTGTTACAGCACATGCACCCCTATAGTCTAGCATCATCTCTCTGCTAGCTTTCTCCCACCTCCATTGTAGCACCAAGCAAGCTTCTTTCCCATCTCTTTCCCTTGTCCACCACATATTTTCACACCAAGCTAGCTCCTCTCCTTTCTCTCACCTCCATTAAAGCATGAAACAAGATTCTCCTCCTTCTACTTTCATTCACTGACACTACATGAAAATATCTACTCTCGAAGGTGACAAAAGTATGAGCTCACATGATTTACATATCACAACAACAGGAGGTGTGAATGGTCATAGACACACAAATACTCAAGTGTATATGAATCTCTAGATGAGGAAGACAAATACTTGTAAGGGAAGGGAAGCCTCACAACAACAACATTGTCTCCCTTTGTAATTTTTTTCATGACGTTGGATTCCTCTATAGATGCTTTTGTATTTATACTCATTTTGGTGCAATATAAATATGTTTTCTTTTAAATGGTGTCGTATTGAGTGAGAGTATTTGATTTAGATTATTGGAGTTTCATACAGACATTGTTGACCTTTATGAATATTTTGATTTTCCTCTAAGATGTTTCAAGTCTCAAGTCTTAATCACTCCATCATGAAGAAATTCAAGCAATTTTTTGATTTCATCTTAATCAATAATGGTTATTCTTATTAAAGTAGATCATAACCTTTGTTAAGATGTCCTCATTTGGGGATGTTGAATATATTCTCCTTCATTAGTAGTGCTTCATAAGTTGAGAAATCTAAATTCTTGTCTTTCAACATGTTATTGTTTCCATACTAGTATGCCTATGCCAAGTTTGACTTAGAGAAATGACAACTTAAGATGGAGGTGTCGATATATAGCGGTGATTTGATAGGTGAACAATTAACTTATTGTTGATTAATGTTTTAGTATACATATATTGTAAAGCCTTTGAGTTTCCAACTTTTTGGACTACATAAGTAGTCCTTAGTAAAGGGTTGGATTTTTAGTGCATCTTTGGACCATTGGATAGAACTTGCAAATTAGCACCACATGCAAAGCTAATGATAGTAAACTTTTTTTGAAATATTTCTTTTAGGCCCTTGCGAGAGAGTGTTGACATTTGTGTGCGTCTATCTTTAAAGAAGGGCATTGAGTATTGTATTTGAGTATTGTGTCAATCATTGTTTTTTATGTTTTTGGAAAACTGTCATCAAATTAGTTCATTGTTACACTTTTATTCAAAAACATGATATTTTATTGTGATACCATATGTTTAAAAATACTAGTGTCACTTTCTTTTTTTCCTCTCTCACAAAGAATCTTTTTATTATGAAATTCTTCTCAATAGCTTTATGTAGGCCATAGTGAATTTTCACCTTGTTTGAGTAGTGTTTTTTTAGTATCAAATTTTATTAAATATCCCTATTCATTGGCTATTGGTAGCTATTTCTTTGGTATTGGTAAAGATGATATCAATAGCTATCACCCTTGTAAACTTAACTATTAAATTGTGGATTTGACTTCTACTATGTAGCTCATTTGGATAGAGAAAGTGTAAAGTTAAATTATAGAGGCATGTATTGTTATCATAGAAGATATGTACCAATGGAGCCCATGTAAACTGCTAATCAAAAAATCTTTGGTTGGATACTTTAACAATAGGGGTGACATGTGGTTTTAAATGCCAAAGAAATGGCTTTACCAAAACATTCCGAAGGACAAGGGGTAAAAAAAGGAAGTAAAAATTGGCTCCTTGTTTGGCCAATTTCTAGTGCTGAATGTTTAGTGTACACAGGATCACCCAACAATCAACATTGGTGTCAACCTATAGCACGGCATTGTTGTGATGATCATTGGTTACCTACATGTATGACTTTTGATGCAAACTCTGGGGACAAGAAAATATGCACACTTATGGTGTGTGAGATGCATGGTTTGTGATATTGTTGAGCGATATGACTGTTAAATCTAAGGATGCAAAGGGGTAAGGCAATGGAAGGGAGACGAGGGAGAGAGGGGAGAGGGAGGGAGAGATAGGAGAGATGCAGGGGAGAGGGAGAGGTAGGGGAGATGCAGGGGAGAGGAGAGGGAGAGAGTTATTTTTTTGGAGGGAAAATAAAAAGTCAAAAAATGGCCGTAAGTCCAAAAAAGGTCAAAAAATTCTTTTTTTTTGCATATGTTTATAGGTTAAATAACCTTTTAAGAAAAAAAATAGGTGAAAATTGATTTTTTGAAAAAAAAATCATTTTTTAGCTTAGGGCTATGCACGTTTTTTATGATGTCGCATTGGAAAGGGATGGAAGGAGGTAGTTAATGCCACAACACCTGTTTTCCTTCACTTTTCAAGAGCTAGAGAGAGAAAGGGACCTCTAGGAGGACCACAGCTTAAATGGTCCTAAAAAAAGGCTAGAGAATCCTACCTACTAAGTACACTTGTACCCCAAAGTCTACACAAAATTAACCTTAATTCCCCAAGGCCCATGCAAAGTTCATATTTTTCCTAATGCCCTGTCCTCCTTGGTGGTACTTTGTGGACCAACTGAAGGTGCACATCTCCTCCTTGGAGATCAAGTGCTCGCCCTGCCACGTTCGAGTCTTATTGATGTTATACCATTGGGTGTTGGGTGGTTTTGGATTAAGGTGTGTTGGAGATCTATCATTTTATCCTTTCGAGACCTATGGACTCGTCTCCTTATCATCTGGTGATGGTCGAAATTATGTATGGACTCCGAGTTGGCCTCCTATGGTTGGGGAAACTCCTTGGTGGCACTCTCTTGAAGTGTTCCTCTTGATAGGCATTGCTAGCTCCTTTTCTCCGTGTGGCTTTAGGTATGCTCTGTTAGTCCTTTCAAGCTCAGTTTCTGTCTTGGTAGCTAGTTTGGGCATTCTTGGTTCTGTGTGAGGAGATCAGGTGTGATGGCAACCTCTCCCGTCGTGCTTTGTTTTCTTTGGATATGATTGTATGGGTTTCGACTTCCATGTAAAAAGCCCGGTCTCTTATGGACTCATATGTGATCTTTGAACCGGTGTATTCTTGTTGAACTCCAAGGTTCATGTTGAGCATGGAGGCGTTGTAGATTGTTGTGAATATAAATCTACTTATTTTGTGAGTGGGTTTTGCTTTTTATAAAATCAAAAATATTTTTTGCCTCTTAAATTGTAAAAAATGACTTTCTATGCACACTTTACCCATTTTGCGTATTTTGCTTGTTTTTTCAAGAATAAAATGTGAATTCCCTTCAAAAGATATAACAAATCAATAACTATATAAGATTTTCAAGATTTGAGGGCCAAGATGACAATAAGAAATGAAACGCGGTTAGGATGTTGTCTTTTTTTTTTTGGGGCGATACCCACAACTATGAGTAGTATTAAATTAATCTCCAAAAATAATTACAGGCAAACCCTGGTCCAAAAACCTGAGCCAAGGCATCAAGGTACCATAGATTATAGTCAACCAAACCCTAAGGCCTATTCTGGGAGTCACCCGACCATAGTGTTTTATGTTGAAACTATAGAGACTATTATTGCAAGAAGTCTCTATAAGAGCTTAGGATGGTTTTCATAAAGGAATATTGCTAGAAAGTTGTTGCAAACATCACAATATTCCAGTCATACTATAAATATCTAAATTCTTTTTGAAGTTTGGCTAGTTCCCTAGTATATGCATGAATATGCTCTTGATGCTAATCCAATAGAAAATTCTCAAATCCTAAAACTAGCCCATTGTTGGAGAGGTATGTCAAAATTAAAGATTAACCCTTGATGCACGCAGCCTATATTTGAAAAAGTCGCCACATATTTTCAATCTTGAAAGCCAAATTGATGCAACTATCTTATCTGATACACCGAAATACCTAAATGTGGAGGTAGCACCAAAATTTTACAAGTTTTGATCTAGCACACATAGCATAAGCTAAGGAACCATGCATGCATAATAAGCAAAAATAGGCTTTTTAAATTGCAACTCTTGGTGAGACTCATACTAATTTTTCTTGGGACAAGAACGATAGCCATGTCCTTGCTCCCCACACTTAAGACACTTATGGTCCTTGCGAAAAGCTTCAAGCTCTTTACGAGGGAGTTTATTTTTACCTTTGTAAACTCCCTTCTCCTTGGACCTATTGTTGTTGTAGCTGTTGTTATAGGAAGTGCCTTGGGAAGAATTTTGGGCATTGGTTTTCCCCTTTGCATCATTTTTGTCTTTGTTTTCTCTGGTTTGATATTCCGTCTAGCCCCTTGTTGAAGATTGATGCGGGAAGCAACCATGGTGTGGTGGATTCTTCGATGATAGAACCAGGCCGTTGGGAGTTGACATACTCGGTCATTTCTTCAGGTAATCCCACACAAAATTGCTGCTTTTGCTCGGCAAAAGTCTATCTTTTGGAAGACAGGACCATCAAGTCAGTATCATGTGTGTAGGGAATGAGTAGCATGTGTGAGGCTTTATAGATTCCATAGGAATAATGTGACTATGCACTTTTATGGTGCATGCTTGGCTTTTAGGGAGTGTAAGCTAAGGCTTACCCCAACACCCATATGCCTCCTCTCATGACTAGGTCCTAAACAATATACTCAAAAGCACATCCTGTCACATAGAAGCCTTTCCCAACTGATGTGAACCTGCAGATCGCATTTTTATTGTTCGTTATCGCTGCCGCCCACTCCCATAAGCCATGAGTTGACATGCGACGGCCCATAAAATACAACACTACTGATTGAGCACAACAAAATCTATGCTCCGAATTGTGGCTTCTAAATTAAACTTAACTTGCATCACATAACCATCATCCGCCTTATTTCGACTTTGCTTGATCGCCCCAAAGTAGAATTTCTTATGACAATGACCGAGTGCCAAACACAGAGTGTTTCAATAGCTTCTCTGGAGGTCTTAGCAATTGAACCACTCGCCCTCTTTCTCCCCTCTGCTATGAATATAAACGTTGCCTCCCACCCATCGCGATCTAGAGACCCCTTCTTGTCCACTAACCCGAACATTGCCTCATCAGCTTCCATGCCAGTTAAGAAAATCCCTCGCGATGGCTCAGCACCACGTGTCACATCAATTACGGCTTCAAACCAACAAGTGACCCGGGGTATACAAGGCCCCCTTAAAAGCCAAGGTTAAATAATCGTGATTATAAGGTCTCCAATAAGACTTATTATAGGGGATAAATAATCGCGATCATTAAGGTCACAAATTCACCCTTACAAAATGGGAAAAGCGCTTAAGGTCACAAGAATGCACTGCCACCTTGAGCACCCTGCGAACCTGCCATTTCTCTTACAAATATAGACTAGCATGTAATTCTATTGACAAGACAACATTTACATACTAACGTAGAAAAATGTTAGGCTGGTACATTTATTTCATGCGGAGTACAAAGTCTTTAGAGGGCACATTGTCAAAAGGCTTTTCATTTTTTACACTCTTTCATTTTACTTTTGGATTCTAGATTACATGTTTCGTAAGGTTGTCATTGAAGTAAACCAATGAATGCCTCCAAAATTTTATGCTCCATCGTATATCGTATATAGTATAGATATAACTTTGACAAAATTTTGAGTTTATTTTCTTATCCTTAAGTATGTGATATGATTACACACCATCTATCAAATTTGTATATTGACTATATGTTGATTGGTAGAAAATGAGATTCATTATTAGTGGTCGTCACTTCTTGTGTCCATAACGAAAGAAAAAAATTGTGGTTCTCAGGGTTTCACTTCACCGCAATTGCAAATTATGCACGTGCACATTTACTCTAAAGTTTCGTGATTAAACATGGAGTTAATGGGTGTTAATGAGTTAATGGGTGCTAATTCTCTTGTGGCTTGCTCATCGTGTAACTACTGGTGGGACTAATGATTTCGTCACTTGTTTGTCTAGGATACACTATAATAAACTAAGTTTGTATTTCCACATCATTATACTTTCAGCCTCTCTTTGGAGTGTTGCAATCAAAGTGTCCAAAGCCTCTCTTTCTTTGTTTCTTCTCTATACCAATACTCACACACTGCAATCACCTCCAATGACTACCGAGGAATGTAATAATCATCTCCAATCACTATCGTGGAATGTACACTATTGAATCACTCCATTTTCTTTAGCTCTCCTTTATTCTTCACATCAATTTGCTATCAATTCTTCTCGATGTGTGGACGTGCTCTATTGATCATTGGCTCTCTCTCTCTCTCTCTCTCTCTCTCTCTCTCTCTCGCGCGCACACACACACACACATGAACATAGGTCATGTTTATGTGGGCATATATCAATGCTATAACAAAAAAAAAAGATTTAGTGTAATCCCGCCTACAAAATTTGACACTTACCTCTAAATTTTAAAATGGAAGGTGAGAATATCTATAAAATTTACAAAAAACTAGTGTAATTTAGTATAAAAACTTTAAAATTTAGTCAATCTACCTCTACTCTTTCTCATATGTAGGTTTTCCAAGTTTCTGGGAAAACGTTCTGTCGAGCACTAACGTAGGTGTAACGGGCACTATAGAACTTGCAAAACTAGTCTATATACCAAAACCAGAATATGTGTATGTAGAACTTGCATAACTAGTTTATATGGGTAGTATATCTTTGACTATACCAAAATGAGAATATGTGTACTTTGGCAAATGTAGTTGAATTTTCTTTTTCTTTCATGCTTTTTGCAAAGGGATGATAAGTGGGTGGTCCTAAATGAGTCCCTCTCAAAATGAATCTTGTATAAGATATATTTTTTACCCTCTTTTTGAGATTCTCTCTCAATTTGACCCTTGAGTAAAACATCAGGTTGGAGGACCCATCAAGTGGGTTGTCCCACGATCCAAGGGGTTGTTGGAGCATGGATATGAGTGTGTTGCAGGCTCATTACTGCAAAGAGGGATTCGCAGAGTCCTTGAACAACGGTACTCTTGGGGTGGAGCTCTTGGTTGTCCATTAGAAAAAACATGAACACTCTAGGGGGCCTTGAGATTAAGGTTAATTTGAGGCCAACCAATAGGAAGAGGGTGGTGGACACACTCTATACCTTCTACTTTTTTTTCCCCCACCATCAGTGCGGGGAAGGTAGTAGGGACAAATTTTTACACGTATCATGTATTTACAATTATACATTGCTATACATTACACCCTTGAGGGGCAACCGTGGGAACAACCCTAGCAATAAGGGAGGAGAATATACCCAAGAGAACACAACATGTGAGCCTTGAACCCTCAACCTTGGGGTTACATCGCAAAGGTCTCACCAACTAAGCTCGCTTCTTGGGTGACAAGGTAGGGAGACAAGGTAGGTGGACACACTCTATATCTTCAAAAGAGTAGGGGACAAGGTAGCTTTACACCTATTAATGGCTTCTTACCTAGTGAGAAGGTAAGGGAGGTGGCTAGGGGAAGGGGATGGGGGGGCACCATTTGACCTCTTTTCTCTCACATTTTGGCTCGGATTTAAAAATACACAAAAAATTTCAAATTCCAACCAAAAAAACAAACAAACAATTTTTCCTCCTCAAAAGGTCCCCGAGCCTATTTCATGGTCGAAAAGGCATTTTTTACCTCCAAAAGTCAAAAACCTATACTAAAAAATAAAAAATGATTTTTTCCAAAAAAATCAAAACATCATTTTTCACCCTCCAAAGGTTTTTCAAACCTATTCTATAGCTTAAAAGTGATTTTCTCTCTCTACAAACCCTTTTCCAAGCTCTGCATTGTTACAACACATGCACCCCCTATAGTCCAACATCATCTCTCTGCTAGCTTTCTCCCACCTCCATTGTAGCACCAAGCAAGCTTCTCCCCCATCTCTTTCCCTTCTCCACCACATATTTTCACACCAAGCTAGCTCCTCTCCCTTCTCTCACCTCCGTTAAAGCATGAAACAAGATTCTCCTCCTACTTTCATTCACTCACACTACATGAAAATATCTACTCTCGAAGGTGACAAAAGTATGAGCTCACATGATTTACACATCACAACAACAGGCGATGTGAATGGTCATAGACACACAAATACTTAAGTGTATATGAATCTTTAGATGAGGAAGACAAATACTTGTAAGCGAAGCCTCACAACAACAACATTGTCTGTCTTTGTAATTTTTTTCATGAGGATGGATTCCTCTATAAATACTTTTGTGTTTATATTCATTTTGGTGCAATATAAATATGTTCTCTTTTAAATAGTGTCGTATTGAGCGAGAGTATTTGATTTAGATTATTGGAGTTTCATACAGATTTGAGAAACACTCTTGACCTTAAACATTGTTTCAAGTCTCAAGTCTTAATCACTCCATCATGAAGAAATTCAAGCAATATTTTGATTTCAGCTTAATCAGTAATGGTTAGTCACCTTTGTCAAGATGTTCTCATTTGGGGATGTTGAATATATCCTGCTTCATTAGTAGTGTTTCATAAGTTGCAAAATCTAAATTCTTGTCTTCCAACATGTTATTGTTTCCATACTAGTATGCCTATGTCAAGTTTGACTTAGAGAAAGGACAACTTGAAATGGAGGTGTTGATTGGTACACACCCATGTATGTTGATTGGTACACACCCATGGTGCTCGTTGTTCGCCACCATTGCTTCTCATCCTGTGGTTACCATGCTTGAAGCTAGTGATGCAAGAGAGGAGATCCAAGGGTTGAAGCTAGTGCTGCAAGAGGAGAGATCCAAGGATTGATCTTTCCGGCAACTCCTGGCAAAGCTCTTTGCAAATGACTTCATGAGGTGGGAGTATGTGTTGCTTCCCTTCCGAAGTAGGGTAAAAGTGATTAATTCGTTTATGCTCCCGTACACGAGCCGTACATAGCTTTCATTGGCCTGCTCCTCAAGATAGTCAAATGGAATTGGAAAGGATTCTTGAAACCGGTGAAAAGATTCTTGTGGGAAAATAACATCAAAGACTTGATGCCTTGGCAGTGGGTCAAATGAGAATATGTCGCTAGACCAATGGAGCAAGGTGGTATTAAGATCCTCAACCCTACTATTCATGCAAAGGCCAAGTGTGCCAAAGTCTCAATCGCAAAGCAAGACCAAGCATGGGCCATTATGACAAGGGATGTGATTGACAAGGAGAAGCTTACTGGCCCTGTAGGAGAGAGAGAGAGAGAGAGAGAGAGAGAGAGAGAGAGAGAGAGAGAGAGAGAAGGCAACAGCGGCAAATCCCCGGGGCGATTCTCTGCCTGCTTTGGCGCTCGACGACACCTTCCATTCAGCGACGACACCATCTTCAGCTTCGAAACAAACCTTGAGAGATTCTGTCGCTTTTCTGATTTTCTCCAATTGGGTACACCCCCTACTCACTTTCCAAACCTATACTTTCTATAAAGTAGAGAAAAATGTCATCCACGCGGCGACAAATGCAGCCACCGACTATAGGAGGTTGGACCATTCTCTCTCCTCTTCTCACTCACACACTACACACATGACACTCGCAACGGCTCCCTGTCTGCTTTTTCAAAGGGCTACCCGGTCTCATCTTTCATTCTCTCTTAAATCTTCAAAAAGACTGCAAAGCAGATGTATCTCAGACGCACAACAAAGAACTGATTCTCCATAGCTGCCTAGTCCTCTCTCTCTCTCTCTCTCTCTCTTGCTTTGTATCTCAGACGCACAACAAAGAACTGATTCTCCATAGCTGCCTAGTCCTCTCTCTCTCTCTCTCTCTCTCTCTCTCTCATATCTTTCATTCTCTCTCTTATAGCTTCAAAAAGATTGCAAAGCAGATGTATCTCAAACGCGAAACAAAGAGTTGATTCTCCATAGCTATCCACTCTCTCTCTCTCTCTCTCTCTCTCTCTCTCTCTCTCTCTCTGTGTGTGTGTGTGTGCGCGTGCGCGTGCGTTCTAAAAACGAATTTTGGTATGTGGCCATGACGTTTGAGTATCAAGGATTCAAAGCCCGTCAGGCCAAAAACGGGGTCCAAATGGTGTTGGAAAGGCTTAATTTTTCCGCCATTAACGGATCCATGAGTGTCCAAGATCTTGCTTGACTAAATATCAGCACTTTCACCTCTCTGTTAATGACCTTCTAGTGTGTTTAAAGGATCGTTTTACTTGCCTTCTTTTGCAAGGTACAGATCTAGGGTAATTGGCATTTCAACACAAGATAATACGTCCAATTTAATGGAGACATGGGGAAGTCTTGTAGAAGGGATGCAAATCAGGTACTGGCAGTGAATGTCGACAAGTCTTTGATGTGTGATCCGCGACAAGCTTAGTCGATGAGAAAACATAGTGAGATGAGATCAATGGAGCCTCAAGTGACCTTTGTGCAAGCTCTTCCAAGCCTGCAACCACACAATATTGGTGGTGAGGGGTGTGATATTCAAAGATTGAACCTTGCCCATCTTTAGATTTCCTTGTAGTTTTAGCCACGCCTTTATATTGTGAACCCTCAACATGCCCCACTACGAGAAAAGTGTGCCAAAGCTCTACCCATCTGCTGGAAAGCATAGCAGCAAAGGTAGAAGGCTCTTACAGAGGACATCTATGCCATTAAGTCTTCCACACCCCCATACTGAAACGAGGGGTGCACCTGATGACCTCAGGCCTTTTACCCCTCCTAGAATGTGAGTGTCATTTAGCGACGATGCCGACCTCTTGAATTCCTGCAAGCAGCATATCCAGTCATTCCCAATTCTGTCAATTTAAGATACCATATTCTCATCTGTCCCTCTCAAACTGCAGAAGCCAGGAGACTGCTCATCAAGCCGCAATACACTGGTGTCAGCACACAACACACAAAAGCCATATGTGAGCCTGAGAGCAAACACATAAAAAGGATGAGAACCACGAAACTGCTTACCCAAAAGGCCGTCCACAGGCACAACACCCTGTTGAAGGACAGAATGGCACAGACAGCACACCAAAATATATGTGCCTCAGGAGGCAAACCCAAAAACAGCATCGCATACACTCTAGAATTGGCAGAAAATAAAAGTCCGATCGTGCCAGCAACACCAGACCGAAGTCCCCATATGAGGTATCATCCACATGATGTAAGAAATGTCACAGCTGATCCAGAGGCTCCAAATGCATGCACAAAACTCGCCGTATCTCCAAGCTACTTGTTAAGCTGTGCTATATTTGAGGATGAGCTAGTTTTTATGGAGAAAGGCATTTATTCAACCTTGCCACGCTTCTGCCAGATGCTAAAAGCAACGTTGAACATCCCACAGCTATTATAACTCAGTCCATCCATTGGCAGCCAATGCTTAAAAGCAAGACCCAAAGGCTGTTATAAATGAGTCCATCCATTGCTCCTCAAATATGTCTGGCTTGGATATTGAACTCCAATATTCTCCGCAATCGCCTTGACCCATGACCCATGACATATGACCCCCCCCCCCCCCCCCCCCCCCACCCAAAAAAAAAAAAAGAAGAAGAAAACATCTAAGGAAATAAAAGAAAAGAAGATAACTCAGACCGCCTGCTTACAAAAAGGTGTCAGTCTTATTATCCTACTATCAATTTTACACCTTTTCATTTGATGAATAGAATTTCTAAAACTGAATCTTCCAATCTTCAACTTCATGAGTCATTAAAAGGCAGGACATTGAAAGTAGTGACACTTGAATTTACAAACCTTGGTAAAAAAAAATAGCATGGGGTATGTCATCAAAGGGAGCTGTAGACCCCCACACACCAATAGTATTAGACTCATATGATGTGTACAAATGAAGCAAAATTGCATGACAAAATGTACATAACAGCTCTACATTCCAAGTTCAGCCAATGTGATGGCGATTTTTACAACAATAGACTACACCAGTATCTACCAAAAGAAGCCTTCTGCTACTAAGAAAATTTCTATACAAATTGTCCAACAAACATAGATAAAACCTTGGAAGGTGCTATATTCATTAAAACCCCATCACACTACATTCCTTTTTGAAGCACGAGTCTTTCATAAAGCTGAATGACCTCCTTCTTTGTGGGGTTCTTCACCTGCAGCAGCTCTTCCGCAAAGCCAGCTTTGGTCAATTCTTGCTTCAACCGAGGAATCGTAAACTTGGTGTAGTCATCTGAGTCCTTTGAATCACTTGTCGATGTTCTATTGTCATCTGGCTTTGCAGGTGTATCGCAATGACTATGCCTAGGGCTACAACCATTTTCAATGCTGGAGTTGTTGGGTTTTTGGGCTGTGTTTTGGTTATTTGCATTCACCTCAGCATAATGGACCGAGTCCTCAAGCATACTATCATCCACCCTGGCCCTCTTTCCTGGAGACGGAGATACATTGCATGGCCCTCCATGACGGATTCTCAATTTGCTATCCAGCACAGTCTCATTCAATCGGGTTGTTGAGAACTCTTGCTGCAACAAATCGAGCTTTCCTTGTACTGCTTGTAGTTGCATGGATAGAGCCTCTGCCCGAGCATTGGCCTCTCCACATGCTTGCCTTTCTGAAGCCAGCAAGCTTTCTAGAACATGAATTGTGTTGGCCCTCTGCTTATGAGAAGAGTCCAAAAGGTCCCCCATCTCTTTATCTCTTTCCTCCAACTTTTTATCCAGAGATTTCACCCTTGAAACAGTATCTTGCTCAGCCATGCGTAGGTTATTTATCTCTTCTGAGAGGTCATCCCTTTCTCTAACAAGAACTTCATATCTCCTCTCAGCACTCACTTGCGCAGCAAGTCTTTCTGCGGCAATCCTTTCAAACTCCAGTTTTCCCTTTCTTGCTGTCTCAGCCTCATCCCAGGCCTTCTCATAGCGATCCAGGGCTGATTTCAACTCTTTTTCCGCTAATCTTAACTTGGTCTCTGCATCTCCTGACCTCTTTAGTTCTATGTTTAGTCTCGCTTCAAGGTGCTCCTTTTCTCGCTTAAGGATGTTGAGCTCCTTGTCAATTGATAGCACTTTAGTTTTTGCAGCATCAGCAGCGGTCCTACTCTGCTTCAGTTCCGATCTTAGCCTCACTAGTTCCTCTTCCTGCACATTGAACTTGAACTCCTGATCCTGAAATTCCACAAAAACACCTCATGGGCACCTTAAGGAACATTCTCTAAGATATTTGATGTGTGTGTGTGTGTGTGTGTGTGTGTGTGTGTGTGTGTGTGTGTGTGTGTGGGTATGAGGACATAGTGGTGTGTGTGTGCGAGAGAGAGGGTATGCTGGGTGAGGAAAAATATTGTCGCGCGCTCTGTGAGCTTTCAGCCGCTGCACGCTCTGTGCCCCCTCTGCCTCTTCGAGCCCTGCACGACTGCGTGAATTGCCGGCTGCTCTGAGCGCCCTGTCCTTCCGTTTGCTACAGTCAGCTCTCAACGCAGAAGGCTGCCCTTGCGCAGTGGACCAGCAGAGCTCTATTCAGATTGCGCTCTGAATTGGTGCATGTGTGTGTGAAGGCTGGTCTTCAGAGTCAGCGCTGTGGGTGTGGGTGTGGGTGTGTGTTGGGTGGGTGTGTGTGTGTGGTGGGGGATATGGGTGTGTGGTAGGTCCTTCTGCCACTCGTCTGTCGCGCGACTCTGTCCTGCACAACATCTACCCTGTGCAAGCCATTCACAGTGCGCCGGTGGTTGAAGTTTAATTTCGCCTGCACGCGGTCCTGTCGTTTTGTGTGAGAGAGAGAGAGAGGTGTGAGTTTGAGTGTATATTTGTTGGTTCTGTAAAATCATTAGGTCTTTAGTTTGATTAAAGTTTTCAAGCAGCAGGTTTCTGTACAACCAGCCTGTGTGTGTCTGTCTGTGTCAATAGCAGTCACCCCGCAAGGAACGCATATGGAATCCGCTTTATTGACTGTTAGTATAGAAGCGGATGTGCCTACGGGCAATTCTACTTGATGATTGTGCCTCGTGCTTCTCTTGTAAATACTGTAGAGATGGATTCTCCTTTTAGATGTTTTACATATAATGTGTGTGGATTGTGCAACAAAGACAAGTGGAAGCTAATCTGGTATTATGTACATACAAATAAAGTAAATATAGTGGTGTTACAAAAGCATAATCAGTACGACTTTGTTGGTGAATCTTTGTTTTATGCGGGATTCTGGATTGCCTATGTTGGGACTGGTCCTTTTCGGGTGTTTTAATGATGGTGCGACATGAATTGCAGCCGGTTTTGGCCCATAATGACCCAGCAAGGCATTGGATGGTCGTTCAATGTCTCGTACAAGGGAATATTCTGGAATTTGCTGGTATTTATGCTTATACTGCCTCAGCACAAAGAAGTCATCTTTGGCAAGATTTGGTCAAATACCCCTGGTGTTCGCATGCTTTTTGGTGCGGGGACTTTAATAATGCACCTGCAAACACGGACAATACAACTAGCCATTCGCATATGTTGAGCTCTGAACGTTCTTCTTAGGATGCTATGGTCAGTAATACAGGTGGCTTTGGATCTGTGGGCCAATACTCACTCTTCAGACCGGGGTTATACTTTTACTCATGATGCTCACTCTGGATATAGAGTACGATTGGATCGTTGGTATGTATTGGGCACTCCGCAATATGATATGTTTGCATGTGATATGTGAATCGTTCCTTTACTCTAATTGATCATTTTACTCTTTGGCTCTTGGTCTATTTTAAGGCATTAGATGCAGATTCTCCGCTTCCCCGTAAGCGGTTGTTGCAAATTAATAATGCATATCTTTCACACAAGGCATTCCAAACCTTGATTGAAGCGGTGATTCCTCCACTTGTCTCTCATATGTTTATCGATGTGGATGTGGCCTTGTATTGTTTTGTCGTGCAGATCCAAGCAGTCATAAAGGATTATGGTTCATTACCAACTGAGAGATAAAGTGCAGGAAGACCAGGCGATTTGTCAAGCTTTAGAAAGTCTTGCAGATACTAGACGGCTTACTGATTCGGAACAAGAGGAATTATGTGCAGCCAAAGCCTCTTTGATGCATAACGACAGAGGAAACTTGAAAAATGGAAGGTTAGATCGAGACAATAGGCTTTTATGGATAAAGGTTGTTCATCGAAACAGCTTTTTAAACATTTGCACCTGTCTCTATCAAAAGGGTTAAGGACCATATTGGGCAACAAACGGCCAATAAAAGTCAATTGGCGGATTCCATAGTGGATCATTTTCAACGGGTTTTTGCTAGGCTTGAGACTCCCTCAAGTGAGGTTTTGCAAGCCAGACAGTTACTGTTGTCGTATGTACATCCTATATTAACAATGAATGATGTAACTACTCTTGAGGCTGGTTTGAATTGCACGACAGTTTGTTGCATCTTGATCATTGGAAATCACCTGGATGGAACAGTCTTACGATAGAATTTTTCCTTCGCTTTTAGGAGTCCCTTAAGGAACCTCTCCTTTTCATGATAAATCATGCATGGACTACGCAATCTTTGCCACAATCGTGGAAGGAAGGACTGGTGAAATTGTTGCCCAATCAAGCATTATGTGAATACTTCTCACATTGGCGTTCGATAACGCTTATGCCAATCATTTAAAAATTGTTGTTGAAAATGATAGCTGCACGTATTAATGATCATTTGTTCTCTAGTATACATCCGACTCAGTATAGATTCATCCCTCGCCGACAAATTGTGGATAATATTGCTGATGCTTTCATTGGAATTGAGTATGCAAAATATACTAGACAAGATGTACTTATCATACAGGCTGATATAGAGAAAGCAATTGACACGATTCATTGGGACTTCATTGCTCAGATCATGACGGCTTTGGGCTTTGGATCCAGAATGCGTCGGGTGGTCTATTTTCTTTATAAGCATAGTCAACCTGCTGGAATTCTTGATGGTGACCTGACTCTGTTATGGGATCTTGGTCGATCCGTTAGACAAGGATGTTCTTTGAGTGCAGTGTTGTATGCTATTGCTACACATCCTCTGTTGTTGTATCTGGACTCCTTATCGACATCTGACCAGTTACATGGATTGGAATTGCCATCTCGTGATCATTTTGTGGCGCAAGCGTAAACGGATGACTCCATGTTTTTTGCCTAGAAATCAACCTGAGGATGTTCGATGCACTATGGAAGCACTACATGTTTATGGGTTGGTTGTACGTCTGCAAGTGAATTTCTGAACACCTAAATTGTTGTCGTTGCATCAAATGGATTGGCACTCTATATTATGGCTAGGTGAGATAGAGAAGCCTGATCAGATTGTAAGGCATCTTGGTTATCCGTTGGCTTGGTCAGTTAACAATGCAAAATTATTGGATTAGGTTGAGAATAAATTGAGATCTAAAGTGCACTATTGGAAATTATCTACCTGGCCGCTACATGTAAGACTCAGAATAGTGAAATTTATCTTGGTGACATACCTACAATTTTTCCTACCATTGTTGCATTGGCCACCCCCTCGTCTTCAAGCCTTCGCGTCTCGGATTTTAGAGCACTTCTGGTCTACTTCCACCCAAAAAAAAGGGCATGCGATTGCTTGCGATGGATAAATTGTGTACTCCAAAGCGTTGTGGTGATCTGAATATTCTACATTTGTGTTCTCATATTACAACAAAGAAGGCTACTTAGTTATGGGTGTTGGTTGAGCAAAAACAACCCTGGACGCAAATGTTTTTGAGTTTGTGTGCTCTCATGCGGTTTCTACGCCAACTTTCAGCCATTGGCAGCCCTCGTATTGAGATGTGGTTTTTGGTAAGTTTGAAGCTACAATATCTGGATGCCCCTTTGCTTTCAATCTTGTAGTATATTGGAAATTGGTTACGCGGGAATTGTTGTGGCATGGTAGAGATGACGCCTGTGGAAATCACTTCGATTGGAGAGTTTGCATTGGAGTCGAGTTTTTTATCAAACTCTTGTTCAGCGCTCTCCTAAACAAGCTTACTTTCTCTCCCAGAAAGATATTGACAGAATAACAAATGTGATAGACGCTCATGGACGGGTGCTCTCGTTTAGACAGGCTACTCTTACCTTTGGGTTTGGGATGCACTACAGGCGCATGTGGGACATCAATGAGGATCTGGTTGACTTGATATCTCCCATTCCGCCGCTGGTTGCGGGGAAACGAATTTGTGATTGGCTCTATGCTGGTTCTTTGATGAGTTCGATATCTGCAAAGAAAGTATATTGTCATTTGCAATCATCTTCCTGGATTCAAGAACATTGTAATAAGGTATGGAATATGAATAAGAGTGTTACTTGGTGGCAGAGTAAAGTTCTGAAAGTGTGGCATGCTAAGCTACCTGAATAAGAGTGTTACTTCGTGGCAGAGTAAAGTTATGAAAGTGGGGCATGCTAAGCTACCTCTGAAGGAGCGATTATTTAAGTGGAGATGCATTGTTGGGGTTCTCCCGACTGGCAAATTTCTGCGCTCCAGAAGATTGGCCTCTTCACGATGTGTTCGCTGTGGTGCAGGCATTGAGAATATTCCACATTTATTGTGGTCTTGTTCTCGTACGCAACAGTTTGTGGATTGCATCTCTACAACTCTTCGCACGCATTTCCTTGGCCTACATTTTTGAAGATTTTTGTGGATCTTTGGAGTGCTTCCGTCATTACTTCGGTCGTATGCATACTTTTTCGATTGAGTTAGTTTCTGGATGCTATGGACAATGTGGAGAGCACGGAATTCCCTCATGTTTCAACAGATTCAAGTGGAGTATGTTTCCTTCTTCAAGATATCTCTTCAACAGTCTCTTCAAGTTGCCTATGACTTGGATGAGCTCCCCTTTAGTCATTACGAGCTCTTCTTTGACTGCTTATGATTTACTGTTTGTCATATTTTCTTTGGGGTTTCCTCGTTTTGAGGTTTCCCATTGGTAATTCAATCTGACATTACTAAAAAAAAGTGTGTATGTGTGTGTGGACGGGGAGAGTGGCTTCCTGCTGTCTGAGTCTCCTCTGTGCGTTGTCCAACCTCTACGCGCTGCCCTGCTCTGTGCGCTGCAGTCACTGCGCGTTGTCTGTCCCCTGCGCGCTGACATGCTCTGCGCACTGCAACACCTGCGTGCTGTTCACCTCTGCGCACCTGCTCTGGCCTAGTACAAATTTCGACCCCTTCCTTTGCATGTGGGTGTGTGTGTGTGTGTGTGTGTGTTCAGAACAGTGTGTGTGTGTGTGTATGTGTGTGTGTGTGTGTGTGTGTGTGTGTGTGTGTGTGTGTGTGTGTGTGTGTGTGTGTGTGTGAGAGAGAGAGAGAGAGAGGCTCGCGTGAATTCCCTGCACAGCGTGTGGAGCTCTCTTGTCGCATGAATTCCCTGCGCACAGCAGCAACAAGCAGGTTTGCGCGTGTGTGTGTGTATGACAGCGCGTCAGCAACAATCCTCTCTAGTTTCGCCAGCGAGGGTGTGTGTGTGTGTGTGTGTGTGTGTGTGTGTGTGTGTGTTAGGGTACGCGCTGTTGCCCCTGTGTGACTGCTCCTACACGTTTTTTACCCAGCGCGCCCTCCTACTCGTCGCCGCTGAGAAGTGCAGTACGGCCCAGCACGTTTGTCAATGACAGTGGAGTAGGTTTTGCACGCCAAGTTGTGGTCTCGCTGTGCAGGACTGGCAGGGCAGATTGTATACACGTTAGAGTCAGAGTCAAGCTTCATTTCTTTGGGCAGAATTCAGTAGATGTATATTGCTATGGGTTTTGGTTGCTTCTTTCTCTGAAGTATGTACAGAGTTGTGGTTCGTATGTTATTTGCAAGGTTTTCTCCACAGTAGATTGTAGAATTTTGTCGCCAGTAGGTTTTGTTTGAAGAGAGGGTTTCGTTTAATTTATGTTTGACTCACTGTGCGTCTCTAAGCGTCGGAAAGCGATGGAACCCACGTCAGAGACAGCTTCTGAGATCAAGGCATGCTTGTATGAGGACTTTGAGGAGGCTCGACAGGCATGGAATGGTCAGGCGCCTGCTCTTGAGGTGCGCATTCCGGTACAGGACCTCATGGACCCAATTGCGCAGTACGCTATGAATGCAGTTATTCTGTTTTTCCTAGGGAAAATGCCTACTGCGCAAGATGTCGGCCAATGGGTCGATTTTCTCCTTAAGCGACAAGCTGTCCGTGGTGTCTACTTTGGGGCGCGTGGATTTTATGACGTTTTGCTCGCAGATATAGAAGCTCGAAATCTTTTGCTTGAGATGTCTCCCCTCTTTTTTAATAGGCAGATGACACATGTTCTCCCGTGGGCACTCACTAAAGACTACTAGAGTCTTATTCATCACAAATGCCCGGTGTGGGTGGAAATTGTTGATTTCCCCCGCACGTGGAGACATTTCTTGCCGTTGTTGGCTACGCAATTTGGAAAGGTTATCTGTCCTCCAAAATTGGATGCGAATACCGACAGGTTTTGTATTCTATGGGACACGGACAAGATTACCCCTGATGGTATTATGGTTGACTCAGGTGATCCATGGGTAGGTAAGCGCCCCTTTAAACTTAAATGGGAAAAATTTGTGAATTCATGTTTTCGATGCGGCAAATTTGGTCATATGCAATCCGAATGTCCAGAGCCGGTCTTGCAACCCCCTCCCTCTGCTGTTTCTTTGCCCACCTCCATCCCTACTGGAAAACCCACAAGTGAAGCCAAGCAAAGTGGAGTTTCTACTGCTAAAGTGGCTTCCAATGTGGACAAAGGGAAAGGCAAGGTACAGCAAGTTCCTGATCTTGGGAATGGGACTGCTGCTAAAGGCAAAAATGTTGGACCTGCTGATGTCAATACATAGGTGGTGCCGAAAAAAGCACTGAAGATTCGCACGCCACTTTCTTCTCGTGATTACGTTCCTTCTGTTAATGCTAACAAGAATGCATCGTTTAAGCAACTTCCATGCAATGACAATCACACGCTGATTGATGCATGGGACAAAGCGATGCACTCTTACAAAGATGTACTCCTTGGTGAGGCTTCCACATCGCATGTGAACACTGTGGACACGTTTCCTGCCCTGACTCAGAGGATGGGTCCTTGTACGGATGCAGTGGATGGAGACGTTGTAAGCAGGATGAAAACACACACAACGCCTCTATAACGACCCGACACACACTCTTGGGAAGATACACACACACACACACTATGGGGCACCACTCGGCTTACACAACACACCTGGCCGAGACAGGGAACACACCTCTGGAGTGAGAGGAGAGAAACTATCCACTTGCCCACTCCACACACACACACACACACACACACACACAAAAAAAAACTGAGCTCAAACGAGGAGAATTTCTAATGTTTAGATACAAATGAGCTTGGGCCAACACCAATGGGGCAAACAGCTCACACAATATGGGTAAAAGATACCAGATACAATCACAAACTAGAGCAGAAACTTCGCTCATAGGAGAAACTTACACAGAAAAACAGCAGGAAAAGAGTGAGGAATTTGGCAAAATGGATAGCGCCATCGCGTCCGGAACGGCCCAAAACCCCAGTCTACAATGTCAAAGTGCTCAAATCCGACCTCGGATGAGCTGTTTACGGCCAAAACACGCTCCAAAATGAGCAAAAACACAGCTGCGGCTGTTCCTCTTCTCTCCTCCACGTTTTTTCTGGTCTTCTCTCTGTTTTTTCAGTTCCCACACTTAGCTTTATTAGTTGGGCACCCTTGGCCTTTTAGATGACCTCAAACGGACCCCGAACAGGCCAAAAACTGACCTCGCAGTGCATAGTTGTCACCTTTTTGCATCATTCGCACACCTGGCACTCAGCTTTTTTCCAATAATGCATCTCGCCACCACGTGAAGTGGCCCCAAAAAGTGGTCCTCATGATGACCTTTCTGCATAATTATCACAAGGAAACACCCACGTTGTGTCCGTACTCATCCACGTGCAAATATTGACCCCGTTCGCCCTCCTGACGCCACTAGATGCCATCTGACGCACTTGCTTACCTCATGTCGTCGGCCCGCGGATAGCTTCCTCGAGAAGTTTTACATGCTATAAACTCCTCATTATTGTAGAAAAAACATACTGGTACTGGTGATAGTGAAAATCGATGCACTATGTACATGTTGTCCTACCTGTACACATGTGGGCCCCACGTAACCACCTGGCTCTGCAAAATGGGCAATTCCTTATTTGATGCACCATGCATGTGTATGTACATATGCGCAATTCCTTGCTCGAAAAAACTCCTCACATAATTTGCCCACCCCCTAGCCTGCTAGAGCATTCATGCTCAGCAGTAGCTCTAGTAGATGCTCATTCCACCTGGATCAAAAGGCCAAAGGCATATTGCCTGATTCACAAGAAGCATCATAACACCACACCTACATTTGTCAACAATCAACCGAAATGCACCATAGGCATATTCAACTAACACATCCGCCCTGCCTGTAGTTCCAAAAGCATAAATATTGCATGCCACATTCAACCCAGCCGATATAGACAACTCAAGTGACTCATCACCTAGCATCTTGGCTTCACCAGCCATAGCAACAACCTGCAAATCATGCACCCAAGTAGCTAAAAGCATTGTGTGAAGGTAGAGTTGTTGATATCCAAAGCACAAAAGTATCCCCGCAGCACACATATCCCTAGCATAGGCATCCACATAGCTGAGATCGGACTCATATATGCCAAACCCCTTCTCATCATCATAAGCATACTCATCATCACACATAACTTTATCCACATCATAATCATGGCTATCACCACTATCCATAGCGTCTAGCATGGGTTCATCAATCTCCAAGAATACAGATCCCTGCTCTAAACCACAATCATGCTCACAAATTGGTTCAATCACTGCACATACATCAAAATATGGCTTCAAAACAGGCTCCCCATCCAACAAATCCACAAAATGGCTCTCAACCTTGCCCTCTTCCCTAATTTCCAAGGAACTAGTATCCAAAGATACATGCTCATCATCAATAACCTCAACCTCACACTCACACCCAGAATCACAAGGTACACAAGTATCCAATGCATCCTCTTGAAGACTTTTCAATCCTGTATCCAAAGCATTACTCACCTCTTTAGGCTCTTCCAGAAACCTGTCAACCAGCAAGACCTCTTTACGCTTCACAATAGACCTTGGGAAGAAATGAGAAACATCATAGGATAGGCTACTTTTCACCTGCTTAGGCTTAACTTCATCTTCCATGCCAAATCCATTTTGCACATGCATACCTGTACTGATACCATGTTCCTCAAGACGCTTAAACTTCCATTCCTTGTGCTTTACAATGCATACCGCATCTTCAAAAGACTCGGGCATCTTCAACTCAACCTCGAACCGCAACCAAGGTGACAAACCATCAACAAAAGAACTTTTCTTCAATGAACAAGGGGGGGTCTCATCCTTAAGAGCAACACACCAACGAGTCCATAAATCTGTAAAACCTTGTACATAGGCATCAACACCTTGACAAGAACCTTGCTTAAGAGCATTGAGCTCATTCCATACTGCATTTGCATCTTCAAAAACCTGGAAACGCTCTAAAAAAGCTTCTATAAACTTGTCAAGACTCAAACCATAAGAAGAAACCACTGCTTCTTTAGCTTCCAAATCCATAAACCAAACACGGGCCTCATCTTTCAAAAGTAATCCAAATAGCCTCAAAATCTTGTCCTCATCACATATATTGTTGCTTATGCATGCCACCTCGACTTGCTCCAGAAAGTCTTCCGCATCTTCACCACTTCTTCCATGAAATTCCGGATAAGAGAAAGAAATTCCGGATAAGAGAAAGCCATGGCTACCCAAGTTACAATGCCTTGAGAACCCCTTCAAACACACGTGCAAGAACCCAAAACTTTTGACTACCCAATCCCCAGAAACTTCAATGGAGCTCAACTTTAGATAAGGACAAACACATGCACATCAAATGAGTTTTCATAGTTGATCATCGGAATTACAACAGGCAAAGGACATTCCAAGATCTCTCGTAATATTCTTGGCCCGAACATAAAGACTATGCGCTGCTGGAAAAAAATCTTCCTGGACACATGAACATTTATCTGGATTCTTTGAGTTAAATGAAATGGAGTGAATTGAGGGCCATTTTGATCATCCATTAAAGCCAACCATGAAGCTCCCAAGAAGACACACCTGACTTAACCTCTGATTTTGCCAAAATTTCAGCAACATAACAGCATAAATGGCTCAAAAGACCAAAAAACCAGCCATCATAACTTGGAAAAATTTTGGCAAAGTTTCCCCAGAAGTAGAGCAGTAGGAACCCAAAATATGGACTGTATATGTATGCATACACTGTCAACAATATAACCCGAGCATCAAATAGGACTCACTATTACATAGCCTATGGCGAGGTCACAAAAAGGGTGCTCCAGCTACCTGTATCACCGAAAGGATCTCCACATTTGAGAATCCCCCAGATCAATAAAAACCTCACGCTATCGACCCTCACACGAAGGCTAATGCAAAGCGCATATAGTCAAGTCTCAGAAATGACTATCTTCCAGACCAAGTCTCAGAAATGGCTGGGACTATCAAATACAACCAAGTATGGCTCCACAAATGCGTACAATGGCAGTTTCCACAAGTAACGTACAATCCAGCAGACAATGCGCTCAAATAGGCGCCAAGTGATGCATTCCCACAACAACTGCAAGTGACATCACTGCTAGTATATCACTGTACTCCAGCTACCTGTACCTGTGTGAATCACCTGTACCTGTACCTGTACCTGTCCCTGTAACCTGTAACCTGTAACTTGTAATCTGCAACCTGCAACCTGTAATCCCGAAGCTCGAAGCAGAAGGTACTCGAAGAAGATCCTCCGTGGGGGCGCCAAAAGAATGTAAGCGGGATGAAAACACACACAGCGCCTCTATAACGACCCGACACACACTCTTGGGAAGATACACACACACACACTATGGGGCACCACTCGGCTTACACAACACACCTGGCCGAGACAGGGAACACACCTCTGGAGTGAGAGGAGAGAAACTATCCACTTGCCCACTCCACACACACACACACACACACACACACAAAAAAAAAACTCAGCTCAAAAGAGGAGAATTTCTAATGTTTAGATACAAATGAGCTTGGGCCAACACCAATGGGACAAACAGCTCACACAATATAAGTAAAAGATACCAGATACAATCACAAACTAGAGCAGAAACTTCGCTCATAGGAGAAACTTACACAGAAAAACAACAAGAAAAGAGTGAGGAATTTGGCAAAATGGATAGCGCCATCGGGTCCGGAACGGCCCAAAACCCCAGTCTACAATGTCAAAGTGCTCAAATCCGACCTCGGATGAGCTGTTTACGGCCAAAACACGCTCCAAAATGAGCAAAAACACAGCTGCGGCTGTTCCTCTTCTCTCCTCCACGTTTTTTCTGGTCTTCTCTCTGTTTTTTCAGTTCCCACACTTAGCTTTATTAGTTGGGCACCCTTGGCCTTTTAGATGACCTCAAACGGACCCCGAACAGGCCAAAAACTGACCTCGCAGTGCATAGTTGTCACCTTTTTGCATCATTCGCACACCTGGCACTCAGCTTTTTTCCAATAATGCATCTCGCCACCACGTGAAGTGGCCCCAAAAAGTGGTCCTCATGATGACCTTTCTGCATAATTATCACAAGGAAACACCCACGTTGTGTCCGTACTCATCCACGTGCAAATCTTGACCCCGTTCGCCCTCCTGACGCCACTAGATGCCATCTGACGCACCTGCTTACCTCATGTCGTCGGCCCACGGATAGCTTCCTCGAGAAGTTTTACATGCTATAAACTCCTCATTATTGTAGAAAAAACATACTGGTACTGGTGATAGTGAAAATCGATGCACTATGTACATGTTGTCCTACCTGTACACATGTCGGCCCCACGTAACCACCTGGCTCTGCAAAATGGGCAATTCCTTATTTGATGCACCATGCATGTGTATGTACATATGCGCAATTCCTTGCTCGAAAAAACTCCTGACAACGTGTCTATGGGCACCTCCACTTGATTTTGATACTTGTTGCTTTGTGTACATATGTTTCCAATGCAAAGCCATATTAAATGCATCTCATACAATGTGCATGGATTATGCAACCTTGACAAATGGCGGCTGACCTGGCACTATGTACATACATGTAGGGCAGACATAGTTGTATTGCAAGAGCACATTCAGCATGAGTTTGCTGGTCAATGTTCCTATTTTGCCGAATATTGGATTGCGTATGTTGGCTCGCAAGATTTCTCTGGTGTATTGATGCTGATTCGACATGAGCTTCAACATGTTCTGTTATACAACGATCCGCATGGTCGGTGGATGGTTGTACAATGTTTGTTGAATGGTCGAGTTCATGAATTTGGAGGTACATATGCATATACGACCTCTTGGCAAAGAGCTGCTTTGTGGCGAGAAATCTCATCTCACCCATGGACATCGAATGCATTTCTGTGTGGAGATTTCAATAATACTCCTGATTTGCTTGATAACACCACAAGAAATTCGCATATGCTGCTTGCGGAGAAACATAACTGGGATCTTCTTGTTGCCTTTGCTCAAATGATTGATATATGGCGTTCTTTGCATCCTGATGTCTCTGGGTTTTACCTTTCAGCATGTTGCTCATTCCTCTAATAGAGCACGATTGGATCGTTGGTATTTGCTTAATGGGCAACAGTATGAAGAATTTGTATGTGACATGAGGATAGATTATGCTCTGCAGTTATCGGATCATTATCCTCTTTTGCTCTCGTTCTATTTTGGACAATCTCTTTGTGATCGGCCTCTTCACAGGAAACGTTTGTTGCATGTTAATAATGCCCATCTTACTCATGAAGCTTTTTGTCACGTGGTTGCCAATATTATTCCTCCGTTGTTGGCTCAAATGCATATTGATTTGGATGCTGCTTGGTATCGTTTTGTCATGAGAGTACATAGTGTGATTTCTGACTATGGTAGGTAGCATATGCAACGTATTCGGGAGAATCTCGGTGATGCGAAACAGGTTAGTCAACGATTACAACAGTTGGCTGATTTCCGCCCATTGACTGACTCTGAGATGACGGAGTTATGTGAAGCTAAAGTGTGTATTCAGCAAAATGATAAGAGGAAGCTTGCTAAATGTTAGACGCGTGCACGTCAACAGGCCTTTATGGATAAAAGTTGTGCTTCGAAGAAATTTTTTAAGCATTTGCATCATTCGAGAGTCTCACAGTTGATTAAACGGGTTATGCTTCCCTCGAGTGCTTGGACTTCTTCGAAGCGGGAACTGGCTGAGGTTATGGTTTCACATTACCATCATGTGTTTGCTAGCAGCTTCTCGAGCGCGTGAATTGTTGCTTTCTTATGTTCATCCGATCCTGTCTTCCCAGGAGGCACAATGTCGTGAGGACCCTTTCTCTGTCGCCAAATTGCATGGTGCCTTGCTTGCATTGCGCCGGTGGAGATCTTCTAGTTGGGACGGACTTACTGTGGAATTTTTCTCTCATTTTCGAATGCTCTTAAACAACACCTAATCTTCATGATAAATATGGCATGGGAAAAACAGCATCTACCAATTTCATGGAAAGAGAGCTTATTTAAATTGTTGCCCAAGCAAGCGCTTTGCGAGCAGTTCTCTCATTGGCGGCCCATAACTTTGATGCCGGTGATATACAAGATTTTGGCTAAAATGTTGGTCCACCGCATCAAGGACTATTTGTTTACATGACTTCATCAGGCTCAGTATGGTTTCATTCCTTGTCGTCAAATCATGGACAATTTGGCCAATCTTATGATTGGCATGGAATATACTAAGTATACGCAACAAGATGTGTTGGTCATGCAAGTTGATATTGAAAAGGCCTTTGACACTGTGCACTGGGACTTCATTGCTGCCACAATGAGATGTCTAGGATTTGGTCCTAAGTTGGCCAGTGTGGTTTATTTCTTGTATGATTGTAGTATGTCTTCGGGAATCCTGGACGGGGAATTGACAGAATCGTGGCCGCTTGGTTGTTCGGTTAGGCAAGGTTTCCCTATTAGTGCTTTGCTATATGCAATTGCTTCTCATCCTTTGTTGATGTATCTTGATCACTTGACCTCTGCGCAACGTCTTCATGGTTTGCAGCTACCATCGGGTCATACTTTTCTTGGGCAAGCTTATGCACATGACTCCATATTTATGCCCCACAATCAACAAAACGATGTTCAAGAGATTATGAAGGCTTTGGAATTGTTTGCGCTTGGGGCTGGTCTTAAAGTCAATTTCCGTAAATCAAAGCTTCTGCCGCTTTGTTCTTGTGATTGGTATGCTCTGATGTGGCAAGGAGAGATTGTTCTTCCAAATGTAATCACTAGGCATTTGGGTTATCCAATTGGATGGAATGTTACTCACAGCCAGAAAGTGGATTGGGTTATGAATCGCTTGAATGTTAAATTGCATTACTAGAAGCTTTCTACCTGGCCGCTACATATTCGCCTGCGAATTGTTCAGAGTATCCTCATGGCATATGTTCACTTCTTTTTGCCATTGTTGCATTGGCCCCGTCATTGTCTGGACTCTCTCATGTCGGTCATTTTGTCTCATTTGTGGCGAACGAGTGCTCACAAAAAAGGTTTGCGCTTGATATCGATGGCAAAACTTTGTACACCAAAGCGCTTTGGTGGTTTGAATATTTTGGACCTGCGTAGGCATGTCATTGCTAGGAAGGCTATGCTTTTGCCTACACTTGTGCAACAATCTGAGCCTTGGACTCTTATGTTTGCACACTGAGTCAGCATGTGGTTACATCCTCATTTAGTCACTGGCAATCATCCATGTGGGAGGCAGTATTTGGTAAGATGGATGGTCATATTCCTGGATGCCCACTTTCTTCCACCATGCTTTCTGCATGGAAACAGGTTACGATTCATCTCTCATGGAATGCTCGGAGGGAACAAAACTCACTTCGTGCGGAGAGCCTTCATTGGAGTAGGGCTTTTTCTCTTACTTTGGTCTACCGCTCGCCTCGCCAGGCGTATTTCCTCTCCTGCCGTGGCATTCGAGTGGTTGAGGATGTGGTGAATGCTGCTAGTTTCACTTTCGAGTTTCCATTTGCCGCTCGCCGCTTTGGATTGGGCATGCACTATCACCAGTTTTGGAGAGAATTACAACAAATGTTGACAGGTTTCTTGCCCGTTTCAGCTTTGGCTGATGGTGATCGCATATCTGACTGGAAGCTTGGGGAAATGCCATTTCAAGATATTTCTGATGGCCGGGCATATGCTCTTCTTTTCCCTCGTCCATGGATTGTTGATCATTGCAACGCTATAAGGCACATGCATAAATCAGATATTTGGTGGCGCAGGATTAATTCTGCAATATGGGAAAGCCGTTTGCCGTTGAAAGAGCGTTTGTTTCTTTGGCGGTGTTTACTTGGTGTGCTCCCAGTGGGTACCTTTCTTAGGATGCGCCGTATCCGCCCTTCATCATGTGTCCGTTGCTTATCTACCGAGGAGGATATTTGTCACCTCTTGTGGGATTGATGTGTCATAATACCCCTGATGGTATTATGGTTGACTAAGGAGATCCATGGGTGGGCAAGCGCCCCTTTAAACTTAAGTGGGGAAAATTTGCGAATTCATGCTTTCGATGTGGCAAATTTGATCATATGCAATCTGAATGTCCAGAGTCGGTCTTGCAACCCCCTCTCTTTGCTGTTCCTTCATCCACCTCTATCCCTGCTGGAAAACCCACGAGTGAAGTCAAGCAGAGTGGGGCCTCTACTGCTAAGGTGGCTTCGAATGTGGAAAAAGGGAAAGGCAAGGTACAGCAACTCACCGATCATGGGAATGGGACCGCTGCTAAAAGCAAAAATGTTGGAACTGCTGATGTCAATACATGGGTGGTGCCAAAAAAAGCATTGAAGATTCGCAAACCAATTTCATCTCGTAATTACGTTCCTTCTGTTAATGCCAACAAGAATGCATCGTTTAAGCAACTTCCATGTAATAACAATCGCACGTTGATTGATGCATGCGACAAAGCGATGCACTCTTACAGAGATGTACTCCTTGGTGAGACTTCCACATCGCCTATGAACACTGTGGACACGTTTCCTGCTTTGACTCAAAGGTTGGGTCCTCATACGGATGTAGTGGATGGAGACGTGTCTATGGGCACCTCCACTTGATTATTATGTTTGCTGCTTTTTGTACATATGTTTCCAATGCAAAGTCATATTAAATGCATCTCATACAATGTGCGTGGGCTATGCAACTTTGACAAATAGCGTCTGACCTGGCACCATTACATACATGTAGGGCAGACATAGTTGTATTGCAAGAGCATAATCAGCACCGAGTTTGCTGGTCAATGTTCCTATATTGGATTGCGTATGCTGGCTTGCAAGATTTCTCGAGTTTATTGATGTTGGTTCGCCATGAGCTTCAGCCTGTTTTGATATACAATGATCCGCATGGCCGGTGGATGGTTGTACAGTGTTTATTGAATGGTCGAGTTCATGAATTTGGAGGTACCTATGCATACACGACCTCTGGGCAAAGAGCTGCTTCGTGGCGAGAAATCTCGTCTCACCCCTGGACCTCGATTTTCTTTGTGGAGATTTCAATAATACCCTGATTTGCTTGATAGCACCACACGAAATTCGCATATGTTGCTTGCGGAGAAACACAAATGGGATCTTCTTGTTGCCTCTACTCAAATGATCGATATATGGCGTTGTTTGCATCCCAATGCTTCTGGTTTTACCTTTCAGCATGCTGCTCATTCTCCTTATAGAGCACGACTGGATCGTTGGTATTTGCTTAATGGGCAACAGTATGAAGAATTTGTATCTGACATGAGGATAGATTATGCTCTACAGCTATCGGATCATTATCCTCTTTTGCTGTCTTTGTATTTTGGACAGTCTCTTTGTGATCGGCCTCTTCGCAGGAAATGTTTGTTGCATGTTAAGAATACCTATCTTACTCATGAAGTTTTTCGTCACATGATTGCCGATATTATTCCCCCGTTGCAGGCTCAAATGCATATTGATTTGGACGCTGCCTGGTATCATTTTGTCATGAGGGTACAAAGTGTGATTTCTAACTATGGTATGCAGTATATGCAGTTTATTCGGGGGAATGTCGTTGATGCGAGAAGGGTTAGTCAACGCTTACAGCAGTTGCCTGATTTCCGACCCTGTCTGACTCTGAAATGATGGAGTTATGTGAAGCTAAAGTGTGTATTCAGCAAAATGCTGAAGGGAAAATTGATAAATGGCAAACGCGTACACGTCAACAGGCTTTTATAGATAAAGGTTATGCTTCAAAGAAATTATTTAAGCATCTGCATCATTCAAGGGTCTCACAGTCAATTAAGCGGGTTATGCTTCCCTCGGGTGCTTGGACTTCTTCGAAGCGGGAACTTGCTAAGGTTATGGTTTCACATTATCGTCAGGTGTTTGTTGCTCCATCTCAGTCTTCTTCGGCAGCTTGTCAAGCGCGGGAATTGTTGCTTTCTTATGTTCGTCCGATCCTGTCTTCGCAAGAGGCACCATGCCTTGAGAATCCTTTCTCTGTTTCCGAATTGCATGGCGCCTTGCTTGCATTGGGCCAGAGAAGATCTCCCGGTTGGGACGGACTTACAGTGGAAGTTTTCATCTCCTTTTGGGATGCTCTTAAACAGCCCCTGCTTTTCATGTTAAATGTGGCATGGGCGAAACAGGGTCCATCCATTTCATGGAAAGAGGGCTTACTTAAATTGTTGCCCAAACAAGCGCTTTGCGAGCAGTTCTCTCATTGGCAGCCCATAACTTTAATGGCGGTGGTTTAAAAGATTATGGCTAAAATGTTGGTCCACCGCATCAAGGACTATTTGTTTACAAGACTTCATCAGGCTCAGTATGGTTTCATTCCTCGCCGTCAAATCATGGAAAATTTGGCCAATCTTATGATTGGCATGGAGTATGCTAAGTATACGCACTAAGATGTGCTCGTCATGCAAGTTGATATTGAAAAGGCCTTTGATATTGTGCAGTGGGACTTCATTGCTGCCACAATGAGATGTCTTGGATTTGGTCCTAAGTTGGCCAATGTGGTTTATTTCTTGTATGATTGTAGTACGTCCTCAGGGATCCTGGATGGGGAATTGACAGAATCGTGGCTACTTGGTTGTTCGGTTAGGCAACGTTGCCCCATTAGTGCTTTGCTATATGCAATTGCCTCTCATCCTTTGTTGATGTAACTTGATTACTTGACATCTGTGCAGCGTCTTCATGGTTTGCAGCTACCATCGGGTCATACCTTTATTGGGCAGGCTTATGCAGATGACTCCTTGTTTATGCCCCACAATCAGCAAAGCGATGTTCAAGTTTATGGAAGCTTTGGAATTGTTTGCGATTGCGGCGGGTCTTTAAGTCAATTTTCGTAAATCAAAGATTTTGCCACTTCGTTCTTGTGATTGGCATGCTCTGTTGTGGCCAAGAGAGATTGTTCTTCCGAATGTAATCACCAGGCATTTGGAGTATCCAATTGGATGGAATGTTACTCACACGTAGAAAGTGGATTGGGTTATGAATCGCTTGAATGTTAAATTGCATTACTGGAAGCTTTCTACTTGGCCACTGCATGTTCGCCTGCGAATTGTTCAGAGCATCCTCATGGCTTATGTTAAGTTCTCTTTGCCATTGTTGCATTGGCCTCGCCATTGTCTTGATTCTCTCATGTCGGCCATTTTGTCACATTTGTGGCGAACGCATGCTCACAATAAAGGTCTGCGTCTGATGTCAATGGCAAAACTTTGTACATCAAAGCGCTTTGGTGGCTTGAATGTTTTGGACCTGCGTAGGCATGTCCTTGCTCGGAAGGCTATGCTTTTGCCTACACTTACGTAACAATCTCAACCTTGGACTCTTGTGTTTGCACACTTGAATCAGCATGTGGTTACATCATCATTTGGTCACTGGCAATCATCCATTTGGGAGGTAGTACTTGGTAAGATGGATGGTCATAATCCTGGATGCCCACTTTCTTCCACCTTGCTCTCTACATGGAAACAGGTTACGATTCATCTATCGTGGAATGCTAGGAGGGAAGGAAATTCACTTCGCGCGGAGAGCCTTCATTGGAGCCGGGCTTTTTCTCTTACTTTGGTCGACCGCACACCTCGCCAAGCGTATTTCCTCTCCTGTCGTGGCATTCGAGTGGTTGAGGATGTGGTGGATGCAGCAGGTTTCACTTTTGAGTTTCCATTTGCCGCTCGCCGCTTTGGATTGGGCATGCACTATCGCCAGTTTTGGAGAAAATTACAGCAAACGTTGATCGGTTTTTTGCCCGTTTCACCTTTGGCTGATGGTAATCGCATGTTTGACTGGAAGCTTGGGGAAATCCCTTTTCAAGATATTTCTGCCGAGCGGGCATATGCTCTTCTTCTGTGTCATCCATGGCTTGCTGATCATTGCAACGCTATTTGGCACATGCAGAAATCAAAAATATATGGTGGCAAAGGCTTCTATCTGCATTATGGGAAAGCCATTTGCCGTTGAAGGAGCGTTTGTTTCTTTGGCGGTGTTTACTTGGTGTGCTCCATGTAGGTACCTTTCATAGGTTGCGCCGTATCCGCCCTTCATCATGTGTCCGTTGCTTATCTGCTGACGAGGATGTTTGTCACCTCTTGTGGGATTGCTGTGTTACTCGAGATTTCCTTCGTTGGGTATCTGCATGTATGCGGCTATGTTTTCCCACAACGGTCTTCCATAAGCGGTTTTGGGTTCTTAGCGGCGTTGCAGTGCTTTGCAGTCTTCTTCGTGTGGGTCAGGTTTTGGGCGTACTGGAGCATGTGGCGACAACGTAATGACTATATGTTCCATCGCATTCATACAGAGCCCCTGACTTTCTTCAAGCTTTCCCTTAGGCAGTCTTTGCGGTTCGCCTTGGAAGTTGGTGATATCACAGCAAAGATACATCAGCTTTCTTATGAATGCTTTTAGCTATTTTGTATAGTCGAACACTTTAGTGTTCCTTTTCTTGTACATCTTTTTGGTGGGTTTTCCTCTCTTTGAGGTTTCCCACAAATAGATAAATCAAATTGATTTACAAAAACGAAAAAAAAAAGTGTGTGTGTGTGTGTGTGTGTGTGTGTGTGTGTGTGTGTGTGTGTGTGTGTGTGTGTGCGCCTTGGAAGTTGGTGATATCACAGCAAAGATACATCAGCTTTCTTATGAATGCTTTTAGCTATTTTGTATAGTCGAACACTTTAGTGTTCCTTTTCTTGTACATCTTTTTGGTGGGTTTTCCTCTCTTTGAGGTTTCCCACAAATAGATAAATCAAATTGATTTACAAAAACGAAAAAAAAAAGTGTGTGTGTGTGTGTGTGTGTGTGTGCGCGCGTGTGGATGTGATGTTCTAGCCTAGAAATCATCCTGAGAATGTTCGTTGTATAATGGAAGCACTGCATATTTATGGATTGGCTGCAAGTCTGCAAGTGAATTTCCGAAAATCTAAATTGTTGCCATTGCATCAAATGGATTGGCATGCTCTATTATCGCCACGTGAGATAGTGCAGCATGATCAAATTGTGAGACATCTTGGTTATCCGTTGGCTTGGTTGGTCAACAATGCGAAATTGTTGCAATGGGTTGAGAATAAACTGAGGTCTAAATTGCAGTATTGGAAATTGTCTACTTGGCCGCTCCATGTAAGACTTAGAATAGTGCAATCTATTTTGGTGGAATACATGCAATTTTTCCTACCACTGTTGTATTGGCCACCCCGTCAGCTTTAGGATTTCATGTCTCGGATTCTGGAGCACTTTTGGTCCACTTCTTCTCACAAAAAAGGCTTGCGATTGCTTCCGATGGATAAGCTCTGTACTCCAAAACGTTGTGGTGGTCTGAATATCCTTCATTTGTGTTCTCATGTCACAGCAAGGAAGGCTACTTTGTTGTTGGTGTTGGTTGAGCAAAAACAACCTTGGACGCAGATGCTTGCGTTTTTGTGCTCTCATGCGGTTTCTACATCACCCTTGGGCCATTGGCAACAATCGTATTGGGATGTGGTTTTTGGTAAAGTTAAAGCTACAATTCCGAGATGTCCCTTTGCTTCCAGTCTAGTGGCGGATTGGAAGGTGGTCACGACAGAATTGTTGTGGAATGGTAGAGATGGGTCTGTGGAAATTCACTTCATTTGGAGAGTTTGCATTGGAGTTGAGTTTTTGCTCAGACTCTTGTTCAACGCTCTCCTAGACAGGCCTACTTTCTCTCCCACAAAGGTATTGACACGATAGCAGACATCATAGACGCTGAAGGACGGGTGCTCTCGTTCAGACAAGCTACTCTTACCTTTGGACTTGGGTTACACTACAAACGCATGTAGGACATTATTAAGGAGTTGGTCGATTCTGTATCTCCCATCCCGCCGCTAGTTGAAGATAATCAAATTTATGATTGGCTCTATGCTGGTTCTTCGCTTGGTTCGATATCGGCAAAGAAAGTGTATTATCATTTGCAATCGTCCTCCTGGGTCCAAGAACACTGTGACAAGGTATGAAATATGAATAAAGTTATGAAAGTAAAGTTATGAAAGTGTGGCATGCTAAGCTACCTCTCAAGAAGCGATTGTTTATGCGGAGGTGTATTGTTGGGGTTCTCCCCACTGGCAAATTACTGCGCTCTAGAAGATTGGCCTCTTCGCGACGCGTTCAATGTGGTGCAAGCATTGAGAATATATCACATCTTCTGTGGTCCTGTTCTCGTATGCGACAGTTTGCGGATAGCATCTCTTCAGCTCTTCACTCGCGTTTCCCTGGATCACAATTTGGTAAATTTTTTTGGATCTTTGGAGGGCTTCCGCCTTTGCTTCGGCCGTATGCATACTTTTTCGGCTGGGTTAGATTCTGGGTACAATGAACAGTGTGGAAAGCACGGAATTCCCTCATGTTTCAGCAGATTCAAGTGGAATATGTTTCTTTCTTCGAGATATCTCTTAGACAGTCTCTTCAAGTTGCCTATGACTTGGATGAGCCCCCTATTAGCCATTACCAGCTCTACTTTGATTGTTTCTGAGTTACAGCTTGTAATACTTTCTATGGATTTTCCTCGCTTTGAGGTTTCCCATTTGTAATTCAATCTGTCATTACAAAAAAAAAAGGTATGTGGATGTGTAAGGCAGTGACGGTTGGTTTCGGGTGTAGTGAATCCTTCTGCCACTTGTTTGTCGCGCGACTCTGCCTTGGCAACTCCTACACTGCGCAGGCCCTTCTCAGCGCGCAGGTGGTTGAAGATAGTTTTCACCTGCACGCGGCCCTTTTGTGAGATACTGGTGTGAGTAATCGTGAGAGAGAGAGAGAGAGAGAGAGAGAGAGAGAGAGAGAGAGAGAGAGAGAGAGAGAGAGAGAGAGTGTGTGTGTGTGTGTGTGTGTGTGTGTGTGTGTGTGTGTGTGTGTACTTTCAGCATGGTTCTTTTTGTCGGTGTGTTCAGCAGAGTCTTTCCTAGAAAGCTTGAAAAACAAAATGTAAATTGGGTGCTAGTCCAGTGTGTTCTCTAGTAAGTGCAGTTTTGATTGGTTATGGCATAAGAAGCTGTATCTAAGTGTAGGAAACAGGTGGATCTTGCCTCGATGGATGCTGCAAACATCATCAAAGAGTGTTTGTCAGAGGATTTTGCTGATGCTCGGAATGCTTGGGAAGGTCAGCAGTAAGCTACTGAAGTGGTTATTCCCGTTCAGCAGCTTATGGATCCGGTTGCACAGTATGCATTGAATGCGGTCATTTTGTTCTTCCCTGGCAAGATGCCCTCGGCACAAGATATAGGTCAATGGGTTGATTTCCTGTTGGAAAGACAAGCTGTCTGAGGAGTGTATTTTGGTGCCCGTGGTTTTTATGAGGTGTTACTTGCAGATATGGAAGCTCGCTCAAAATTATTGGAAATATTGCCTTGTTTTTCAATATGCAAATGACACATGTATTGCCACGGACGCTTACTAAAGACTATCAGAGCTTGATACGACATAGGTGCCCATTTTGAGTGGAAATAGTTGGATTTCCACAAACTTGGAAGCATTTCTTGCCTCTCCTAGCTGCTCAGTTGGGCAAAGTGATATGCCCCCCAAACTTGGATACTAATTTCAATAAATTTTGTGTATTGTGAGATGCGGATAAGCCGACGCCGTCAAGAATAACGATTGACTCTAGTGATCCACCCGTAGTTAAAAGGCCGTTTAAACTCAAATGGGAAAAAATTGCAGATGCATGTTTCAATTGTGGCAAATTTGGCCATATGCAGTCTGAATGCCATGAATCTTTGTTGAAGCTACCACCCTTTGTTGTTCCTGCATCTGGAACCCATGTTGCCAACATGCAGCGCTTTATTGACTGTTAGTATGGAAGCGGATGTGCCCATGGGCAATACCACTTAAATGATAGTGCCTTATGCGTCTCTTGTAAATACTGTACAGATGCATTCTCCTCTTAGATGCTTTATGTATAATGTGCGCAGATTGTGCAACCAGGACAAGTGCAAGTTAATTTGGCATTATGTATATACAAATAAAGCAAATATAGTGGTGTTACATGAGCATAATCAGCATAATTTTGTAGGTCAATTTTTGTATCATGCAAGATTCTCGATTGCTTACGCTAGTACTCGTTCTTTCTCGGGTGTTTTGATGATGGTGCGTCATTAACTGCTGACGGTTTTAGCCCATAATGATCCAACGGAGCCTTGGATGATAGTTCAATGTCTTGTCCAAGGGAATATTCTGGAATTTGCTAGTATTTATGCTTACATTGCCTCGGCACAAAGAAGTCATCTTTGGCAAGAGTTGGTCAAATACTACTGGCGTTCACATGCTTTCTGGTGCAGGGATTTTAATAATGCACCGGCAAACACGAACAACACAACTGGTCATTCACATATGTTGAGCTCTGAATGCTCTTCTTGGGATGCCATGGTCAGTAATACGGGTGTCTTGGATCTATGGGCCAGCACGCACTCTTCAGAGCGGAGTTATACATTTACTCATAATGCTCACGGATCGCTGGTATGTACCGAGCACTCCGCAATATGATATGTTTGGATGTGATATGAGGACTAATCGTTCTTCCATCTTCTCTGATCATTTTCCTCTTTGGCTTTGGGTCTATTTTGAGACACTAGATGTAGATTTCCCGCTCCTTTGTAAGCGGTTGTTGCATATTAATAATGCATACCTTTCACATAGAGCATTTCAAACTTTGATTGAAGCGGTAATTCCTCTACTTGTCTCTCATGTGTTTATTGATGTGGATGTGGCCCGGTATCATTTTGTCATGCGCATCCAGGCAGTCATAAAGGATTATGGTTCGTGGTACATGTACCAGTTGAGAAATAAAGTGCAGGAGGATAAGGCGACTTGTCAAGCTTTAGGAAGTCTTGCAAATACTAGAAGGCTTACTGATTCAAAACAACATGAATTATGCGTAGCCAAAACCTCGTTGATGCATAATGATAATAGAAAACTTCAAAAATGAAAAATTAGATCAAGACAATACGCTTTTATGGATAAAGGTTGTTCATCGAAACAATTCTTTAAGCATTTGCATCATTCGTGGACATCTGCCTCTATCAAAAGGGTTAATGACGAGGCTGGCCAATGGACGGCCAACAAAGGTCAATTGGCCCACTCAATGGTGGATCATTTTCAATGTGTTTTTGCAAAGCTTAAGGCTCGCTCGAGTGAGGTTTTGAAAGCCAAACAGTTATCATTGTCTTATGTACATCCTATATTGACAATGAATGATGTAGCTACCCTTGAGGCCAGTTTTACTGAGGATGAGTTACACGACACTTTGTTGCATCTTGGTCGTTGGAAATCACCTGAATGGAACGGGCTTACGGTTGAATTTCTCCTTCGCTTTTGGGAATCCCTTAAGCAGCCACTCCTTTTCATGATAAATCATGCATAGACCACGCAATCGTTGCCGCAATCGTGAAAAGAGACTAATGACATTGTTGCCTAAGCAAGCATTGTGTGAATACTTCTCACATTGGCGTCCAATAACGCTTATGCCGGTCGTTTACAAATTGTTGTCGAAAATGATGGCTACACGTGTTGCTGACCATTTGTTTTCCGGCATACATCCGGCTCGATATGGATTTATCCCTCGCCGGCAAATTATGGATAATATTGCTAACGCTTTTATTGAAATTGAGTATGCAAAATATACTGGACAAGATGTGCTTATCATGCAAATTGATATAGAGAAAGCATTTGACATTGTTCATTGGGACTTCATTGCTCAAATCATAACGGCTTTGGGCCCAAGATGCGCCGGGTAGTCTATATTCTCTATGAAAACAATCAATCTGTAGGAATTCTTGTCGGTGAGTTATAGGATCTTGGTCGATCGATAAGGCAAGGATGCCCTTTGAGTGCCATGTTGTATGCTATTGCTACAGATCCTCTGCTGTTGTATCTGGACTCCTTAACAGCATATGGTCGGCTACATGGATTGCAACTGCCAACCCATGATCATTTTGTGGCACAAGCTTGTGCGGATGACTCCATGTTTTGGCCTAAAAATCAACCTGAGGATGTTCGTTGTGTTATGGAAGCACTACATGTTTATGGGTTGGCTGCAGGTCTACAAGTGAATTTCAAAAATCTACATTGTTGCCGTTGCATCAAATGGATTGGCATGCTATGTTATGGCCACGTGAGATAGTAAAGCCTGATCAAATTGTGAGGCATCTTGGTTATCCGTAGGCTTGGTCGGTTAACAATGCGAAGTTGTTGCGATGGGTTCAGAATAAACTAAGGTCATTGGAAATTGTCTACGTGGCCGCTCCATGTAAGACTCACAATAGTGCAATCACTTTTCGTGGCATACATGCAATTTTTCCTATCATTGTTGCATTGGCCACCCCATCGTCTTCGAGATTTCATGTCTCGGATTCTAGAACACTTCTGAAAGCGTGAAGAAGAGGCTACCGGGAGATACGCGAGGTGGAAGAGTGCAGGTTTGGGCCGAGTGGATCCAAGCGTGAGTGCAGGAAGGCTCTAGCACTGGAGATCGAAAGCAGAGAGAGAGAGAGAGAGAGAGAGAGAGAGAGAGAGAGAGAGAGAGAGAGATACGATTTTAAGGAAACCCATCTTAGTGGTTTTTGTGGCCTCTTTAAAAAATGAGTCCAGGTTCACATTGACAAAGTATAAAAATGTACATAAAGGGGTCATTTAGGACCTTTAACCCAACAACCTCCCACTTAAAGGCATAAATGACGCCTTTAAGCTAACCAACTCCCACCAGCTGTATGCAATGCTCATGTTGAGCCTTAGCAAGACTCTTGGTGAGAACATCTGCAGGGTTATCTTGTGTATTGATCTTAGTCAAGGTGACTACACCATCCTCCAATACCTAACGTATGAAGTGATACCGCACATCTATGCGTTTGGTACGCGCATGAAACATGGCATTTTTGGCTAAATAGACAACACTCTGGCTATCACATCCCAACACTAGAGTACTGGCAGGCATGCCAAGTTCGTTTGCAAGTCTGCCCAACCAAATGGCTTCCTTTGAAGCCTCTGTGGCTGAAATGTATTCAGCGTCAGTAGTGCTTAGTGCCACAATTTTTTGCAACCTAGAACACCAATAGATTGCACCACCAGCAATAGCAAATACATATCCACTAGTAGATTTCTTGGTATCCATGTCACCTGCCATGTCTGCATCACAATATCCTTGCAACTTTAAGTCACTTTTGCCATAACAAATACACTTTGATTGTGTACCTTGCAAATATCTCAGAACGCATTTGACATCTTCCCAATGCACTTTGCAAGGATTCGACTTGTATCGACTAACAACTCCCACTGCATAAGCAATGTCGGGACGAGTGGAAAGCATAGCATACATAAGAGAACCACAAACTGATGCATAAGGGATTCCCTTCATTGCTTTCAAGCCACCTCATCCTTTAGGCAATCTGCTTTGCTAAGCTTGGTGAATGGAGATAAAGGTACTCCAAGAAGCTTAGCATCAACCATATTAAATATGTCAAGTACTTTTGCAATATACTTTTCTTGAGATAAAAACAATAATTTCAGCTTTCTATCTCTTTTAATACGCATGCCCAAAATATGCTCTGCATCACCCAAATCCTTCATAGCAAATGTTGAATTTAGCTTACGCTTCATAGCATCGAGACTAGTCTTATGTTTCCCTGCAAGCAGCATGTCATCAATGTAGAGACCAAGTATGATGGGACTATCATCTTCATCCCTTTTCGTATACAAACAATGATCTGCATGGCTGCGTTTAAAGCCTTGAAACAGCATAAAAGTGGCAAACTTCTTATACCACTGCCATGATGATTGTTTCAAACCATACAGAGCCCTTTTCAGTTTGCATACTAGTTCCTCGCATGTAGGAACTACAAAACCATCAGGTTGTTTCACGTATATGTCCTCCTCAATATCACCATGCAAAAACGTTGTCTTTACATCCATTTGATTCAATTCCAAATCAAGCACCACAACGAGAGCAAAAAGGACACGTAACGTTGTAAGCTTTACAAAAGGGAAAAAGATTTCTGTGCATATCCTTTTGCAACCAATCTTGCCTTGTACTTGGGTTTTTCATCCATGATCTTAATCTTGTACACCCATTTGTTAGGAAGGGCCTTTCTCCCTTTAGGGAATGGCACAAGATCCCAAGTATCATTTGCATACAAGGATCTCATTTTCTCTTGCATTGCAAGCTCCCACTTACTGCTTGACTCACATGACTTAGCCTCTTTATAAGTAAGAGGTTCACCCTCATCTGACAACAGTACATGATGCAAAGAGGGAGTAAATCTCTGCGGTTGCCTTCTCAAACGAGTTGCCCTGCGTACCCAATGATCTACATTCTCAGGCAATGGTTCTACAACATGAGGCAACTCATTTTCAGCTCTATCATGCTGCTGAAAATCAATTTTAGCCAATTCAGGTGGATGTCCATCCTCATTAGGAGCATCAATATCATATCCTACCTCTTCTGGCTCAAGGTTAACCAGCTGATGATCAATTTCAGCTTGCGATAATGCATCATGAGCCTCTTTTTCAACATCAATGGGTGGCACGAGAGACTGAAATCTGACTGTTTTCTTGTTAGAATCAGATTTTGTAGCATTCTTAAGCAATTTTGTCTCATTGAACACTACATCTCGGCTACGAATCACCTTTCTAAATTGTGGTAACCACACTCTATAGCCCATTTCACCTTCTTTCCCATAACCTAGGAAGACTCCCTTAATGGACTTCATGACAAGCTTTGTTCTCAAATCATTACATACAGGAACAAAGCTTCGCAGCCAAATACTCTCAAATGATCATAAGAGGCAGGTTTGCCAAACCGAACCTCCTTTAGAATGTCATTTTCCAGTGTACTATTAGGAGAGCAATTGCAAGTACGAACTGCAATTTTTAATGCCTCTCCCTAAAACTCTTGGGAAAGATTAGTGGTAGACAACATGCGACGCACTCTCTCACATAAAGTACGGTTGTACCTCTCAGCCACACCATTCGAAGACAGATTATAAGAAATTGTCAAGTCTTTTTTGATCCCATTATCATCACAAAAACGCTGAAATTCAGCAAATATATATTCTCGTCCATTGTCGGCCTGAGACATTTAAGCTTAGCACTCTTTTGAGTAGTGACAAAAGTACGAAACTTCTTAAAAGCATTAAAAGTCTCACTCTTACTTTTCAACAAATGCACCCATCCTTTCCTAGTACAGTCATCAATAAATGTAACAAAATACAATGCACCACCAAAAGACTTAACAGGCATAGTGCATACATCGGAGTGAATAAGATCGAGAGGATTAGCTTTGCGAGAGACACCAGAGTAATTAAAAGATTTCTTTTGCTTTCCATAAAGACAATCGTTACAAAAATCCAAGTTTTTGCCTTTTACATCAACCCTCTTCAAAGAGAAAAGCACATCAATACCCTTTTGGCTCATATGGCCAAGTCTCTTGTGCCAAAATTCCGTATGTGAAGCAACTATAGCAACAGCAAGAAACTTGCCTGGCAAAGCATTGCATCGAAGATAGTACAAAGTACCTCTTTTACACTTTTTTGCAACAAGCATAGAGTCTTTAAGCAACTTCCATGAACCCCCAGCAAAGATGGTACTAGAACCATGTGCATCTAACTGGCCAACTAATAGCAAACTTTTCTTAATGCCTGGTACCGACCTGACATCATTCAATAAAAGCTCTTGACCATTATTAAGAGCCAAGCGCATGGTACCTACTCCCTCAATATTGCAAGCAAAATTATCACCAAGGTACACCTTGCCATAATTGCCTACATCATATGTAGCAAAATACTCCAAAGATGGAGTCACATGAAAAGAAGCACCAGAATCTACTATCCAAAACTGGGATAGTCCATCATTAGCACAAAGCAATGCATCAATGACATCTTTCTTTGAGATAAGCATGTCTTTTGCATTAGCTATCACCAAATCTGAGGGGCATGAAGCTGCAACGAAGATTTCCTCAACGTCCGACAACTCCTCAATGACCACACTAGAGGATACATTTACATTTTTCAGTATCCTTGGAGGAATCACCTGTTGATTTTTCCCCTTTCTTCTCATCTTTCTTCTTCTTCTCTTGCGCTTCCTTCTTCCTATCCTACTCTTTCTTGAAATACTTGCAATCAGATTTCTTGTGACCCTTTCTACCACATTGATAGCAAGTGACATCCTTATCCTTTGTCTTACTCTTACTTCTATTTTGAGTCATGTTGCCCGTATCACGCTTTTGATTTCTACCTCTTGCATTGTAGACAGAGCTGCCACCTTCCCCATTAGACCTGCGTCTAATCTCTTCATTGAGAATAGACTCTCTCACACCGTCATACGTGAGGCTGGGACTGTTACTCAAGGAGACAACCAATGTCTCCCAAGTATCTGACAATGTCATAAGCAAGAAAATAGCTTTCAGTTTATCATCAAATGCTGAAGCACACTGTCGTGCAACAGACTCAACACACCTATAAAAGCACTCAAATGCTTAGAAGCTGACTTCGAGTCATCAAGTTGCATGCTCACCAACTTTCGCATCAAATGCACCTGGTTCACAGACGTAGTGTTCTCATAATTGGACTTAAGCTTTTGCCATATAACATAAGCAGTGTCTAAACACTTGATGTCCGTCAAAATGTCATCATTGATAGCCATTTTAATGTACGCCATAGCCTTCTTATTCAACCTGGCCCACTCTAAGTCGGATAAACCTTGCAGCTTATTCTCTTCCAATGCATCTTCACAATCCTTTAAGAAAAAGATACCTTGCATGCGTTCTTACCAAAGGTCGAAACCTGGACCATCAAACTTTTAGTGTCAGATGCGGAAGAGGTAGCAGCCATCTTAACTCAACCACAAGTGTGTATACAAGATAGATGCAATAGGCTAAAAATTTCAGCAAATAGAAGCAACCTCAAGACTTTACATACAAAAGACAATTGTTTCTTTACATAAAACTGTCCAAATCTGAATTTTCAGCTAAATATACGATTTAAATCACTTGTACTCAGCTTTTCACTCAAATCCTCGCACAAAACATCAATACCTATGATCCCATTAATTTGATTCACCTACGTATTGTTGTTATAACCTGTAATAACCTGTAAATCACCTATTTTCACCTAAAAACAACCTGTTTTAAGCTGTTTTGGCAATTTCGGTGACCTTCTTGACCCCGGAAGTAAGGAGCTTCGCGATGGAAGTAAAAATCGACGCAGGAAAGCAATATAGCTTGCTGTCCAGTAGCCTGCGTAGGTCCTGTTTCGGATCCTAGGGCTCTGATACCAGTTGAAAGCGCGAAGAAGAGGCTACCGGGAGATGCGCGAGGAGGAAGAGTACAAGTTTGGGCCGGGTGGAGCCAAGGCGTGAGTGCAAGAAGGCTGTAGCAATCGAAATCACAGAGAGAGAGAGAGAGAGAGAGAGAGATTTTGGGGGAACCTGCGTAAGTGGTTTTTGTGGCCTCCCACTTTTATTATAAGCGACTTCAAAAAATGTGTCCAGGTTCAATGTGAACCTGGACAACATTAAACCTGGACAAAGTAAAAAAATGTACATAAAGGGGTCATTTAGGGCCTTTAACCCAACAACTTCTGGTCCACTTCCTCTCACAGAAAAGGCTTGCCATTGCTTGCGATGGATATGCTCTGTACTCCAAAACGTTATAGTGGTCTGAATATTCTTCATTTGTGATCTCATGTTACAACAAGGAAGGCTACTTTGTTGTTGGTGTTGGTTGAGCAAAAACAGCCCTGGACACAGATGCTTGCATTTTTATGCTCTCGTGCGGTTTCCACGTCAACCTTCGGTCATTGGCAGCAGTTGAATTGGGATGTGGTTTTTGGTAAAAATGAAGCTGCAATTCCGGAATGTCCCTTTGCTTCCAGTCTAGTGGTAGATTGGAAGTTGTTCATGAGGGAATCGTTGTGGAATGGTAGAGATAACACCTGTGGAAATTCACTTCGATTGGAGAGTTTGCATTGGAGTAGAGTTTTTGCTCAGACTCTTGTTCAACGCTCTCCTAGACATGCTTACTTTCTCTCCCACAAAGGTGTTGACAGGATAACAAATATGATAGACACTGAAGGACGGGTGCTCTTGTTCAGACAAGCAGCTCTTACCTTTGGACTTGGATTACACTACAAGCGTATATGCAAACAATACTTCTGCAGGCTTGCTGGATGGTTCTCTCACAGAATCTTGGCCTTTGGGACGGTCGGTACGGTAGGGCTACCCTCTGAGTGCTTTGCTTTATACGATCGCTACTCATCCCTCGTTTATGTATTTGGATTCCTTGACCTCCACTGGTAGGCTACATGGCCTTACTTTACCTTCAGGTCGACAGTTTGCTAGTCAGGCTTACGCGGATGACTCTTTATTCATGCCTCATAATAACTATGATGATGTACAACAGATTATGCATACTCTTCACTTGTTTGGATTGGCAGCAGGTCTCAAAGTTAACTTTTGCAAATCCAAGCTATTGCCTCTGAAAGAGTGTGCCTGGCATAAGATATTGTGGCCTCGGGAGATTGTTCCTCCCCATGTTCTGGTTCGCCATTTGGGTTATTCGTTGGGTTGGAATGTATCGGCTAAGAAGAAAACGGATTGGGTGCTCCAACGTCTACATTCCAAGTTGAATTATTGGAAATTGTCCAAGTGGCCACTTCATGTGTGTCTCAAGATTGTCCAATGCATCCTTGTGGCTTATGTGCAGTTTTACTTGCCTTTGTTATCCTGGCCTCGGTTGCGCTTCCAATCTCTCATGTCCAATATTTTAGAACATTTTTGGCGGACCTCGTCTACCAAGAGGAGCATTCGGCTTCTATTTATGGACAAGCTGTGTTCTCCC